>NW_021635174.1:0-600000 GCF_004799145.2 Neltuma alba
TGTTAGGATTATAGTTTGATGATAACAAGTCAGAATTTCAGGGTTAAGTATTTTGATCGATCAACTGATCGAGCAATCAGTTATCGCTAAGGTTTCAGATAAATGATCAAGTATAAATCGGGTCTATAGTAGTCTTTTTGATCGAAAACTATTCGATGAATAATTTATCGATAAAGTGATCGATAATCGCTAGCGTAAATATCACATAAGAGTTGGGAAATTATCGATAAGCTGATCGATAATATCAGGTAAACAATCGAGTTACTGATAAGAGACCCAAATCTGAAGTGTATTTATCGATCAAGTTATCGATAAATCAGTCATCAATAACGACTTCGATAAAAGGTAACACTCTCTACTTGTTCTGCACATTAGTTCTGTTACAAGTTTATCGATCATATTTTCGATCATTTGTTTATCGATTACGTGCTCGAACTTTATGCTCTAACTCTCTGAATGCAGGTGATCAAATTCACTGATAGATCGATAACTTTATTGATCACAAAATTATCGATCACATGATCGATAATCAATGTCCTTATCTACTCTTACTCAGTTTTGCTACAGCTAAATTATCGATAACATTATCGATAACTTTAACTTATTTGCTTAAAAAAGTTTTCACATAACGTGATCGATAAAGAGTCTAAGAATTGACATATTCGCATTAAGTTATGGTGAACGAATTTTCGATCAAGTTATCGATCACTGGTTTTTCGATAATATGATCGATCATCCAATTCCATGAAAATCATGTTTTCACAAAACGTGATCGATAATCAGTTTCCTTGCCTTACAGGATTAATCTTCTCTTCATATTTATTCGATCATTTGTTCGAATATTCATTGTTCGATTAAATGTTCGATTTTTCAGATAGCCTGTGTTCTTCATTGAATATATACATACCATGGTTTATCGATAACATTATGCATTATATTTATCGATAAGATGTTCGATCATCAATGACTGAAGCTTCATTTCAATAACATTTAAATTATCGATAATCTGTTCGATCAATTATGTGATCGATCACTTTTCGATCATGCAATGATTTCCTCTTTCTATGATAATTCTTAAAGTCAATGATCCAACACTTGATCGATAATTTTAGTGATCTACTTCGAAAAGTCTTCATTCTGGTTATCGATAACTTGATCTATCATCAAGTAATCGATCACTTTTCGATCAAACTAAACCAGAATGACATTTTGTTCTTCTTACTGATAAATGATTTCGTCACAAATCCTTGAATGATAGATTAGCTTTCTTCTGTATTCAAGATTAAAGCACTCACCACAAAACTCTCATTTGTTCTAAGTTTGAAATATGCAGATTAATGAAAAACGAGTGCAACGGCTCTTCAACGGGATTACGTAGACTGCGACCTACAGTGTCAGAAACTCAGACGCATTAATGGCGGAGCCTTAAAACCAGTGAAACACGCAAACGAAGTCACAACGGCTAGAAGCCCTTCCGTCTAACGGCTATTTAACGATATCAACTATAAAAGGCGCGAAGAGGCATTAATGAAGAGATTGAATACCGAACTACCACCTGCGATTATTTAGTTACGCATTCAATACTCTGTTTTTCACTTTACTACTGAGCATCAGTGTTTATCATTGAATTCACTCTGTAAGAGAGCCATTCACTACTCTTATTAAAAACTTGAGAGACACTCAAGAGTGTGGACTCTTGAGAGGGGTTGTATCCTTACGGGAGTAAGGGGGAGTGATTGAGCGATTCAATTACTGTACCGAGGCACCAAGAGCCCTGTCGATCTTGGAAGATAGTGAAATACTCAGAGGTGTTCTGGGGACTGGAAGTAGGTCACGTGGATTAGACCGAACCAGTATAAATCTTGTGTCTCCTCTCTGCGGTTAAATTTCTCCTTACTCTGACTCTCTGTTTTTATTCAATACTTGCACGCTTTTAGTTTTAAATTTTTGTAACTCACCCAATTCACCCCCCTCTTGGGTGAGATTGTTTCTAACATTTGGTATCAGAGCAGGTCTCTTCACTAAGGATTTAACAGTCCGAAGAGAGATCAAATGGCAGGATTTGGAGATAGCGTGTTACCGGAAGGATGCTCAACATCTAAACCGCCAGGCTTCAGTGGAGAAAATTATACGTTCTGGAAAATGAGGATGAAAATCTTCATTAAGGCCACAGAGTATGGGTTGTGGGACGTAATAGAACACGGCAACTATGTCCCGATGAACACAATAGATGGCCAGCAAGTACCCAAGAGTTCCACGGAGTTCAACGAGGAAGATAAGAAGCTGGTGACTCTAAATGACAAAGCGATCAACATACTCACGTGTGCGCTTAGTCAGAGGGAATACTTCAGAGTCTCAAGTCTGGAAACCGCGAAGGAAATGTGGGAGGCTCTGGAGATAGCTCATGAAGGAACCACCGGTGTAAAACAGAGTCGAATCAACACTCTCACTACCGAATTCGAGTTATTCAGAATGAAGGAAGGAGAGAGTATCCGAGATATGGAAGTCAGATTCTCACATCTCATAAATCACCTCACTGCACTTGGGAAGAAATATAGTCAAGAAGATCAAGTGAGGAAAATTCTGAGCGGTCTCACAAAAGAATGGGAACCGAAAGTAACAGCTATTGAAGAAACCAAAGGAGAATCCATTGGTTCGTTGCAGCACTATTCGGGAGTCTTGCTGAGTATGAGAGCAAGCAAAAATACAAAAGGAGATGAACGAGAAAAACCGGAAAGGCATCGCTCTTAAAACTCAAGTGAGCGAGGATGAAAATGAAGATGATCTTGATGATGATGAAATGGGCCTTATAGTCAAGAGGTTCAAGAAATTCTACAAAAACAGAACCGGAAAGAAGTTTCAGCCGAAACGCAAAATTTCCTCATATCCGAACGAATCAAAGGATCCAATCATTTGCTTCGAATGTAAGAAGCCAGGACATATCAAGGCGGAATGTCCCCAACTCTCCAGAGCAAAGGATAAAGAAAAGAAGAAAGAAAGATTCAGAAAGAAGAAAGCCTTCGTCACATCAATCTGGGGAGACAGCTCCTCCGATGAAGAAGAAGAAAGTGACGATGAAGAGACAGCTAATATCTGTCTAGTGGCCCAAGAAAACGAGGACTCAGAAACAGACGAGGTAATAATTTCTGAACCATCTTATGATGAATTGCAGTCCGAATACAATGCTTTACACTTAGAATTAGTAAGAATTGCAAAAGAGTTAGTTAATTCTAAGAAAAGGATAAAGTTTTTAGAAGATCAACAATCAAAGGTTGAAGTCAATACTGACTCGACCTTGACTTGCAAAAGTTGTGAAAAGAATGAAAGAAAGATTGAAGATCTAACCAGAACCTTAGAAAAATTCACTAAAGGAAGCGAAATGCTTAAGGTGATTCTAGGAGCTCAACGATGCTCTATGGACAAGACTGGTATAGGATACGATCCACCCAAGATAAATCGAAAGGAAAGAAAAAGAGTAGTGGTAGATCATATCTTACATATTTTAGAAATTCTGTGCATTCCTCAAATCCTTTTGCACTTTGTTCTCATTGCAACCGTAAAGGCCATTCAACTTCTTCTTGTTACTATAAGAAGAAAGGAGACTACGGAACATTAAAATGGGTGCCCAAAGGTACTTATGCACAAAAATACTCATACTAACCAGAAAGGACCCAAGAAGGTATGGGTACCTAAAACATGATTGTAATTTTTGCAGGTATGTCTCAAGGCATCCAGAACAAATAAATGGTATATAGACAGCGGATGTTCCAGACACATGACAGGTGACACTGAGAAGTTTACATCACTCAAACCAAAAGATGGAGGAAAAGTAAGCTTCGGAGGAAACCAATCGGGAAAAATTGCTGGAATCGGAGAAATCGGAAGTAGTATAGGCATGAAGGTCGAAGACGTGTACTACGTGGAAGGTCTGTGTCATAATCTCCTTAGCGTCAGTCAGAGTGCGGACAAAAACAACTGGGTGATCTTTGATTCTGAAGAGTGCTTAATCATAAGCAAAGATGACCTACCTTTGAAGAAAGAAGAATTGAATACGAAGCTGAGAGCTCCGAGGGACGGTAACTGTTATACACTTCAATTGATTCTAAAACTTCTGAAAACTGTTTTATTAGTAAAAAGGAGGAAAGTTGGATTTGGCACAAACGACTTGCACATGTCAACATGAATCAACTTTCAAAATTAATAAAAAGGGATCTAGTTGTTGGTTTACCAAAAATCCAGTATGAACGCGATGATGTTTGTGATGCTTGTCAAAAAGGTAAACAAACAAAATCTTCATTTAAATCAAAGAAGATAGTTTCAACTGAAAGACCTCTCCAAATGATTCACATGGACTTGGTCGGTCCATCTAGAGTAAAAAGCTTCGGGGGAAATCTTTATACTCTTGTAATAGTTGATGACTATTCAAGGTTTACCTGGACTTTGTTTCTTTCCTCTAAAGATGAAACTTTTAATGCTTTCATTGTTTTTGCCAAAAAGGTCCAAAATGAGAAAGGTATATCTATTGTGTCTATCAGGTCAGATCACGGAGGAGAATTTGAAAACAACGAATTCGCAGACTATTGTGAGGAACATGGAATTGACCACAACTTTTCTGCACCAAGGACTCCTCAACAAAACGGAGTAGTTGAACGAAAAAATAGAGTACTCACGGAGATGGCTAGAGCAATGCTAAATGAGAAAGGGGTCTCACAAGTTTTCTGGGCAGAAGCAATGAGCACAGCCTGCTATATTTCAAATAGAGCCTACATCAGAACACTGCTCGGGAAGACTCCATATGAATTGTACAGGGGAAGAAAACCCAATTGTCACACCTAAGGATCTTTGGAAGCAGATGCTATATCCACAACAACAACAAAGAAAACCTGGGTAAATTCGATCCTAAAGCTGATGAGGGTTTGTTTCTTGGCTACTCTAATCGTAGTAAAGCATATAGAATTTTCAATAAACGAACCTTTACAATAGAAGAATCAATTCATGTGGTGTTTGCTGAAACTGAAACAATTTCGAAACCTGTAGATGATGATGCTGAAATCGTTCAAAATTTTCAAAAACTAGATTTGAACAAAAACTCGAACAAATTATTTTCAGAAACCGTTTCAGAAAACAGGGATGTTTTAAACGATCCCTCTTTACAAGAAAATCTAGAGCAGCCAAAGGCATGGAGACACAACCGAGATCATCCTCTGGATCAAGTCATCGGTAAAGTCAATGAAGGGGTCAAAACCCGGAGACAAATTGTCAATGAAGTTCTTTTCTCTGCTTTCATATCTCACATTGAGCCCTCTAATATTGACGAAGCACTATCAGATGAATTCTGGATAGTTGCGATGCAGGAAGAACTTAATCAATTTGAGAGAAATCAAGTTTGGGAATTGGTACCCAGACCAGAAGACCATCCGGTCATTGGCACCAAATGGGTATTCAAAAACAAGCTCGATGAATCAGCTCAGATTGTCAGAAACAAAGCCAGATTAGTAGCAAAAGGCTATAATCAAGAAGAGGGAATCGATTATGAAGAAACGTATGCTCCTGTAGCTAGATTGGAAGCCATACGAGTTCTTTTGGCTTTTGCTTGCATCAAAGATTTCAAACTATTTCAAATGGATGTTAAAAGTGCATTTCTGAACGGTTATATATCCGAAGAGGTGTTTATCGAACAACCTCCCGGTTTTGAAAATTCAAATTTTCCAAATCATGTTTACAAACTTAAAAAGGCTTTGTATGGTTTGAAACAAGCGCCCAGAGCCTGGTATGAACGACTTAGCCACTTCCTTATAGAAAAAGGATTCGAAAGAGGTAAAGTGGATGCCACACTTTTCATTAAAAGAAATAGGAAAGATCTTTTGATTGTTCAAATATATGTAGATGATATTATTTTCGGTGCTACTAACGAAGATCTCTGTCAAGAATTTGCTAAGCTTATGCAGGGAGAATTCGAGATGTCCATGATGGGAGAATTAAACTTCTTTCTGGGATTACAAATCAAACAAAAGAAGAACGGTATATTTATCTCCCAGACGAAATATGTAAAGGAGTTGCTGAAGAAATTCGGAATGGAGAATGCTAAAAGTGTAAAGACTCCAATGAGCTCAACCTGTTCGCTTGATATAGACGAAGACGGGAAAGACATAAATCTAACAAGATATAGAGGGATGATCGGTTCCTTACTATACCTTACTGCAAGTAGACCAGATATTCAGTTCAGTGTTGGAATGTGTGCGAGATATCAGTCAGCTCCAAAGGAGTCGCATGAAGAAGCCGTGAAACGGATACTCAGATATCTTGTAGGAACTCAAAATTTAGGAATCTGGTATCCAAAAAGAGGAACCGAATATTTAATGGGATACTCAGACGCCGATCACGGTGGATATAAAACAGACAGAAAAAGCACCAGTGGACAATGTCAATTCTTCGGAGGATGTCTTGTCTCATGGTCAAGCAAAAAGCAAAACACCGTGGCAATCTCCTCTACTGAATCAGAATATGTAGCCACTGCCTGCTGTTGTGCTCAGATCTTATGGCTAAAACAACAAATACAAGATCTAGGAATCAACTTACGTGAGATTCCAATCTTATGTGATAATACGAGCACGATAAGTCTGTCCAAGAATCCAGTTCATCATGCTCGAACCAAACACATTGATGTTCGACATCACTTTATTCGTGATCATGTTCAAAAGAAAGATGTAAAAGTTGAATTCATCCCCACTGAATATCAGATAGCCGACATCTTCACAAAACCACTAGACCAACAGAAGTTCAGCTACTTCAGAGGAGAATTGGGAATGGTAAATCCCAATGAATTGTAAGAAATTTCATACTATCTCTCAAGATTAAATGTTTAAATTTATTGTTTTGATGATAAAATAACTAACTTAAGCATCGGAGTATGTAGAAATTTGTTTTGCAGGAAGCTCTGTTTCGATGAAGAAAAACAGAGGTAAACAGAGTATGAGATTATCGATCAATTGATCGATAATCATGAAGGCAAGTGGGAGATAATTTATCGAACAACTGATCGATAAATTCACTTTGTAAAGAAAGGGAATTGCTCCAACACTACAATTATCGATAACGTGATCGATAAAATAAATATCGATCAGAACATCGATCAAGAGCCTCAAGGTTCCGAGACTCATCCGTCAAATTTGGTAAGCATTGATCGATAAGCTGACCGATAAGCTTAATTATCGAACAAATATTCGATAAATTACATCAGGTACGCATTTCTTTTTACTTACTTTATCGATAATATGTTCGATAAATGCATGATCGATAACGTAATCGATAAAACTGATCTTTGTTCAAGTGTGTTCTTCATAATTATCGAACACGTGATCGATCAAGTGTTGATCGATAACTTAATCGATAATTTCAAGAACTATAACGGTACTGTTCTGAAATCCATCCGTCAGTTTTTCGAACCCTAACTCGAACATTTCCCATCCCCTGCTCTTCGCAACGGTCGATTTTCACCACTATCTTAAATTCTTCCACCGTTACACCGATCGAATCCTTCTCTGCTGCATTCCCAACCTTCACCCACCTCAAACTCACCGATTAATCTGTCAAAAACTCGCTCAGCACCTCCGAAATGGCTCGGGTGAAGCAACCGAACGTGGAAAAGGGAGAAGCACCGGAGAAACAGCCTCAATCGAGTGACACCACTGCTTCGGGTACTCGAAAGCGCTACAGACCGAAGGTGAGGGAGGAATCAACGAAGAAGAGAGCTACTCTGAAAATCCGGGAAAGTCGGACCGAAGAACAACCGGCCTCTCTCAGAAAGTCTCCCCGGTCCAAATCAAAGCTACCGATTGTGACTGAGGAATCGGAGACCGAGTCGGATGATGGGGTCTCAGTTCAGAAAGCCGTGGAATCAGCCTTGAATATCTCTGTCCCCAAGCAACCGAGAAAGAAGAAACAGAGGGCAAGTGAAGGAGTCGCTCGGGAAATCCCTTCTGTAGGTATACCCACTGAATTTTCTGAGTTATTATCTGGCAATCTCGATAATGAAGTTAATATAGCAAGGTATAAGGCCGATTTTGCCAATAGAAAATTCTGTCCTGTGGTATCTGTTGATTTAGAGGGTCTGAGGAAAAATAAACAGATTGAGCTTGATTTAAGTGACCCACTGCAGCATTATTCGAATTGGTTAATTATTGGTGGTGAATACTGTCCCGAAGTGGTTAAAAGATTCTACTGTAATATGGAATCAGTAGAAAAATATGATGATAAAGACAATCTCATAGAAAATTGTCTGAAAGTTACACTGAGAGGCAGAGCTTTTAAAATAACCAGTGCCAAAATAAATGAGCTGCTAGGGACTCAAGATTTTGTGCGAGGTGGTGACATGAATGAAGTAAAGGCTTATAGAATCTTAATGCAGAACAGTGATTATCCCGGTGAGCTGAATTTCCCACCTAAGCAGATGTGTGACTTCTATAGGATCATCCATTACATCTATTCTAGGTGTATGGTAAACAAATCCGGTAGCTTCTCACATCTCACTCAGGATGATTATCTTCTACTAGCCCGGATTATTAGTGGGGAAAAGATTAACATTGGGGATCTTATTTACTCTGAGATGAAGGACTTTGTTCTTAACAAGTCCAGATCAACCCCAATTCCCTATCCTCAGCTGGCCACCTATTTCCTTCAGGCACATAACATTGCTCCTTTTGAGCCTGGGGAAATCAAGACTAAGGTTCCTGGTTTTGGCCTCACTCAACTCCACAAAATGAGGATTTCTGTTCCCTTTACACCATCACAGAAAGTATCTCAGAAGGATAAGGGAAAGCAACCTGCTGCTAGTACATCTCGGACCCAGGATGAAGCTGAATCCACTGCTGCCCCATCTCATACCCCTGGTCCATCTTTTATGGAGAGATCCCTCAGGGAAATGTTTCAGGCTGAGCTTCGGGCATTTGAGACCAGAGTCTACTCCACTGCCAGAGACTATGGGGAAGTTTCTGACCGGAAGTTTGATGGCATCTCTAAGATTCTGGATCTTCACCAACAAGCTATGGTGGTTTTGGAAAGAGAAGTCACCGAGAGGTTTAATTCAGTGGACAAGGAACTCCAAGAGCTTAAAGGCTTAGTTACCTCTCTCTGCCAGCACTTCACTCCACCTAGCACAAGCTTTAGCTATGAGGATCTCCTCTTCCATCCTCCCTCTCCACCGCACCCTGAGCCTGCACCTCCTTCCTCTCCTTTACCCACTTCTCCTATTTCCACCACTTCTCCTTCTGTTCCATCTACTTCTACTTCTGTCCCTACGACTCTTGCTCTTATCACTGTACCCCAACCTGTTCACTCCTTTCATTTTCCATCTATTTCTCCACTTTTTCCTCTTCCTCCTCTCCCTATTTCCCTAACCATTCCCTCGGTTCCTACCCCTTCTGATGCTGACAAAAAGGGGGAGAAGAAAACTGATGATATTTCGTAGATTATATGGCTTTATGAGTTGCTTTTTGGTTCCATGTCATGACTTTATATTATCTCTTTTGTTATCTCCTTTTATGTATCTGGATAGTGTTTTTATCGATAATATGTTCTTGATATTTATCTGCCCTTTTTTCATGCTTTTTGAGAATATGAAACTGGTTGATGTTCTCTCTGATAAATGATTCATAACCTGTGTTTTGTCATCATCAAAAAGGGGGAGAATGTTAGGATTATAGTTTTGATGATAACAAGTCAGAATTTCAGGGTTAAGTATTTTGATCGATAACGTGATCGAGCAATCAGTTATCGCTAAGGTTTCAGATAAATGATCAAGTATAAATCGGGTCTATAGTAGTCTTTTTGATCGAAGAACTATTCGATGAATAATTTATCGATAAAATGATCGATAATCGCTAGCGTAAATATCACATAAGACTTTGGGAAATTATCGATAAGCTGATCGATAATATCAGGTAAACAATCGAGTTACTGATAAGAGACCCAAATCTGAAGTGTATTTATCGATCAAGTTATCGATAAATCAGTCATCAATAACGACTTCGATAAAAGGTAACACTCTCTACTTGTTCTGCACATTAGTTCTGTTACAAGTTTATCGATCATATTTTCGATCATTTGTTTATCGATTACGTGCTCGAACTTTATGCTCTAACTCTCTGAATGCAGGTGATCAAATTCACTGATAGATCGATAACTTTATTGATCACAAAATTATCGATCACATGATCGATAATCAATGTCCTTATCTACTCTTACTCAGTTTTGCTACAGCTAAATTATCGATAACATTATCGATAACTTTAACTTATTTGCTTAACAAAAGTTTTCACATAACGTGATCGATAAAGAGTCTAAGAATTGACATATTCGCATTAAGTTATGGTGAACGAATGTTCGATCAAGTTATCGATCACTGGTTTTTCGATAATATGATCGATCATCCAATTCCATGAAAATCATGTTTACACAAAAGGTGATCGATAACCAGTTTCCTTGCCTTACAGGATTAATCTTCTCTTCATAATTTATTCGATCATTTGTTCGAATATTCATTGTTCGATTAAATGTTCGATCTTTTCAGATAGCCTGTGTTCTTCATTGAATATATACATACCCATGGTTTATCGATAACATTATGCATTATATTTTTATCGATAAGATGTTCGATCATCAATGACTGAAGCTTCATTTCAATAACATTTAAATTATCGATAATCTGTTCGATCAATTATGTGATCGATCACTTTTTCGATCATGCAATGATTTCCTCTTTCTATGATAATTCTTAAAGTCAATGATCCAACACTTGATCGATAATTTTAGTGATCTACTTCGAAAAGTCTTCATTCTGGTTATCGATAACTTGATCTATCATCAAGTAATCGATCACTTTTTCGATCAAACTAAACCAGAATGACATTTTGTTCTTCTTACTGATAAATGATTTCGGCACAAATCCTTGAATGATAGATTAGCTTTCTGTCTGTATTCAAGATTTAAGCACTCACCACAAAACTCTCATTTGTTCTAAGTTTGAAATATGCAGATTAATGAAAAACGAGTGCAACGGCTCTTCAACGGGATTACGTAGACTGCGACCTACAGTGTCAGAAACTCAGACGCATTAATGGCGGAGCCGTTAAAACCAGTGAAACACGCAAACGAAGTCACAACGGCTAGAAGCCCTTCCGTCTAACGGCTATTTAACGAGATCAACTATAAAAGGCGCGAAGAGGCATTAATGAAGAGATTGAATACCGAACTACCACCTGCGATTATTTAGTTACGCATTCAATACTCTGTTTTTCACTTTACTACTGAGCATCAGTGTTTATCATTGAATTCACTCTGTAAGAGAGCCATTCACTACTCTTATTAAAAACTTGAGAGACACTCAAGAGTGTGGACTCTTGAGAGGGGTTGTATCCTTACGGGAGTAAGGGGGAGTGATTGAGCGATTCAATTACTGTACCGAGGCACCAAGAGCCCTGTCGATCTTGGAAGATAGTGAAATACTCAGAGGTGTTCTGGGGACTGGAAGTAGGTCACGTGGATTAGACCGAACCAGTATAAATCTTGTGTCTCCTCTCTGCGGTTAAAATTCTCCTTACTCTGACTCTCTGTTTTTTTTTATTTAATACTTGCACGCTTTTAGTTTCAAGTTTTTGTAACTCACCCAATTCACCCCCCTCTTGGGTGAGATTGTTTCTAACAAAATGCACAAGATTAAATGAGCTCTTGGTGTCTTAGTACAACAATTGAGTCACTCTTAATCACTACCCTTTACTACCCCTAAGGTTACAATCCCTTCAAGAGTCTACACTCTTGAGACACTCATAGAATTGAGTAATAAAGAATGACAAACTCTCTCATAGAGTATATATGATAAACACTGATGCTCAAAAATGAAAAACAGAGTATTGAATGTGAGAGTAAAGTTTTATAGATGGTAGCTCGATGTATTCAATACTTTATTCAATGCTCTCATGCCATTTATAGTTAGAGACTTTCAGTTTTCTGTTAGACATAAGAGCTTGTAGCTGTTGGAAGATCGCTTGTGTGTGTTTTGCAGTTACAATGGTTGTTCATAATATAACCGTTGTGCTTCATAGTCTGCAGAAGTCTCTTTACACAAGTATAAGTTTTCTTCTTCAAAAAATATGAATAAATAATATAAGAAGTAGTGATTCTTGGAAATAATATAGGATATGAGAATCATGAGATCAAAGGATCAGATATTCAAAGAATCAATAGAATTAATTCGATCGGTCTCTTGATTGATAAGGTTATCGATCAATGGAAAGAATAGTTAAGAGATACATACATTTATCGAGTTCATTATAAATCATATATTGATGGAACAAGTGATTGATAAATAAAGTAGAGACAAAGCATCTTTAGTCAAGAAATTACTTTTGATTTTGTGTAAGGTTTAAAGTTGTATGTCTTCATTGCCTCTTTTAAAGAGAATGATTTGATTATTGAAGGTTGAGAAGAGCTTAAAGATGAAATGGAAGTATACTTTCTGAAAGAACATTGTGAAGAATCACTAAAGAGATGAATAGATGCATTGATCGAAAGATGACCAATAATTACTTGATCAAACAGATCATCGATAATCTGAGTTATCATGAAAAAGCATTTTTAAACACAATGTTTTGACACTTGATCAAACAAGTGATCCAAAAATAGTTCTAAATGACTTGCACAAATATTGCAAAAGGACATGTTAATGATTGATTAAATGATCAATAAATAAATAATTGATTATGTATCGATCATTGTTAGTGAAAAGCTAAATTAGAACAAATCAGAGAGTAGCTTGATCGAATAGATTATCGATTAATAAGAGAAGTTTTGTAAAACAATGTTAGAGCAAGACATTGATAAATCAATGATTGATAAAGTGATCGATAAACCATGAAGCATTCCAAAGTAGCATATGAGTTTAAGAACTTACCCATTATCTGTCAAGTGATCGATAAACAATTAATCGATAAGATGATCAAATAATCTTTTATTAAACATGAGAAGGATTGTCTTCTTTATCTACAGCTATTTGATCATTTGAGTTATCGATTAGGTGATTGATAATCTCCTAAAAGCACTTATGTTAAAACAGTTTAACCAGTGATTGAATAAGTGATCAAACAATCCTATTTATTGAACAGGTCATCTCACACAATGAATTATCTAACAGGTGATCCATAAAGCTTAACAGTATATAAGCTTAGAAAATGCAATTAATGATCCAACACATATTCAATTAACCACTAATTAAATACTTAATCGATTAAAGTTCTAATTATGCAGAGAAACTTAATTGCTTACGTTGTTATCATCAAAACCATAAATCTAACATTCTCCTTTTTTGATGATGACAAAACATAAGAAAATAGAGAATACTTAAGGAATGAGAATCTAAGCAGTTGGTTAGAATCTTAAATTTAAAAGTTGATAAACTGACAGTGTGCATAATGTAAAGACTGATAAACTGTTAAATTTATAAAAGTTGATAAACCGTTAGTATACATAAACATAAACTGTTAGAATAATTCAAAATTAAATGGATAATGTAAAGACAGGAAAAAAAAATCTAAATCTAAAGTTTTACTCTTCTCCCCCTTTTTGTCAAATTAGAGGAAGAAGTGGGAGAGATGGAAAAGGATGTTAAGGTAAAAGGAATAGGAAGGGGTGGTAACCGGAGTGAGAGCTTGAGAGATAGGTGGGAGTGGTTGTGGTTGAGGCTGTGGTTGAGGGACTAAGATGATAGTAAGGGAGGCAAAGGGAGGTATTATGGTGATTGGCATGGGATCTGAGGTGGTTACTGGTTCAAGAATGGGGGTAAGCTTGGATGTGTAAATAAATCCTTATAACTAAATGATGTGCTCAGTGTAGAGAAGTTGGCAGAGAGTGAGGCAACCATCCTCTTCAGGTCTGGAAGCTCCTTGTCCACAAGAGATCCAAGACAGTGTATATTCCTTCAAATTTCTTGTCAAAAATCTCTTCATATTCTTTGGCAGTGGCGTACAATCTCTTCTCAAATTCTTGAAGCTCTGTGTGAAACAAACCTTAGATGGTATTCCCATGAAAAAAGGTCTAGATGTTTGAGAGGGTTCTATAGAGGATTGGGCTTCATCCTGACTTCTTGAAATACTGGCCACTAGCTATTTCCCTTTTTCTTTGTTTGCCTTCTTCTGTGCTGGATAGAATGGCATCAGAATTCGCATTTTATTCAACTAATTGATTCCAAAGATGGGGATTTGTTCTTTAACTTCCCCAAGTTCCAGATGTGTAATGTTATGCACCTGGAGGAAGTAAGAAACTAGCTGGGGATAAGGAATAGGAGTTTTACACCTTACTT
Source organism: Neltuma alba (assembly GCF_004799145.2). Taxonomy (NCBI): domain Eukaryota; kingdom Viridiplantae; phylum Streptophyta; class Magnoliopsida; order Fabales; family Fabaceae; genus Neltuma; species Neltuma alba. The sequence goes on from NW_021635174.1 coordinate 14,351, forward strand.
TTAGAAGGATTTAGAGTTCAATTAGAACCATTTTAGACCACATTAGAAAATCACTATTCATTTGGTATGTTTCCAAATTTCTGGTCCAACTTCAAAAAATCCTAACTTAATCTAGAAAAATCAAAATGGAGTGGTTCAAAATTCTATGAAAAGCTCTTTGAATGTTCTTTCAAGGAAAAATAATCTTGTGAACCAATTCCTTATGAGAAAGTTCCAAGGTTTAGGAAAGTGACAACTATCATTTTGGCAAAAATCCTTTTTCTAGATTTTGAAACTTAATTTTGAAAATTCACCAAAAATCACACAATTGTTCATTTTTAATGTGCTACCTATCACATTGAAGCTCAAGATGTGGCCTTTAATCATGCCAAATTTCATGATTAAATTTATTTAGGAGCTTAATCAAAACACTACTTCAAGTTGACAGCCTTCTTAGGGTTATAGTATCACAACATTCATACTTACACATAACCAAAATATAATTGATTCCTATGATTCACCACCACATTTACCCTTGAATTTGTAGCTTCCCTTTAGATGATTCAGGCCCTAAAATGTTTGATTATTTTGGGAGGGTGAGATTTCAATAAAATTCCAATAGCAAGAATAATCAACCATAACATCACATGCATCAATTACAAGCATTCCAACCTTTTGCTATTAATAGGGAACTACTTCACCTCATACATGTAGCACTCTAACATGCAATAGCCAAGGCACTTAAAACAAGGAGTATAGCTATACAATCATCATCATCATTTAGCTCAACTACATAATAGCACATGAAATTGCATAGCAATCAATGCAACAATTAACATTAAAGTTAATTAAATCTTACTACCTTGATCCAAAAGCTTTTTGATTATGTGATCCTCTTCCTTTCCTCCACAAATATCAAATCCTAACATCACAATCTATAAAAAAGGCAGCAACATTACAACCAAATCATACAAAATTAATAACAAAACTCAAGTAACCCTTTAGCCTTTAAAACTTTAATCTTTGTTCTTTAATTTTTGAGCTTTGTTTCCTTAAATCCTAAAAATTCTTTCTTATTTCATTCCTACATGATTTTTCATGTAGATTCTCAATATGTACTTGGATTTAAGAAAAGAAATATCCTTCCTTAAGAATCAAAGTGGCCGAACACTAGGGTTTATTTTCTAAAAATCGCAACTTTGATTTTAATGCTTCCAACACTTGTTCTTTAGGTTTATCCTACACCATTTTCCTTTTTAAACATCATGGAAGCATCAAAACTTTGAAAATCTCATCCTAGGTTAGGGTTCTTGTCTTGGTTGAATTGAACCTCTAGTGGATCAACCAAGAAATCTTTTCAAAAACCACTTTAAACCACTTAAATCAACCATGATTTAAGGTGTTCTAACAAGGTTTAACAACAAAACTTCCTTCCCCTAACCATCAACCATTTTGACCAGCAACCAAAAGAGGGAAAAGAAGAATTTTCAACCATCAATCTCAAGGAAAACAACCAAGAACTACTGTGAAACAACTTACTAACCTTGGATCTTAACTTAGTAGATCAAAGTAACTTGCTTTTCCTTGATCACTCTTCAAGAACTCCTCTTGCCCTTCTTCCTCTTCTCTTGGCCAAAAATGGGAGTCTTGAAAGGGGAAGGATGAGCTTTCTTTAATGCCAAAACAACTATCTCAACCACCATAATTAATGAGATGCCATGTGTCAAGAGCTTAATCCTCTTGGTAATCTCCCTCTTAATTAAGTAATTCCAAATGTAATTAATTTCTAAAAGTCAAAATCCTCTCCATTGGTGACTTGACAGTTGACAACTTTAAATCTTCTCCATTGATGGCTTGACAAGTGGCAATTTGTAGGGCAAGCAAAGTGCAAACCTCTACTTCTTGCTTTATCGGTATACTTTTGCTCTAGGTTTAATTTTCTATAATTACAATACTTTGGCCTTTGTAATTATTTTTTCCCAGATCCATAATTTATTTTCCTTATTTTTTTCCCAAAATACCCTCTTTAGCTCAAACTTGAATTGCCATTAATTATATAAAAAGGAAAACTATTTTCCTTCTCATTATTGATTTTTCCACTTGGAAAAAGAACTAGAAAAAATCATGTATATTTGAGAGTCTCTTTTTAATCCCATAATCTCTTATAATTTCTTGGGACATTATAGAAATTTTCTTGGGATTTTATTCTCCTTCCAAATATTTATTTGGAATTTTCTAAATAAAAGGTCTCAAGTTAGCCTAAATCATTCTCAAATTCCTTTGTAATTTTTCTAAGGGTAATTTGGTCATAAAACCAATTATATAACCTCATATAATTCTCAAGGAATATTATCCTTATTTTTTCTAAATTTTTTGAGACCTGAAAATACTTTTTCATAATTATTTTTGATCAATTTTTCTTAATTAGTCAAACTTTCATAATTGACTTAGAAAATCATAATAATTAATTTTCACCATAAATCTTCTATTTCTCCTTATCCATTTTGGCCCTTAGTTGTTTAGGAATATCCTTATTCTTAATTAACATATTACTGGATGTGACAGGAGTAGAGTAGACTTGGATTTGAAGAGGGTGAAGTTCTTCATCCCACTATAAATTAGTGCTCTAATATGTATCTTCTCCCCACTTATAATCCTTGCCTCTAGGATGTAATCATCTTGATTCAAATAAGAGAAGCTCCCAATCTTGCTCATTATGCTCCTATAGTATATATAGTGGATTATTTGATAATAATCATATATTTATTTTGGAGGAAAGCTTAATTCTCTAAGATAAGCATCACTCTGTATCAGACTTTGTATGCCTTCACAGCATTTATGTTAGGTCCTTTGATATGTTCTTGAGTTCCTAGGAGCTTGTTTATCTTAGCTATGGTCACAGTGATAGTTTTGCCTCTGAGTTTGGTGGTCAAAAAGTTTTTCACCAAATTATCCTCTTCATCATATTCTTCTATTGATTCCATGTTGCAGTAGAATCTTCTAACTACCTCAGGATAATACTCTTCTATGATGCTTAGCCAATTTGAATAATATTCCATTGGGTTAAGCAGATCCAATTGGGTTTTCTCATTAGTTTTCAAGCTATTTATATCAACAGATACTACTGGGCAGAATTTTCTATTTGTAAAGTCCATTTTGTATTTTCCCATACTCACATCCTTATCCAGATTTCTAGTTAAGAACTCAGCAGTGGATTGAGAATGAATACCTTAAGTAGGGATTTGACTAGATGTTCCTTCACTGGTTCTTTGCTTCTTGTACCTTGGCTGCTTAGGAATTGAATTAGTTAGGGCTATGTCCACAACTTTTTAAATTGATACTTCTTCATCATACTCAGTTTCTGACCCTTCAAAAAATACAGACAAATTTGATTTTGAGCAAGTGGTTCTCTTTCAAGAAGTTTGTTGTGAAGAGCTCTGTGTTTGGCTCTCTCTAATCTTTAGTGTGCCACTCCTCTATGATTTTTGTTTCCTGACCTTTGGTCTATACTTCGTCTTGGCACTTGAGGGTGTAATCACTTTAGATTGGACTTGCTTTTTAGAGCTCTCTTCTTGCTCAGTACTGGGTTGTTTCACTCTTGTCATTTTTAGTATAGGATGGATTTGTAGAGAAATGTTCAATGATTTTTGAGTAAGGAGGGATTTAGAGTAATAAAAAAAATGTTAGAAAAGTGATTTCGAAAGGAGTTTGGAGAGAAATTTAACGAAATAGGTAGGATTTTGACCGTTGCTGAGAAATAGGGATAGTGGTTATCGAGTTATGGTTCTATAACTGACAAGGGAATTTCAAATTCTGAACTTTAAAATACCAAGAATAATCGATCAGGTTATCAATCAACTTATGATCGATCAGCTGATTGATAGTTTTGAAGAACATATGAACATGATGAGCAATTATCGAACGCATTATTGAACAAGCAATGATCAAATATGTTATGGGTAATTTGTAGTGGAAAGAGTCATACTTGACTATGTTGATCGATCACGTGATTGATTAAGCAATGTTCAATTAGATTATCGATAAATTTTACCTTTTTGGTTTCTTTTTTGGTTGAGGGTGGAATCCATTCTCTGTTGATCGATCATATGTTCGATAATTGGATTATTGAACATGTCATCCATAATTTGCTTCTTGTCCTCCTCTATCTGCTTCCATGTGCTTTAGTTGATCGATAATTTGATCCATAATTGCTATTATCGATGAGGTGATCGATAATTATAGTAATTCTTGAAGCTTAATTATTGATTTTCTCATCAAACATCTTCTTTATTTACCTCTATTTTTCAATATCAAAACAGACTTTCCTACAAAACAAATTTCTATCTACTCAAATGCTTAAGTTAGCTTTTTAATCATCAAAACATTAAATTTAAATGCTAAAAAAAAAGAAGTAATGTAAAATTTCTTAGAACTCATTGGGATTTACCATTCCCAATTCTCTTATGAAGTAATTGAACTTTTGTTGGTTGAGAGGCTTTGTGAAGATATCTGCGATTTGATATTCAGTAAGAATGAATTCTACCTTTACGTCTTTCTTTTGAACATGATCTTGAATAAAGTGATGTTGAATATCAATGTGCTTGGTTCGAGCATGATGAACTAGATTCTTTGATAGATTGATCATGTTTGTGTTGTCACAAAGAATTGGAGTCTCTTTCAATTTGATTACCAAATCTTCTAGTTACTGTTTTAACCATAGTATCCGAGCACAACAGCTTGCAGTGGCAACATATTATGATTTTGTAGAGGATATGGCCATAGTATTTTGTTTCTTGCTTGACCATGAAACCAGACAACCTCTAAGGAATTGACATTGTCTACTAGTGCTTTTTCTGTCTGTTCTGTAACCCTAATAGTTGGCGTTTGAGTATCCTATGAGATATTCTGCTCCTTTCTTTGGATACCATATTCTCATGTTAGGTGTTCTGATAAGATATCTGAGGATTCTCTTAACAGCTTCTTCTTGTGATTCTTGTTAGATTTAAGGTTTTGATGATAACAATTTAAGTTATTTTTGGTTTAGTAAGTAGATCGATCAAAAGTTAATTGATCATGTATCAGATAAAATGTCTCTATATCTTAGTAACTTAGCACTAAGGTTGATTGATAAAATGATAAATAATTCAATATTTTTGAATTTATCAATCCATTGATCAATCATCATTAACACTATTTAATGTACAAGCTTGCAGAAATTCTCGATCAATTGATCGATACTTTAATGATTGATCAACTGCCAAGAAAAGGGATATAATTCTGGTAAGCATTTATCGATTACCTGATCGATCAACGAGTTATCAATGAGAACACAAATAAATAGTAAAGTCTTTATACTTGCTTTATATTCTATTTAATTCACTATTTATCGATCACCTTATCAATCAGAGGTTAATCGATAACCTGTTCTAATATTGCATGATAACTTACTGGTTTATCGATAATGTGCTCTGTTCAAGTATTTTGTCAAGATCTTTAATTGATTAATTGATTGATCAGTCATTTATCGATCAAATGATCGATCGTCATCACCTTCACTGCACTTATTTGTTTCAAGCCATTGTCAGATCACTTGATCGATCATTGACTTATTGATAAAATGATCAATCATTTAAGCATCTACAACTTTTGTTTTCACATAACGTGATCGATCAATGTTACAACTTACTACTAAAGTGGCTTAAACTTCAATTAGAACTATTTTAGACCACATTGGATGGTCTTGGGCTCAATTTTATTACAAAAACGCTAATTTTCAAATTTTTACTGTTCATCAGGTAAAAATCCAGTTTTCTAGCCCAACTTCAAAAATTCATAACTTAATCTAGAAAAATTGAAATGGAGTGGTTCAAAATTATGTAAAAATATATTTGAATGCTCTTTCAAGAAAAAATAATCTTGTAAATCAATTCCATTTGAAAAAGTATCAGATTTTTGTGGAAATCACCTCTGTCTATTTGGCAAAAACCCTTTTTCCAGATTCTGAACCTTAACTTTGAAAAATCATTAAAAATCATGAAGTTGGCCATTTTTAATGTGTTGCCTATTGATTTGAAGCTCATGGTGTGAAATTTAAGCATACCAAATTTCATGAAGAAATTTGTTTGGGAACTTATAAAAAATATGGCTCTAATTTGGCATCCTGCTTAGGGATTACAACACCAACCATACATACTTATACATTACCAAATATAAATGATTCCTCATGGTTCAGCACCATATTTATCCATGCATTTGCAGCCTCCCTTTTGATGATTCAGTATCTAAAATATTAGGTTACATATGGGGGATGAGATTTCAATGAAACCCAATAGTAAGATCAATCAACCAAAACATTAACATGCATCAATTACAAGCATTCCAACCTTTTGCTATTAATAGGGAACTACTTTACCTCATACATATAGCACTCTAACATGTAATAGCCAAGGCACATAAAGCAAGGAGTATAGCTACACAATCATTATGATCATCATCATTTAGCTCAATCACATAAAAGTACATGAAATTGCATAACAATCAATGCAACACTCAACATTAAGGTTAATTAAATCTTACTACCTTGATCCAATACTCTTTGATTTTCTTGTTCTTCTTTCATGCTTCCAAAAATGCCAAACCCTAACATGGCAATCTAAGAAAAAGGTAGCAAGAATCATCAACCATTCCACATAAAACTCAACAACATAACTCAAGGACAACCTTTATCCCTTAAAGCTTCCCCCTGTGTTCTTTAAATTTTAGAGTTTGGTTTCCATAAACACTAAAAATTCCCTCTTGACTCATTTCTACATGATTTTTTATGTAGACTCCAAATATCTACTTAGATTTAAGAAAATAAAACTCCCTCTTTCACTTTCAGCTTGGCTGAACCATTATGGTTCATTTTCTAAAAATTACAATTTTAGCTTTAATGCTTCCAACCTTTGTTCTTTAGGTTTATCTTACACCATTCTTCATTTTGAACACAACAAAAGCATCAAAACATTGAAAATCTCATCCTAGGGTCTAGTTCTTGCTTTGGCCGAAATGAACCTTAAGAGAAACATCAAAGAAAACACTTCAAAAACTACTTATAACCACTTGTAATTACAAGGATCTATCATGCTTTGAAGTGTTCTAGCAAGTTTTAACAACCAAACTTCCTCCCCTACTTATTAAACATTTTGGCCAGCTCCAAGTAAAGAGAAAAAAACCAAAAATTTCAACCATACAAAGCATGAAAACAAGACAAGGAATAACTTGAAACCAACAACTAACCTTAAATCTCACTTAGATGATCAAAGTTGCTCCCTTTCTCTTGATTTCTCCATCAAGCTCTCTCTTTTCCCTCTTGTTCTCACTTTGGCCGAATGATGATCTGAATAATATGGGGAGGAAGAGCTCACTAAATGCTCCAACAAATATCTCAACCACCCACCTACCGTAATTAATGAGAAGCCAAGTGTCAAAAGCCTACTCCTTCTTGAAATTTCCATCTTAATCACTTAATTCCAATTGTAATTAATTTCCCAAAGTCAAACCCTCCTTCACTTGAGGCTTGACACTTGGAAAGTTTAATTACCATTCATCAAAGGCTTGACAAGTGGCAACTTGTGGGCCAAGTAAAGTGCAAGACTCTAGTCTTCACTTTATCGATGCGCTTTTACTCCGAATTTAATTTCTTTTCTATAATTATAGTACTCTGACTTCTGTAATTATTTTCTGTCAGATCCATAATTTATTCTCCTTATTTTTATCTTTCCAAATTTTCCTCTTTGTCTCAAAATTAATTTCCCAATGATTAACGAAAAAGGAAAACTAATTTCCTTCTCTTTATTGATTTTTCCATTTTCCAAGGAATTAGGAAAAATCTTGGATACTTGAGGGTTTTCTTTTAATTCCATAATCTCTTATAATTTCTTGGGGTATCATAGGAATTTTCTTTGGATTTTATTCTCCTTCCAAGTATTTATTTGGAATTTTCCAAATAAAAAGCTTTAAACTAGCTTAAATCACCCTTAAATTCCTTTGTAATTTCTCTAAGAGCACTTTGGTCATAACTAATTTTATAATCCCATATAACTCTCAAGGAACATTGTCCTTATTTTTTCTTAATTTTCTGAGGCTTAGAAATATTTTTTCAGAATTATTCTTGACCAATTTTTTCTTAATTAGTCAAACTTTTCATAATCGACTTGGAAAATTATAATAATTATTTTTCACCATAAATCTCATATTCCTCTTTATCCTTTTTGGCCTTTGAATATTTAGGAATATCCTTATTCCTAATTGCCATATTACTGGATGTGACAATCAAAGTTTTTCCTGATCTTTTCTGAAATATGATTTCAACAATAATTTATCGATTACTTAATCGATTAATCTTTAATTGATCATTCACTCGGTCTTCATATATTCGGTAATTTCACTATGAAAATCTATTTGAAACTTTTTATCGATCATCTCTCCTATCAACCGTTTATTGATAAAGTATTCAATCAACACCCTTTGAAAATATATTTATCTTATACTTAGCTTTATCGATAATGTAATCAATCAAACATTTTTTGATCATCTGTTTGATCATTGAACCAGTTCATTTCATAACAACTATACACGATGATTTTCAAAATCTTCTATCTCTTTATCTTCAAACTTTTCTCATCCTTCCTGTTAGACTCAACTCTCTATTGAAAGGAGTCGAAGGCAAGGTTAACTTTAAAGTTTACTCTTGCATAATCTTTCCAGATGTCACTGTATTCATTTCTCACCATTTATCTATCACCTGTTCAATTATCTGTTGATCCATAATCTTATCGATAAATATACATGTCTGACTCAAGTTTTTTCCTTATATTTAATTGATAACTTGATCGATCAACCATTTATCGATTAAGACATCGACCAAGTAAGTCCCTATTATATTTGAAGTACTTGATGATTGATTCTATACTTTGCTAACTATTATATAACTATCAATGATCATCACTTGTTCTGTTATTGATTTGCAACCTTTTCTTGACATTGGAGGTTAAACAAAAAATTTTATCCAAGGATTGCACTATAGGGTGCAACCCCAGGTCGTTTCGCTTGATTGGAGCCTATGAAATAACCTAAGCTCACTTGAATGCCATACAATGTAAACTGAACACAAAAAGGGGGTTTTGTTTTTTGAAAACATTAAGTGAATTGAACTGAATGATAGAAATATTTTTAGATTTTAGGGATTTAGGAAATGGAATAATGATAATCAAATGACCAAACAATGATAAAGATCCTCTTGAAAGTATGCTCAGGCTGTCATAGTTCAAAATCAATTGATATGGGAGTAGAAATCACTATGTTTCAATTGGTAAACCTTAAAGTACTCTTTAAGTCCAGAATCTTAAGTAATGGGACTCCATTCCTCAAGATTCTATTAATTGCCCTTAGTGTATGTAGAAAGATTTGATTAATGTAACAGGTCAAATGTAATCAAAATCAACTCAATGTCAAAACACAACTGTGCAAGAGTAGAGAGAATCAGAAGATTACAACTGACATACATGATACTTCACATATTCAAGCTCAAAAGTTCAACAATAATCAATCTACTACACAAATGGAAATCTAGAACCAATTACAACTATAATCAAATAGTTCAACTACAAATTACAACTTTTAAACCTAGAAATTCATAAACTCATAGCTGAACTAACTACTCTCTTTCTTAGCTCATTGAACTCCAGCCATTGCTATAACTTTAAGAGGAAGAGAAATGCCTAGCCACACAAAGAAATACAAAACATCTCAACTAGGAATGAATCTGAGCTTCCCATTATAGAGGATTTCAGTGGAGAATGGAAGGAAATTAGGGTTAGATGAGAGAGGAATGAGAGAGAACGAAATGGGGCTGTCTGTTCAATGAATGATGTCACTACTCTAAAAAATAGGGTTTCTAAATTAGTAATAAAGTGTATTGGGTTGGTTATGTGAGTAGATAGGTAAAATTTGTAAAAATGGTTCGGGTTTAGGTTGCTGATTCAAAGAGTTCACCGTGGCGAAGGTATGGTTTCATCACAGCGAACGATGATGAGAGGTCTTCTGGTTGAAGTTCTAGATTTCGCCGCGGCAAAGGTATGGGTTGGCCGTGACGAAACCTGGTAGAGACGTTAATATTGCCTCTTCTGTGTTGCGCTTTCTTAGTCTTCACTCTTAGCTCTACTTCTTAAGTGTCCTGGAATAAAAGGTAATGGTTTGAGGCATCAATCATCTGAAAAATCAAGTAAAGGCAATTAATGAATAAATAAGACAATTTTACCCTTAAATACCACTAATCTCAAAACAAGGGCTCTCAAACTCAAATAAGCACAATTATCATCAAAATGAGCCAAAAGTATAACAAAAACCTAGAAAATGCCATTAAAAAATATAAACAATTTGAGCTAAATCAAATTCCCCCATACTGAGACCTTTATACTCTTGCATAAAGCCCACAAAGATTAGTAAAGTACAAGCACCCCCATAGAGATTGACTACAGCAAACAAAAGCACACTAAGAAAATAAACACTATAAGTATTTAACCCAAAAGATCGAGCAAAAGAGATCTATCTCAAGGATAAGTGTTTAGATCTCAACTCACTTGTCTTTGGATTATGTGACCCTAAATCTGATTAGTTCAATCTCTACCATAAGCTTGTGATAATTCTACCTCTCCACTACAAGAATTGTAAACTGCAAATCAAGAGGACTTTTAGGGTCTATAATGGTTGGCCAAGTGAAACACAATGGGGTAAAAGAAAAAGAAGGATTGAGTACAACGCATCACAATTATTCTCCCTATAAAACAAGCATAAAGATTTCCAAAGAAAGAATTTAAAGTTTCTCAAGATACCAAATCCCTTCTCTTCTTCTTCTTCTTCTTCTTTTTTTAACATTTTCTTCTTTCTTTCTTCCTTTTATTTTGAAACTAAAGCTAAAATAAAATAAAATATTTACATTTTATTTGTGTGCATGTACTCAAAGCGATGGTCCAAAAGGGTTGGCAATGGTAAAGTGTTTTGGGCCTGTGTTTGGGTAACAAGGGTTTCAAAATGAATGCCTCTGTTATATTCACAAAATATCAATCCATCAAGCTTCGATTAAGAATTAGGACAAGTTCTAGAGAGATATGAAATTAAACAGATTCACACTATTTAACGAGTTTAGGCCAAATATCCTTCTAACAAAGGTAACATCTCGATTAGTCAATCTCAAGGTTTAAAAATAGATAACCTATTTTTAGAGTGCAACCTCATTTACTCTCTGTTAAAAATAGTGGGGAATGATTTAACTAAGTTCAACCCCCATTTAAAAGGAAGAATAGATTTCTAAAAGCACTTGTAGAATTTTGAATCTACCATTAGATATTTAAGAACAAAGGAGTATAAGAATCTAGGCTGGGGGTACTGATGGGAAGGAGTAAAAACATTGAAATTGCAAAGCATAGAGAGTTTTGAAAATGCAAAAAAAAATTTTTAATACAAGGGGTCCTCGCTACAGCGAAATAAAAGTGTGCCACAGTGAAAGGTGGCTGAGAGGTAAACTTGGTAACGAGCCTACTTCACCGTAGTGAAACCATAAGTTGGCCTCGGCAAAGTATGGCAGAGAGGTAAGATAAGTGAAAAGGAAGCACTTCGCCGCGGCGAAACCTAAAGTTTGTCATGGGAAAAGATGGCAGAAAGACAAAATGCAATGCAATTTTCAAACTTCCCTGGAAACTAAGTTCAATAACTTCAAAAATGCACACAAATGATCAGTTCTAAAGCACTTAAGGAGCCAAAATAGATGCATGATGAAGCATTTGCTAAAATCCAAAATAGAGATCCCTCCCCCATACTTAAACACGACATTGTCCTTATTGTTTAAACCAGTACATGCAAACCAATCAACTAGTGAACTGGAAGTTGTGAAGTCCAATTTGAAATTAAAGCACAACACATCGAATTCACACAGAAAGGGGAAGAAGGATGATGGAGTACAGGCAAAACAAAAAGGACGAGTGAAATAGAGCAGAGGATCAAAACAAAGGAAACGAGAGCAGTAAATGTAACCAATTAAACCAATATTTAACAAGATAAATGCACAGCGATTGTAAACATTGAAAAGCTTAAAAAGTATCCAGCAACTTTGACTCACAGAACAAAATAAAAATAACAACCAAACAAAGCAAACACCTAACAACTACTGTTGCCTCATAGGGTCATCCGCTCCAGACCCAAGAGGTCCTGTACCAGAAGTACCCACTCCAGATGTCCTGGCTCCACTCCGTGGTTTATCCTACTCAAGGGGCAAGAGGAAGTTCAAACGGTCAGCAATTAAAGCATCCACATGACGGTGGTAACACTAGTCTCGATCATAAAGATCATCTTGGTCCTTCTGCCTCTTCATCTCTCGGAGAAGCGTGACGAGCAACTAGTGCGCATGCTCAGCAAGCTCATCAATATTATCAACCAGGGTGTCTAAAGTAACAGGTTCAAGGGCTTCCTAATTCCTTCCTGGCCCTCCTGGCCCTCCTAGGCTGGTACACTAGCTGCAATAGTTGCTCCAACATCGTAGACAGGTTGGAGGGGAGGGGGTGGGCCAATGATAGGCTGCTTAAGGCGGTCGTATCTAAAAAAAGGGGTTGGCTCGAAGTAACTATCATTATCATACTCCGGGATATTGGCAGCGTGGAAAAGGTCAGTGATGAGATATGAAAAAATGATGCCGTTGGTAAGTTTGAAGGTGTTAATGGCATCATGGAGGGCTGAGTAAATTGTGTCAGCCAAATCAAATGATTGGCCAGTCATGAGAAGGTAGATGTATAAGGCTTGGCATTTAGGGATGTTAGCTAGGTAAGTGGTGAGTACAATGTTGTTGCAAACTAAGTATAGCCAAAGACGAGCCTCAGGCTAGAATTCAGACTACTTGAGGTATTGTTCTATTGTGTGGGACTGATGCCAAGTGGCAACTTCATGACAAAGGGTTTGGACCATAGCATCATAGGGATAGTTATGTTTAAATTTAGCATAACGACAATGGCGACAAAGTAGAAGGCAGTAATAGTAGTGGATGTTATCAGCAGTAAAGGAATAGTGAACATGGACATTACGAAAATAATGATCATGGCACTATAGAATCAGGTATATGTGTAGAAATGGCAAACAAAGGCCTCATTGGCCACAGAATGCTACTGGACTAAACCAATCAATTGGGATGCTCAGAGTTGGCAGACAAAAGGATTGTCTGGGGGTCTAAAGGGAAGGGTTGCTCTTTAAGGAGGGGTCTTTGGTCAATTTTTTTTCATAAAGCTCTTCGAAGGTACATTCATCCCCAGAATCAGATTCAGACATAGGTGCAGGGTTCTTGGTACGAGGCATTATCCTATACATAGCACACAAAACACTAAACATAGACAGACACAGACAGCTTTAACTACAGAAAAACTATCCCAGAAAAAGCAAGAGGTAACAACCTAAACAATAGCACATGGCTATCTAATGATTCATAGGTTTTCAATTTACCAAAAACTTTCACAAAGGAATCAAAGGGATCATAGAAAAACAAAATGCACTTGAATCATGAGATAGCCTAAGTGCCATGTAACTACAATCTGAAATGAAAAAAACCCCACCCAATAATAAACTAAAAGAACTAAACATAGAGACAAATAAACCTTGAACACAACAGAAAAGACATGAAAAAGAAAGAATAAAAGAAGGAAGAGAAGAATAGAAAAATTACACAAACAAAGAGAAAATCCTACACATAGATGTCAGGAAATAGCAATGGGGGAGGCAGACAAGGGAGGCTGAACGTAAGGAAGGAGGTATTACATGAACTAGAGTAGGGGGAGGGCTGCAGCTATAATGGAGAAAAGGGATTTGGGGGGGTGAAATATGAAGCAACGGTGAAAGGGAGGGAGGCCGACGGTTTCATTTGGAATTATAACTGATAGGGAGAGTTGAAGAGATTATGGGTAGTGAGGAAGTGACAAGACAAAAATAGAGTTACAGAAGTGGAATGGGTAGGCAGTTATGGAGGGTAGAATGGCAAATGGACAATGAAAAAATAGGGTTAAGCATAAATGGTCTACACAGAATCTCGAGTTTTGACACAGCAAAACCATCCTGAGAGGTGTAGAGAAGGGAGAAAGGGGCTTTGCCACAGCAAAGTGAAGGTCACGCCATAGCAAAAGTTTCCTGAGAGGAAAGCAACAAACACACAAGGACTTTACTGCGGCGAAACTTGAAGTTAGCCATAGTGAAAGTATCCTGAGAGCAAACGTACTAAACTGTGCAGCTTCATTGCGGTGAAGGTAGCCAGAGACACCAAAATCACACAGAAACACCACAGCAGAAATGAAACAAAGACACATAAATAAAGGAGGCAACTGGATACTCCATAAACATTCAAGTACATAATATAAGATTAAAGGGTACCCAATAAGCTTAAAACAAGGTAGCACAACACACAAGTTAGAGTAGCAACTTTCTCCAGCAAATAAAATCAAATAATTCATCAATTTACAGCACTATAACAGTTAAGCACATCAAGAGAAAAAGTAGAGATCAAAAAGGGATCTTATTGAATTGAAAACTATGAACTACGCTAAAACTAAACTACTAAAGGGGTTTCTCCCCCCATACTCATTCAGCATACCAATGCACAAATTACATCATAAGCAATAACAGGGCAAAAGTAAGTAAATGGGTGAAGGATAGAAACATCCTGGGAATTAAGGTGGCTTTTGATTCTCATGGTAGAGCTTTAATAAATGGCCATTGACTTTAAATCTCACTCCAGCCTCCTCATATAGAAGCTCAACCATGCTAAAGTTGTGTACCCTTGTGACTATGTAGGGTCCGTCCCATTGAGTGTTACATTTCCCTTACTTGAAAGTGAACTGGGCCTTATACAACAGTACTCAATCACCCTCTTTAATGTGCTTCTGCAGGATTCCTCGATCGTGCATGAACTTTGTCTTCTCCTTATAGAGTCTGGAGTTCTCATAAGTTTTCAGTCTAAGCTCTTCTAACTCTTACAGTTGCAACTTCCTCTCTATTCCAGAAGACTTTATGTTCATGTTACACTGCTTGACTGGCTAATATGCCTTGTGTTCCAACTCTACTGGTAGATGGCAAGCCTTCCCAAAGACTAAATAGTAAGGGGACATGCTAATGGGTGATTTGTATGTAGTCCGGTAAGCCCACAATGCTTCTTCCAAATGTAAAATCTAGTCTTCCTTGGAAGGCTTCACTATCTTTTCCAGAACATGCTTCACCTCTCTATTTGATATTTCAGCTTGACCATTAGT
Source organism: Neltuma alba (assembly GCF_004799145.2). Taxonomy (NCBI): domain Eukaryota; kingdom Viridiplantae; phylum Streptophyta; class Magnoliopsida; order Fabales; family Fabaceae; genus Neltuma; species Neltuma alba. Next base: position 29,647 of record NW_021635174.1, read on the forward strand.
CTGGGGGTGATAGGAAGTGGAGAGTTTGTGAGTAACACCAAATTTTGAAAATAGATTATCAACTATCCTATTACAAAAATGTGTACCCCTATCACTCACTACAGTCTTAGGGATCCTATACCAAAAGAAAATGTTGGATTTAAGAAATTTAGAAATAGTTTGGGCATCATCCTTTATACAAGGTATAGCTTCAATTCATTTGGATACATAATCTATAGCTAGCAAAATATATACAAATCTAAATAATGAAGAAAAGGGTCCAATGAAATCAATGCCCCAAACATCAAAGATTTCGCAAAACAGTAAAGGCTGTTGAGGCATTTCATGCCTTTTTTCCAACCCCCCCAAAACGTTGACATTTGTTACAGGACTGACAAAATGCAAAAGAGTCTTTAAAAAGGGTTGGCCAATAAAATCCAGAATCTAAGATTTTCTTGGATATTCTCCTTATACTAAAATGACCTATACAAACCATAGAATGGCAAGCTGAAATGATAGGCTCAAAATCTTTATTCAGCACACACTTCCTGATGACTTGATCACTACACATCCTCCACAAATGAGAAGCATCCCATATGTAGTGTTTGGATTCACTCTGAAGCTTCTATGCCTAAGATTTAGACATAAAAGGAGGGGTAAGTCTAGCCATGAGATAATTGATAATATCAGCATACTAAGGCTCTTTAACAACTAAAGCACATAAAGCAGAATTAGGAAAAGAATCACAAGTGAGTTCAGAAGAGTCTACTCCCCTTGTGTTCTCTGGTAGCCTACTTAGGTGATCGGCTACTTGATTTACTACCCTGGTTCGATCTCTTATCTCTATGTCGAACTCTTGAAGCAACAAAGCCTATCTTATCAATCTTGGCTTGGATTGTGGCTTTTATAGTAGATAGCAGACAACTGCATGATCTGTAAACACAACCACTCGAGAATTGATTAGATATTATCTAAACTTATCCAAGGCAAAAACAATGGCAAACATCTCCTTTTCGGTGGTGGTATAGTTGACTTGAGCTGGGTCAAGTGTTTCAGAGGCATAAGCTATGACCTTGGATTGTTTCTCCTCCTTTTGACCAAGCAAGGCACCTACTGCAAAATTAGAAGCGTCACATGATAGTTCAAAATGTAAATCCTAATTAGGTGCAGCTAGAGTGGGAGGTGAAATAAGCATAGACTTAAGAGTATCAAAGGCATGTCTACAATTGTCATCAAAGTCAAATTCCACATCTTTTTTAAACAAAGTAGAAAGGGGTAGGGCAACTTTACTAAAATCTTTAATAAATCATCAATAAAACCCTGTATGCCCTAAGAAGGATCTCAAATCTTTAAGACAAATGGGATATGGCAGTGAAGAAATGACTTTGGTCTTAACCTTATCAACCTCAATATGAGGTGGTCTAAAACTATCCCATTATCCACCACAAATGACATTTTTCAAAATTTAAGACTAGGTTTTTATCTATGCATCTCTTAAGAGCCTGCTCAAGACTATTTAGGCACTGATCAAAGCTCTTTCTATAGACTATGAAGTCATCCATGAAGACTTCCATGTTTTTCTCAAGAAGATCACTGAAAATCACCATCTTGTACCTTTGGAAGGTGCTTAGAGCGTTTTACAACCCAAATGGCATCCTTCGATAAGCGAAGGTACCAAAGGGGCCTGTAAATATGGTTTTGTCCTAATCCTTAGGGGCTATAGGTACCTGAAAATAGCCTGAAAAGCCATTTAAAAAGCAATAGTGTGATTTACCAACAAGCCTCTCTAACATTTGATCTATGAAAGGGATAGGGAAGTGATCTTTTTGTGTGGCATCATTAAGTCTTCTATAATCTATGCACACACGCCATGAATTTTGCACCCTTGTAGGGATAGATGATTCGACCGTGTCATTACGCCTTGGCGTCAAATGCAAAAAGTTTATAACTGGATCCAAGAGATGCAGTATAACAGTGCAATCTGGGTCGTGTTCAATTTTGGGAGCCTTTATTTATGACCTAAGCTAGACTAAATGCCATTTAATGCAATGAAATGGGGTTTTGGGTTTTAAGATTAAATTGAAATGTAACTAAACTATCTGCAATAGAAATGAGCCTAAGCTACTATATTTTTGGTATTTTTGATAAGGTAATGGAATGAAAATGGATGATAGGAAACCTCTTGAAAATGGATTTAATGGCAATCACAGTTTACTTAAGATATTGGGAGTTTTATAAAATCATTAGGTTTTATAGAATAACAACCTCAATGACTCATTGAATCTAATATTTAAATCAATAAAGTTCATTAATGAAAACATTGCTAAGCTCTCCTAATGCATAATTTGAGAATGATCATGCAATTGGTTCATTGCAACCCAAAATCAACTTAATATAAAAACATGACCATGCAAGATAAGAGAGAATCAAGAGAGTTACAAGGAAACATACATATGACTATATATATTGAAGCACAGAATTCAATATTAACCAATCCAAAATACAAATACAAATCATTAACCAATGATTACAGTGACAATCCCAAGCTTCTAACTAAGAATTTACAACTCCTAGACCTAGAAAGCCATAAATCATAGCTAAAAATTGAAAACTGAAACTAAACTCCCCTTTAAAGTCTGGAAGCTCATGCCACTCCACCATCTTCAAGAGTTGATAAACCCTAGCCCTCCATAGCTTCAAGAAAAGCTCTAACTGAAGTGAATCTGTCAGCTATGGTAGCTGGGAGTGGAAAGAAATGAGATAGAGTGAAGGAAAGGTGAAGTAAATGGATGGAGAAGAAGATAGAGGTGGACAGGCAAGAAGATGAGAGAATAAAGGTGTTAGAGATGATAGAATGGAGTGATAGTTTGAAAATAGGGTTTTTAAGGGTTTTAGGAGTCAATCTGGGTTGGATCATATGAGTAGAGGGTCTATTTTGACGTTCTAGATCCGAATTTGACATTATTGATACGAGAGAGTTTGTTGCGCTGAACTATTACATAAAGGAATTTTAGTGAGCTTTTGAGAGTTTGCCGTGGCGAACTCAAGTTTACCCTGGCGAACTATTCCATAATAGTCACTGATGCACATTTTCAGACTTTTTGCCACAACACACCATTTTCTTGGCCGCAACCAACTATTCCAGATTTAATATTTTGACTTCTCATGTTGTATAATGCTTTGCTCTTTAATCTTGACTCTAATTCTCAAGTGTCCTACAATGAAAAGCAACAATTTGAAGTATCAATTGTCCTAGAAACCAATTGAATACAATTAATAACCAATTATGATAATTTTACCCTCATAAAGACACTAACTCAAAGCAAGGACTCTTAATCTAAATTAAGCACAATTATCGTCAAAAGGAGCCAAAATCTATGATAAAAACCCTTAAAAGGATATGAAATAATAAAACAATTGGGTTCAATCAATAAGCTCATCCCTTTCATTGTTAACCACTATCATCCCACTCCTTTTGGGTACTATGTGTACAAGACTGACCCACTCGCTATCAGAAATGGGATAGATAATCCCTGTACTCAAAAGCTTAGTAATCTCCTTCTTAACTACATTAAGGATGAGAGGGTTCAGTCTTGTTGGGGTTGTCTGACTGGTTTTGATCTCTCGCCAAGTAAAATTCGGTGTGTGCAAATAGCTGGACTAATCCCACAAATGTCCGGTAAGGTCCACCCTATAGCCCTCTTGTGCTCTGTCAAAATAGATAAAAGTCTCTCTTCCTTACCCTGAGACATCGAGTTAGCAATGATAATAGGCAATTACTCATTAGACTCAAGGAAAGCATATTTCAAAGTAGGGGGTAGGGGTTTTAAATCAAGCATGGGTGGTTGCACAATAGAAGGAATCATTTTATGAAGTTCAAGAGAGAACATATTACTCCCCTTTCCTTCAACCAATGATAGATCTGGTTGCTTATGATTAGTCTTGCAATCTCCCTCCTGTAACATCTCAAAATTTCTAGCCTAGAAATAGGGAATTATGTCATACCCTAATATCTCTAATATGATTAATGAAGGAATTAGGGTTGACAAAGGCCAGGTGAGATAAAAGATAGATAAAGAGTACAACAATTGAAGTGAAAACTGGAAAAAGGACCAAATTGTTATTTTTGAAATGATTAGTCTATAAAGGGCATTATCGTAATTAATGTATAAAAATCCTAAAAATTTCCAGTAAATCATGGAAAATAGAATTAATGCCATAGAATAGTATTTGAGGTCTAGGAAGCAAATACAAGATGAAAATAATTTATTAAAAATTATTTTAATTATTAATATTTTGGTTAAATTAGGGAAAATTGGCCAGTATTAATTATTAAAAATATCTAGGGATCTCAGAAAATTATGAAAAATTAAAAGAAATTTTTTTAGGAATTATGGAGATTTATAAAATTATTTCCAACCCTAAATGATGAGAAGGTTAGCTTTAATTGAATTTAAAGCTAAATTAATATGGGTAGATTGTCCGTTTTTACGCAAATAGCAATTTAAAGAGTTATAGGGGGAGAAAAATTATGAAATTAATCAAAAAAGTTTCATTTACTGAGATATAATTAATGGTGATTTGATATGAGAATTTTGAGATATTAGAATTTTTCAGCTATCAGATAAAATACTCTAGTATTATATTAAGACTCAGTAGACTGTCAGGACAATTGGGGTGGTAAAATTTCTAACAGAATGTCAAGGACACATGTTATGCCCAAATTAGCTAAGAAAGGGAAAAAGAAAAAGAAAATAATAATCAAGTTAGATTAAAATCTAATTATGGTTAAGTCATCTTCCATAAGATCTTGACACATGGCAAACATGGTTCATTGGGTGGTTAGGATTCAACCATCTATCTTTGAAAAGTCAAAAGCTTCTAGAAGGGTAATTAGCTAAGTTAATCAAGGAATTAAGAGAGTTAATCTTGATTAAAGCCTAATTAATTTTAATAGATAAGAAGAGATGACATAAGCCCTAATGACTCACCATTCAAGTGTTAACATATTAAGCCACATAGCCTAAGATTTGTACATTTGAAAGGAGGTAAAAATTGGAAGGCCAAGATAAATTCTTATGCAAGAAGGGCATATGCGGAATTAATGAAATATGAAGCCTATAAATACCCCCCACATGTTCATTTCATGCAAGACCATTCAAGTAGGAAGACTCTTGTAAAATTTCATTTAGAGAGAGAAAGAGAGGAGTTCTAGTGAGAGGAAGTCACTTGGAAGCAAGGTATGCTTCTACAACTCTTCTATTCTAAGTTATAATAGTGATATGATAGTTTTATGCTATTTTGATGATGATGGAAAGTCATTTTCCTAAGGCGGAAGGACTGCCCAAATTTCATCAAAATGGATAGGAAGGGTTTAGGTTATGTATGATTAATATTAGGCATGGTTAAAGGTTAAGGATTAAGTGATTACATGTTAGTTTTGTTGAAAATCCTTTTCCCTATGATTATATATAGTGTTCGGCCAAGTCAAGTTCAATGGGAAGGGATTGGATTTTTATAAAAGTAATATGATAAATGGACTATACATGAAAAATTATGTAGGAAAGACCCAAGAAAGTTCAAGAATCAAAGCTAGAAAAATAAATCCTAAAAATCAAGAAAAAGGGGTTCAAGGGGGTTATGTTAAATTATAGAGTTGTAATAATGCTTAATGTTGTGTCATTGGTTGCCTAATAGGCTATACACAACAAAGGGGCAAAGATCTAGTCAAGAGGAAAGAGTTCAAGATGAAGGAAAGCATTCAAGATAGCTTTGCAATCCATTATATTAGAGTGTCACTTTACTTTGTATGATTATGACTATGTGTTTTGCTAACTTGTTATGCTATGAGGTGGATGAGAATGTTATGTTATATGATGTTGCCTCTATGCAATTTATGCCTTGGCTTATGCTATGTTGAGTGCCATGAATATTTACGATGATATGTCCTTGCCATGACATGAACATAAAGTTAAAGTATGCATACATGCAGCTTGATTTACAATATATTGTGTGACCTTGAAAATATATGCAATTGCTATTAAGATTCCCCAAGAATCTTACCCCAATATTTAAACCAACCCTAGGGCCTTCAACATCCAAGGGCACAAGAAGGGAGTTGGCTCTTACTTGAAGAGGTAGTAAGCTATAGTGACTTTATATGGTTTTAAACCTTTCTATTTTGGAAGAATGTAATAATAAGCATACTTTAAGTTTCCAATAGCATGATTAAGGTTAGAAGCATACAAGCATGTTTAGAATAGTCCAAGCATATTCATAATAGCTGGTATAGCTAATGAGAGTGTCACACCTTACTATCGGATCCAATTAGGGTTTAATCAAAACCATTTTAGACCACATTGGATGGTCTTGGGCTCAAAAATTCATGAAAAACACTAATTTTCAGATTTTTACTGTTCATCGGGTAAAAATCCAGTTTTTTTGGCCCAACTTCAAAAATTCATAACTTATTCCACAAAAATCCAAATGGGGTGGCTCAAAATTCTATTTAAAGCTCTTTAAGTCCTTTTTCAATGAAAATTAATCTTATGATCCAATTCCTTAGGAAAAAGCGTCAGGCTTTTGTGAAATTCACCTCTATCCATTTGGTCAAAATCCTTTTTTCCAGATTCTGAACCTTAACTTTAAAAAATCATTAAAAATCGTATACTTAGCCATTTTTAACGTGCTATTAATAGGGAAGATCAATCAACCAAAACATTAACTCTAACCATACTAAATTTTGTGCAGAAATTCATTTGGTAACTAAATAAAACGTGGCTCAAAACTAACGTCCTGCTTAGGGGTTACAGCACCAACCATTGATAATTATACATAACCAAATGTCCACGAATTTTTATGGTGTAACACCATAATTTAGCCTCCAATCTGCAGCTTGCTCTTGAGAGTTTCAAGCCCTAAAATGTTACATTATATTTGGGGGATGAGATTTTTGAAAATCCTAGTAGCAAGATCAATCAACCAAAACATTAACATGCATCAATTACAAGCATTTCAACTTTTTGCTATTAATAGGGAACTACTTTACCTCATACATGTAGCACTCTAACATGCAATAGCCAAGGAACATAAAGCAAGGAGTATAGCTATACAATCATCATCATCATCATCTAGGTTAACCACATAATAGCACATGAAATTGTATAGCAATCAATGCAACACTTAACATTAAGGTTAATTAAATCTTACTACCTTAATCCAATGCTCTTTTGATTTTCTTGTTCTTCTTTCTTGCTTCCATAAATGCCAAACCCTAACATGGCAATCCACAAAAATGGCAGCAAGAATCATCAACCATTCCTCATAAAAACCAATAACATAACTCAAGTAACTCCTAAACCCCCTTAAAGCTTCTATCTTTGTTCTTGAATTTTTAGAGTTGGTTTCCATAAACCCTAAAAATTCCCTCTTGACCTTTTCCCACATGGTTTTTCATGTAGATTCCAAATATTTACTTGGATTTAACAAATTAAATTTCTTTCCTTTAGTTTTGAACTGGCCGAACCCTTAGGGTTGATTATCCAAAAATTGTAACTTTGATTCTATGGCTTCCCACACTTGTTTTTTAGGTTTACCCTACACCATTTTTCATTTTGAACACAATGGAAGCCTCAAAACTTTGAAAAACTCATCCTAAGGTTTAGATCTTGGTTTGGCCGAAATGGGTCTCAAGCTTCATAACAAAAAAAAAACACTTCAAAATCAACCTACAACCCCTTGTGACCACTAAGATCTATCATACTTTGAAGTGTTCTAGCAAAATTGAACCATAAAATTTCCTCCCCTACCCCATAAGCATTTCAGCTAGCTCTAAATGAAGAGGGAAAACCAGAAATTTCACCATACAAATCAATAAAACAAAGCAAGGATCATCTTAGAACAACTTACCAAGCTTGGATCTTAGTTGGAAGATCAAAGATGCTTGCTTTTGGCTTGATCCCTTCACAAATCACTCTTGCTCTCTCTCTTTTCCTCTAGGCTGAAGTGAGATCAGATTATGGGGGGAGGAAATACTCAATTAATGCTCTCAAAATATCTCATCTACCACATTTAATGAAAGTCCAAGTGTTAATTGCCTAAGCCTCCTTGAAACCTCGCTCTTAATTAACTTAATTCATAATGTAATTACATTCCAAAGTCAAGATCCCCTCCAATGGTATCTTGACACTTAGAAAGCTTTAATTACCATCCATTAAAGGCTTGACAAGTGGTGACTTGTGGGCCAAGCAAAGTGCAAGACTCCGATTAACACTTTATCGGTGCACTTTTACTTCGGGTTTAACTTCTTTTCTATAATTACAGTGCTCTGGCCTCTAATTATTTTCTGTCAGATCCATAAATTATTCTCCTCATTTCTATCTTCCAAGTTTGCCCTCCTTGTCTCAAATTTAATTTCCCAATAATTAAATAAAAAGGAAAACTATTTTCCTTCTCTTTAGTGATTTTTCCTCTATCCAAAGGAATTGGGAAAAATCTTAGATACTTGAGGGTCCTCTTTTAATTTCATAATCTCTTATAATTCCTTGGGATATCATAGGAAATTTTCTTGGGATTTTATTCTCCTTAAAAATATTTATTTGAAATTTTTCAAATACCTTAAACTAGCTTAAATAACCCTTAAATTCCTTTGTAATTTCTCCAAGGGCAATTTGGTCATAAAACTAATTTTATAATCCCATATAATTTTCAAGGAATATTGTCCTTATTTTTCCTTAATTTTCTGAGACTTGGAAATATTTTTCCATAATTATTCTTGACCAATTTTCCTTAATTAGTCAAACTTTTCATAATTGGCTTGGAAAGTTATAATAATTATTTTCCACCAAAATCCTTCTATTTCTCCTTGTCATTTTTTACCCTTACTTATTTAGGAATATTCATATTCCCTAAATACCATATTACTGGATGTGACAGAGAGAATGTTATGATGGTAAATGGTCAATTAAATTAAGTTACCCTTCCAAAGGGAGTAAAAAGTCAACTAAAATGGACTAAAGTTTGACGAATGACCATTTTAGTAAATGAGTGAGTTAGGTTATGATATTTGGCAAGCAAAAAGATCTGATTTTTCTCTTTAAAATGAGGTATTTTGCCCAATTTCGATAACCAAGCAGAAAGTTATGCCTTTTCAAAGTTAGGCAAAGATAAAGTAAAAATCTAAAAATGACCAAATGAACAATAAATTTTTCAAAGAAAACTAAGCTTGAATTCTAAGGCAATCAGTCCAAAAACTATTTTCTATCAAAATTTTATCCAAAGAGATTTCCATAGAACTTAGAATCACTCTATTTTGATTTTTCTAGAATTAGTTATGAATTTTCAAAGTTTACTATATTTTTTGGTTACAATGAATAGTAATCCGTAAAAGAAAATTTTCAAACTTGATTTTTCATAACTTGTAGTCTTCAAAAGTGATTCCAAATGCTTCCGCAAGGCAAGTTAATTGGTATAAATGTAAGGTGTTACACGTTCTCTCCAAACATTGAACCAACTTCAAGTTGATCTACAGCAGCAACCACCTTGGAGAGATTCTTCTGCGTACTTGAATCATCACTAGACGACATATCATGCAAGTAACTCATGGTGTGAATAGAATTTATAGTAAATAAATTGGGAGATGCAGGGGATTTAGAGTAATCCTTAAGTTCAAGTTGTCTCTGCATTACATGAGCAGGTAGAATAACTGAAAGTGGACTATCTCCATTGTCTCCAATTGAGCATTGAGTTCCATTAGCTTCCACAATGCTAGAGCAACCTGAAATATCTACAGGAAACCTTTCCCCAAAGGGATCATCACTGATAATCAAAGAATCACAATTCAAATTTGAATCAGTAGATGATACAGAGAATGTATGTGGGATGGAAAGCATGCAATTAACTGCAGTACAGTCAAGGCATGTCACATCACCACCACATGAACAAGTAGAAAGAGAGGAATAAAGAGATGAAAAGAGAGAAATAGATTCATCCTCATCAGTAGAATTAGTAGAGTAAAGGTCAAAGTAAAAAGAGTCATTTTGCAATTCAATTTCAGAGCAAGCATCCTTAACAGCAATGTCTATCATGTTAACACCCAAAAGTGAATAGTCCTCATAAGGATGTTTCATTGCTTTATACATGTTAAAAGAAACCTTATTATCACCCACTTCTATTGTAATGGTGCCCTCTTTCATGCTAGTCATGGTGTTAGCAGTCCTTCAGAAAGGTCGACTAAGGATTAGTATAGTGTCATTTACAAGCTCAGAAGACATGTCAAGCATATGGAAATCAACAGGAAAAACCAAATCCTTAACTTGGACCAAAATATCCTCAATAATGCCCTCTGGGTACCTCATAGACCTATCAAGTAGTTAGAGTACAATAGCAGTAGACTTAAGAGTCTTGACTCCTAGTGAACTATAAACAGACTTAGGTATGACATTAATTGCTACTCCTAGATCTACCAGGGCTCCCCCTATATTGACTATTCCTATGATGCAAGGGATGGTGAAAGATCCAGGGTTTTGGCATTTTACTGGAATTTGGGGTTTAAACAAGGCAGACAAATTAAAGGGCAATTGGACTCTCTCATTAGGTTTAAGTCTCCCCTTTTGTGTACAGAGTTCCTTTAAACCCTTAGCATATTTAGGAATCTATTTAATCAGGTCAAGCAAGGGTATGTTCACTTCTACCTTCCTAAAAGTCTCAAGCAACTCATGATCTTCCCTTTCATTGTCCATTTTTACATTTTTCAAGAATGAGGAAAATGAAGTTCATTGATGTTTACTGTAACATCTAGACTTTTGGGCCTAGAAGCATCAAAAGTAACCTGAATTGGATAGGCTACTAGACCGTTTTTGAGCAGAAGTCCCAAAGATGAGAAAGGAAGTCAAAGCAATTTCAGGGACTAAACTGTAAAGTAAAAGTTTTTCAGGGGCTTCAGTATAATCAAGGTCAGAGACTCCAGTAAAGTCTCGAAGGCCTAGAGAGAGAAAAGAGACTAGATATAGGCCAAAGGTTAAGTTAGAAGCCTCAAAGAGAGGATTATATGAAGCTAAGTCCAAGCAGGGACTAAACTGTAAATTCTGAAAGTTATGACTAACAGGGGTAAAAATGGAAGAGTGTACAGAAAATTCCAAGAAAATCCCAGAAAATGGGAAATAATATTCTAAGACTCTTCTATGAAGAGAAAAGACAAAAATACCCCTGAGATAGCTTAAATGGAATTTATGAGATTATGGCCAGTAAAAAGTACATTGTTTGAGGTAATTATTGAAAATAGCAAGAGACCTCAAAAATGTACATAAAAATGAGAATTAATTGGTTGAAAGGTTATAATAATTTATAACATTAGTCCCACAACCAAAAGGCCAGTAGAATGGAATTAATAAATTAAAGAGCAGATTATACCGATAAAAGGGTATTTTAGTAAATGATTTTTATACAAGGCTTAAAGGAAGTGTTATGGCCTGAAAAAATTTATAAATACTCTTTAGAATGAAAAGGAATTTATGGAGTAGACAGAAGAATTTTCTGAATCCTGGAAGGCCATAAAGAAAGTCGGAGAAATGTGGGCTAAGTATAATAGGAGGAAACTTAAGGGCTAAGTTTAGATCCGACGGTTATGATCTAATCTTCTTTCTCCTCCACCATTTTTGAGACACGTTGCATGTTCTAGAAGGATGATGCAAGGATGATGCAGGAGGATGATGTAAGGATGATGCAAAAGTCCACTTGAACTTCCAAAATTACCCTAACTCCTTCTTCTAGCTACCAAGGGCATTTTGGTCCATTCAAGGCAAATTTTTGCCTATAAATAGGCACTCCCTCCCCCTTCATTTTCAGCCAAGCAAGGATCTATAGGGAAAACTCTGCTGCCCTTGCATCTAGAGAGAGAAAGAGCTATTTTTAGTGAGAGAAAGTCCACCTAAGTTCAAACTTCAAGATCAAGGTATGTGGTAGCTGTAGCATCTAATTTGATACCTATTTCCAATTAGTTACTGTGTGTATTTGATTTTGAAATTTTGCATACTTAAAGTACACTCTGTAAACTTTAAATCTATGGGTAGAACACTTCATTTGAATATGTGTATGATTTATGGTGATTTTTCAAAGTTAGGGTTTGAAATCTGGAAACAGTGTTAAACTTTTGGAAGAGTTTTGAGTTCCGTACAATTCTGGTATTGTTTGGCATAGAATTGGTTCCTAAAACTATTTTTCCTTTAAATTTAACTTAAGTATCTTTCATTGAGACTTGGAAGCACTCACTTTGGATTTTTATAGATGTAATTATGAATTTTCAAAATTGAGTAAAAATTCTGGAGTTTTTGCATAAACAGTACCCGCGAACCAAAATTTCCAGATTTGGTATTCTTAAATCTAAGGCCATCTAAAGTGGTCCTAATTGACAAGAAATGGATCTTAAGGATGGAAAATGATAATATTTATATTAGAAAAGTTAGAAAGAAAACCCTAAGACTAAGAGAAAGGGTTGAGGTTCAAGAAAGCTAGTCTTGAACTTTATGTAATCTAATGGTCCTAATGGATTGTGTGATCATTATGGTTATGTTTAGGACCTTTGGAACATCTAAGAGGATGTTTGGTGATGTTGAACGGATACCCACATGGTTGGAAAGTCAAGGGAGTCAAAGGAAAAGTAAGAGGAAAGTTTGAGGTGCAAGGTAGTGAACTTACCCTTTATGTGCTTGACATGGTATGCTCATGTGTTGGTTTGTATTTGTTGTTTGAATGATGTTGTGACATGATGATTATTGCTGGAAATGCTATTTTTAATATGTTCCCATAGCCATGCATTTTTATACCAAGTATAAAGTATGATGGCATGTCACTAGTTAACTTAAGTTTATGAAAAACTACATACCATACACTAGCATCCATCTTGTGCATGTATGTGGTAATGTTTGCTTCTGAGATTCCCCCGAATCTCACCCCTTCATAACCAACCATTTAGGTCAATCAATGATGGGCACTAATGGCATGAGAAGCAAGGAGAAGAAGTGGAGAATTATTGATGCTAATGATTGATACTAATATTCAATGTATAATTCTCCTATGTTGTAAATTATGTTATGAATGCCATCAATTCAATGTATGTGCTTAGGATGTTTATGACATGAATGAAAGTATATGAGTATGAATGAGAAAGATTAAACCCATGTTATGTATGTCAAAGAAATAAAAAGAATTAAAGTAAGGAGATATTAAGGAATAAAACGTAGGTCCTAAAGCAGTTAGTTTTGAGTTTCAGTTTGACCTATCATATGAATGAGTTAAGCTACGAAATTTGGTATACTTATAGTTCACATCCCAAGCTTTAAAATGATTGGTGAATCACCTCATTTGGATGTGTATACTAAGAGATATGAATTTTCAAAGTTAAGGCAGAGAATCTGGAAAGTCCAGATTTTACCAAACGAATAGTAATCTTAATCCAATAAACTGTACGTTTTCAGTGAGGGTGAGTTCAGTTGGATATTTTTCCCTTAAAGAGCATTGAAAGAGCTTTCTGTAGAATTTCAGAACACCTCTATACAATTTTTCTAGAATTAGTTATGATTTTTCAAAGTTGGACCTGTAATTTGAAAACTGGACAGTGAACAGTAATTTTCTGAAAATTTATGTCCAAATTGAAATTTTTAAGTGTAAGACCATCCAACATGGTCTGGAATGGTTCTAAATAAATGCTAAGGTACTATATAAGTAAGGTGTGACATTTACCTCCTTACCTTCTTTGCTCAAGGCTCCATGCTTGCTTGGTTCAGATTCCTTTGTATTTCCCTTGCCATCATGCTTGGTGGTGGACTCCTTCTGTTGCAATTTCATCTCCTTAGAGCTTTCAGAATCCTTGACCTTTGTAGGTGATGATGGTAGCTCGTCACAATCAATCTCCTGATCAACAGCCTCATCCTCCTCTTTATTAAACTTTACTTGTTTCCCACTTCAAAGAGTGATAGCATTCAAACCCTTAGGGTTTATAACAGTGTTGGAGGGAATAGTACCGCTGCTCTTAGCTTGCTACTCACTCATGTTATTGGATAGCTAAGTTACATATGAGTTGATGTTCTTAGCCTTTGTCTCCTAGTGCTCCATCTTTTTCTCTGGCACTAAATTTGGCATCATTTTTAAAGGAGTCTTGTTGAATTAGAGAAGCTAAGGAGCTGAACTAATTGGGATTGTAGTTTGACCGTGTTGTTACGCCTTGGGGTCAAATGCAAGAAATTTACCAAATTGCAAGGATTATAGCACAATGATACAACTCGGGTCATGTTCACTTTTGGGAGCCTTTATCGATGACCTAAGCTAGACTAAATGCCATGCAATGCAATGAAATGGGGCTTTTGGTTTTAAGATTAAATTGAAATGTAACTAAACTATATGCAATGGAAATAAAACTAAGCTACTATATTTTTGGTATTTTTTATAAGATGATGATGGAATGGAAATATATGATAGGAAACCTCTTGAAAATGGTTTTAATGGCAATCATAGTTTACTTAAGATATTGGGAGTTTCATAAAATCATTAAGTTTTCTAGAATAACAACCTCAATGGCTTATTGACTCCAATGTTTAAATCAATGAACTTCATTAATGAAAACATTGTTAAGCTCTCCTAATGTGTAATTTAGGAATGATCATGCAATTGGTTTATTACAACCCAAAATCAACTCAATATCAAAACATGGCCATGCAAGATAAGAGAGAATTAAGAGAGTTACAAGGAAACATATATGTGACTACATATATTGAAGCACAAAATTCAACATTAACCAATCCACAAATGTAAATCATTAACCAATGATTACAGTAACAATCCCAAGTTTCTAACTAAGAATTTACAACTCCTAGACCTAGAAAGCCATAAATCATAGCTAAAAATTGAAAAGTGAAACTAAACTGCCATTTGATGTCTAGAAGCTCATGCTACTCTACCATCTTCAAGAGTTGATAAACCCTAGCTCTCCAAAGCTTCAAGAAAAGCTCTAACTAGAGTGAATCTATCAACCATGGCAGCTGGGAGTGGAAGAAAATGAGATGGAGTGAAGGAAAGGTGAAGGAAATGGATAGGAAAGAAAATAGAGGTGGAGAGGTAAGAAGAAGAGAAAATAGAGGTGTTGGAGATGAGAGAATAGAGTTATTGGTCAAAAATAGGGTTTCCAAGGGTTTTAAGGGTCAATATGGGTCGGATCATGTGAGTAAAGGGTCCTTTTTTGCGTTCTAGATCCGAATCTGACAATACTAATATGAAGGAGTTGGCCGCGGCAAACTCAAAAGTTTACCACGGTGAACTATTACAGAAAAGAGCTTCAGTAAGATTTTGATAGTTGGCCGCGACGAACTCAAAAGTTCACTGCGGGAAAGAAACTTCAATGAAATTCTAAGAGTTTGCTGCGGCGAACTTAAAAGTTTGACATAGCAAGCTATTCCAGAATAGTAACTGATAAACATTTTTAGACTTTTTGCCACAATACAGTATTTTCCTAGCTACAACCAACTATTCTAGATTCAATATTTTGAATTCTCATGTTGTGTAATGCTTTGGTCTTTAATCTTGGCTCTAATTCTAAAGTGTGCTACAATGAAAAGCAACAATTTGAAGTATTAATTGTCCTAGAAATCAATTGAATACAATTAATCACTAATTATGACAATTTTACCCTCAAAAAGATACTAACTCAAAGCAATGACTCTTAATCTAAATTAAGCACAATTGTCACCAAAAAGAGCCAAAAATTATAATAAAAACCCCTAAAATGATATGAAATAACATAGAACAATTAGGTTTAATCACATTGGAAGTTCTTTCTTTTTTTATCAAGGCCATCATGTTATGCAGGAGTTGATTTATGTCTTTTTTCAGTGGAATGGTCAAAGCCTGCTGTTGGTTTTAGAACTAGTTTGAGGATGGACTAGCTCCTCCACTTTTCTGAAATTTATTTTGAAGTCTACTCTCTTCGTTTCTCCAACCAAGTTGAGGGTTGGCTTTCCATCCCTCATTATAGGTATTAGAGTAAGGATCCCACTTTTGATTTAGATAACCTTGGTAGACCCAAATACCTCCTCATATCAGCCTGGACAGACACTAGAAATGTGCATCACTGAGCCACAAGTTTCGTAACTAGGGGCAATAATATCCATAGGAGTAGGTGGATGATGCACGCTCATATTTCTCAACTCTGCAGTAATTAAGGACAGTTGAGAGGTCACCTTGCCTTCCAAAGCATCGATCTTCGACTCCAAAGTGTCCATTCTTTTATTGTGAACTGTAGAAGTGCCCAACTCATGTACCCCTCTAGTGTCTCTTACACCATATTGTTGATGATTCAGGGCCATTTTCTTGATCAAATCCCAGGATTCCTCGGCAGTGGAGTCTATCAAAGATCCTCCCGATACAGCATCTAACATACCCTTGGTTCTTCAACCCATCTTAAAAATACTGTACCAGTTGTTTATCAGGGATTTGATGGTGTGGGCATCTTAAGAGTAGGTCCTGGAATCAATTCCAATAATCATAAAGAGACTCGTCGAAATCCTACTTAGCTAAATAGATCTCCTTTCCCATTGATGAAGTATAAGAAGCCGGAAAGTATTTCTCCAAGAATGCTTTCCTTAAGGTCCCCCAACTGTGATGCGCATCTGCCATATGCCTTGGAAGACTCATGTACCACTCTCGAGCTTTGACCTCCAGTGATAGATGGAAAACCTTCCACAACACTTGATCTAGTGATGCTCCCACAGGCTTCATGTTTTGACAAACCATAGAAAGGGATTGCAAATAGAGATATGGATCTTCTCCTATCAGGCCATAAATTTTAGAAGCAAGTTAATCAATAAACCTTTGATTTCAAAATTAACTTTAAAATTTGGACATGCAATAGTAAAAGGCTCAAAATTGACATCAGATGTTGTGGCTTTACTAACTATTCTTCTTCTAAGGTGTCTATTATTTTTGCCCACTCTCTGGCTCTCCATTCCCTCTGTTGCTACCATTCCTCAATTGGTTAGTATTAGGGTTAGGATTAGGTGGGTTAGGTGGCAAATCAGCCATGATCTCTTCTTCAGTTAGTTCACTCTCGCTACTAAATAGGCTAGATTCCACAGAGATGTTTTCTTGCTCAACCACTAATTCACTTGTCCACTCAACTCTCTTTTCTCGTCTTATCTCTCTAAGTCTTCTCTCAATCTCAGGGTTAAAGGGCACAAGCTTGTTTTTTCATGGCATGCAAGACAAGAGTTACAGAGAAAGAGCAACAAAATTGACTTGCAACACACAAAGTCAAATAAAAATGTGAAATGTGATTGATGCAAGTATATGTATAAGTATGGGTGTGTATCACAGAAAGAAAGACAAAAGGGTTCAAGTCAAAACTGTCTAGAAGGGTTTGTCATGGTGAAAGTAAACGTATGCCGCGACGAACTCGTTTTGAGATGATCTGTGATTTGGAGATAGCAGGTTTGCCGCAGTGACAATAGGGGTTGGCCACAACGAAGGTGTTTTGAGAGGGATCCTTGTGAATTTTCACTCATTGGCTATGGCAAAAGTAGAAGTTTGTCACAGTGAAAGGTCACAGAAAGCCAAACACAGTCCTGGATGATGCAGATGTAGAGTGTAAATGCAAAAAGGTATAGAAAATCAATACATTTGTTTGTATTTCCTAAGATTTTGATGCTATGAAAAATGAAAACCTCTACTATTAACATGTATGATCCTAAGCTATCTAAAATGCAACCTAAGAAGGCTTAAAACCTCAATTGACAGAAAATATGACACAATCTAACCTAGAGAACTAATTTCTTGGCTCCCCGGCAACGGTGCCATTTGATTTGCAACCTTTTCTTGACCTTGGAGGTTAAATCAAAATTTTTATCCAAGGATTGCACTATATGGTGTAACCCTAGTTGTTTCGCTTGATTGGAGCCTATGAAAAGACCTAAGCTAACTTGAATGCCATGCAATGCAAACTGAACATTAAAGGGGGTTTTGGTTTTTGAAAACATTAAGTGAATTGAAGATCAAACAATGATTATGAAATGGAATGATGATAATCAGATGACCAAACAATGATAAAGATCCTCTTGAAAGTATGCTCAGTGTCACACCTTCATTTTAAACCCCATTATATGTCCTCTAGAACCATTTGGAATCGTTACACGATGCTCAAAGTAGGTAAAAACCAAGATTTAAAATTTTGATTTCGGTTACTATTCATGTAACCCTCAAAAAATCAGGTCAACTTTGAAAAATCATAACTAAATGTAGAAAAATCGGAACAAAGTGGTTCCAAGCCTCACGTGAAGCTTATGAAATGTTCCACATAGGAAAAATGTTCACAGGTATCAATTTTTCACAGATCAATGCTAGTTTCCATGCCATTATGTACTGCTCATTTGGTAAATTCTGAAATTTTCAGTATTTTTATCCAACTTCGAAAGGTCATAACTCTTTCTACAAAATTCCAAATTTAATGATCTACCACTTGATTTAAAGATAAAAATGTGATATATTAGTCTGCCAAACTTCAAATCCATATTTGAACATTTGCTATTTATTTCATATGCACCAAGTTTGGTCCTTTTTAGTCAAATGTTATCCCCTAATTACCTTTATAATGACTCTTTCATAACCTTTTACCCATCCTTAATTATTTGAAGCTTAATACAAGCTTGAACATACATTCTACTATGCTTTCACATGTTTAAACATAGACATACATGCTTGGCTCCCCTTAGGAGCTATTATCCAACAAACATTTCCAAAGTCATAATATTACATAACAAGTTCCAAAAATTTACACTAGGGTACATTAATGTTCATTAGGTCTCCGGGACAATTTCTTTGCCTTTTCCCTTGTTTGAACTCCCTCCTAGGTGATGTTAAACATAAGAGTGAGATTTCAAAGAAATCCCAGTAGCACAGAATCACAATTATCATGCATTCCTGCAAACACTACGTGCAATGCTTTTGTGCAGATATCTTGTTCATATGTTCATGCTTTTATGCCATGGAAAGTAAGCTATCATACACATATTCAATGGACATAATGCCAAGGCAACATAATTCAAACATTGCAATCAACATTTGCAATAAAGCTTAGTCACATCATGGCATACATTGCACACATTCACATTAACACATCAATGTAAGCAAGAAAACAATCCAAGTGTAATTCAATGCTACCTTTTGGTACTTGGTCCTTGATTTCCTTTAAGTTCAAGATGTTTTCTTGAGGATTTGGCAAGGTACCTATCAAACCAACACCAATGCCAATCATTCAACAATTATTCAAACACATTCCCTATTACTTAAACATTAAACCCTTCTTTCTTGGGATTTTTGGCCTAATTGTTTTCCTTTTGATTCAAAAAACCTCCTTGGCCATTCCTACATGGTTTTTCATGTAGAATTTAAATATCAAATCAAATTTTTCAAAATCAAATCTCTTCCTTAAGTTCTGGTCAAAACAGAAACAAATTTCATAAGGAAAAATGTCAAAATTTCCAACTTTGATTTTTAATGCTTCCAAATTCAATTCCTCCACATAACCCTACACAAAAACACCCAAGGAGTTCAATGGAAGCATCAAAACTTTCAAAATCCAATCATAAGTCCATATATTCAAGATGGCTGAACACTTCCTCTTAGGTTCATAAATTTTCATATTTGATTCCAATGAATTTGAACATACTTCCTTAGCATAATCCTACATACCATCACATTTTAAGTCCATTGGAACCATTAAAACTTATTGAAACAATTCCTACCCTTGAGTTCTTGAGTTGGCTGAACTGAAAAGTCATAGTTCATAGGGTAATTTCTTCCATAACCCATTCAAAACCACACCAAACATCAACAACACAACTCATACTCAATTTGCTATCCTTTCCTAGCACTTCCAGCACAACAGAAATGAAACAGCACTTCCCCCTCAAATAAGTCACGGTTTGACCATGGAAAAAGCATCAAATTAAAGCCTAAACATACCTCAAGGAGTCTTGGATTAAAGCTTGATGATTAACCTTGGATTGGAGGTGATTTGAGGAGTGTTTGGAAGCCAAGAAGAAAATTGTGCAGAACCTCCCCTTTATTGTCCCATTTCTGTTGAATTTTGAATGCCTTGTGGGGGTATTTATAGAGCTCATTTGCTGCCCAAAAACCTGCCCTTGGGCAGCTATTTCTGCCCCAAATTAAGTGCTAAGGTCGGCCAAAATGAAGAACAAATCCTAGCCACACATTCTTTGACTCACTTTCCAAGAGAGTTGATCCAATGGTTGAAAATTTGCCCAGCACACAAGCCAGCTGTTCTGATCATGGTGAGCACGAATTTGGGCCTTGTTGGATGCTAACTAAATGTTAAAAACTGGTTAGGAAGTAATGGAATTAGTTAGGGTAATTTAAAAATTCATTCGGTCACATAATACCCGATTTCTTGCCCTCTACTAGGAAAAATAGCTAAGGGCTTCAAAAATTCCATTTCTTTTCATGATAAT
This sequence comes from Neltuma alba, assembly GCF_004799145.2. NCBI lineage: Eukaryota > Viridiplantae > Streptophyta > Magnoliopsida > Fabales > Fabaceae > Neltuma > Neltuma alba. The sequence goes on from NW_021635174.1 coordinate 50,133, forward strand.
TCCCTATTTATTCCAAGAGTGTGATCTGGAAGTTTTGGAAATTTTTCAAGACCTCTAGATATTTATTTCACATTTTCTCCGAAATCGGGTCCTTACCGATATGAATTCAGAAATAAATTCTCCATAAATTATTTCCTGTATTTCCAATGCTTGGAAACAATTTTATAAATTCATATATATTCCTAGGGAGTGTATCCATATTTTTCCTTGGATTTTTGGAGTCCTTAGGTAATTAAAATAATTTTATCACTTTAATTTCCCTTTATTTTTCCCTATTTTCCCAAAATAATTAATTTTTTGGGAATTTTCACCAAAATTTATTTTAGGCTATTCTCACTCCCAAAACATCATGTGTGAATCAAAAACCTCTAATTCCATTTTTTTCTATTTTTAGGTAATTTTTGGAAACTTTTTCCAAAATTACTGTTTTGCCCCTAGGGACCCAATAAAGTCGGTTTCGTCCCATTTTGGGTTTTCATGCTTTACTCATACCTTATGCTTATCAATCATATCTCATTTTGCACACTCCCATTACTAGGGTTCCAAATTTTGGGATGTTACACTCAGGCTATCATAGTTCAAAATCAATTGATATGAGCGTAGAAATAACTAAGTTTCAATTGGTAAACCTTAAAGCACCCTTTAAGTCCAAAATTTTAAATAATAGGACTCCATTCCTTAAGATTCTGTTAAGTGCCCTTAGCGTGTGTAGAAAGATTTGATTAATGCAACAAAATATTCATATCCCAGATGAAATATCTCAAGGAGTTATTAAAGAAATATGGCTTGGAAAATACAAAAAGTGTAAAGACTCCCACAAGCTTAGCCATTTCATTGGACACAAACGAGAAAGGCAAAGATGTGAATCTGACCAAGTATAGAGGAATGATTAGATCACTACTCTACCTCACAGCAAGTAGACTAGACATTCAATTCAATGTGGGAATGTGTGCAAGATACTAATTAGTTTTCAAAGAATCACATGAAAGAGACATCAAGATAATCCTCAGATATCTTGTCAGAACACCAAATTTGGGAATCTGGTATCCGAAAAAAGGAGCAGAATATCTAATAGGATACTCAGATGCTAATCATGGAGGCTATAAAATGATAGGAAAAGTACTAGTAGATAATGTCAATTTCTAGGAGGATGTCTTGTCTCGTGGTCGAGTAAAAAGCAGAATACTATGGTAATATCCTCTATAAAATCAGAGTATGTTGCCACTGGTAGCTGTTGTGCTCAGATTCTATGGTTAAAGCAACAACTATAAGATTTGGGAATCAACTTAAAGGAAATCCCAATCCTGTGTGGCAACATGAGCATAATAAGTTTGTCTAAGAATCCAGTTCACCATGCCCAAACCAAGCACATTGATGTTCAACATCACTTCATTCTGAACCATGTTCAAAAGAAAGATGTAAAGGTAGAATTCATTCCCACTGAATATCATATAGTAGACATATTCATAAAGCCCCTCGATCAACAAAAATTCAATTACTTCAGAAGAAAATTGGGAACAGTAAATCCTAATGAGTTGTAAGAAATATCATACTACTCCTTTAATTTGAGCATTTAGATTTAAAGTTTTGATGATTGAAATACTAACTTAAGTATCAGAGTGGATAAAAATTTGTTTTGCAGGAAGCTTTGTTTAGATGTCAAAAAACAGAGGTGATCAAAGTATGGTATGATTGATAAAGACATTGATAATTATGTATTGAAGTTGGCACAAATTATCAGTCACCTGATCGATAAACCTAAGTTATGGATTAGTTGATCGATAAACAAGGCATATAGAGCTAACTAGAGATGATGGGAGGAGAATTATCAATAAGCTGATTGATCACTCAATTATCAATCAACTCATCGATCAATAACAACATGAAACCCTTAGTCAATCAGTCAAATGGGTAAGAATTATCGATAAGCTGATCGATAAAGTATTAATCGATCAAATAATCGATAAATTAGACCAGGTATGAGCTTTTACTTAACATTTATTGATAACATGATTGTTTATTCATTGCTCGATAACTTGATCGATAATTGCCTTTAGTGCTCTTACTTGTTTTTCCTATTTATCGAACACGTGATCGATCATGCATTGATCGATCAATTTTATGTTTATAACGTTTAGAATTTAAAAAACCCTGTTAGTTTGAGAACCCTAGCTCGATAAACACTCTCCTATGTTTTCACACAATGGTCAAGAATCTATTGTTCTATTAAATTGCCTACTCCACTTTACTTAAAATCACTCCCTAAGCCCTCTCGTTCACTGCCAAACCTCTCAAACTCATAAACCACTGAACATTCTTTGAAATTTCTTTTGTGTGATGAGAAATAGAACGAGTCAAGCAAGTTGGAAATGACTGAGAAGAAAGTACCGAGAGGCAAACACAGTCCAAGGAAATAACTCAAGCGACTTCTAAGAAGCGGTGCATACCTAAAGTAAAGGACGATTCGTTAAAGAAGAGACAGGTGCTCAAAATTAGAGAAAGCCAAGCTAAAAGTATTGAGCAACTATAGAAGAGGTCTCCATAGTCCAAGTCAAAACAGCCAGTGGTAATTGAGGAATCAGAGACCGAGTCTGATGAGGTGGTCTCAGTTCAGAAAGCTGTGGATGTGGCCTTGAACATCCCAGTGTCAAGACAACTGAGATGAAAAAACAAAGAACAAGTGAAGGAGTGTCTCAACCTGCTCAAGGTATTCCCTCTAAATCTAATTTCTTAATGGGGAATATAGATAAGGATGTAAACCTGGGTAGTATAACTCTGATTTTGCCACTAGAAAACTCTGTCCTGTGGTCTCTATAAACTTAGACAGCCTGAAAGCCAATGAAAAGATTTGGCTGGATTTAAGTGACCCCCTAGAATATTATTCTAACTGATTAAGTATTAGAGGGAAATATTGTCCTGAAGTAGTTAAGAGATTCTACTACAATATTGAATCAATTGAAGAGTTTGATGACCAAGATAATCTGATAAATGAGTATCTCAGAATCAAACCCAGAGGAAGATCCTTCATTCTCACTCCTGCTAAGTTGAATGAATTACTGGGGACTCAGGACCATGTGAGAGGAGGTGATATGAACAACATTAAGGCCTACAAGATCCTAATATAGAGTGATAATTATCTTGGTGAGCTGAGCTTTTCTCCTAAGCAGATGTGCAATAATCCACTATATATACTCAAGGAGCATGGTCAACAAATCTGGAAGTTTCTCACACCTAAACCCAGATGACTATCTCCTATTGGCCAAAATCATCAGTGGAGAAAAGATCAACATATGAGCCTTGATTTACAGTGAGATGAAGGACATTGTTCCCAACAAGTCTACCCACATCCCAAGTCCTCAACTGACTACCTATTTGCTTCAAGTACATAACATTACACCTCTTGAGCCTGAAGAAGTTACAGTGAAGGTCGCCACTTTTAGCATCAATCAACTAGATAAGATAAGGATCTCTGTGCCTTTTAGACCCTCACAAAAACTGGCACACAAAGAAAAGATGAACCAACTAGTTGCTAGCATATTGATGATGCCTTTTGTCGTCAAAGCACTCAATTAAACTAGGTCCCAATTAATTTGTAGTTTAGGGTTGACCTAGGTCATTACTTCCAAGGAGCAAGTTATGGGTTTCTTTAGATAAAAATTTAGGTGATAAAAAAAATGCAATAAATTGGACCTAAACTAAAATGTAAAATTCTAACTCTAAATGCAAGATGCAAATGTCCTAAAATATATATGAAAATTAAATTAAACTAAACGAATGCAATGCAATTTTTGGGGGTTTTTTTGAAGGAAAATAAAAATAATGAATAAAGAAAATTAATCAGAAAGCAAAGAAAATTAAGAAGTGAAAATTCAGAAATTCCTCTTCAGGTACGGTAAAGGGGACAACTTAGGATTCGCATGGATTTAACCTTCATAACCTTAATTAGTTAATTAGACCAAAGGGAAGTGATAAGAGAGTGGAATTAATAAACTTAATTTTCTACTTGAAACAGAGGGAACCCTTAATTTCAAAAACCCTTAAACTATTAGAGAACTCATAACAGTATAAGGTTGGTTGATTAAGCTTATTAAAACCAATGAAAAATAACTCAATTAATTTTGGAAATTATGTTTGAAATTATCCAATTAAACAATCAAATAATCAACCGACTTAATTAAACAATTAAGAGGTGAAAGAACCCAAATTTTGCAATTCAAACCACATTGATAATTAAACTCATAATGAAAACTCAATTATAAATTCAATTAACAATGCAAAGGTTCCAAACATATATTCCAACAAGTATCTTGGCACAAATAAGATCCAAATATCAATTTAATCCAAGAATAAAATTGACAATCTAGAACTAAATTGTCTCAACAAAATTACAACTTGAACCCATTTAAAACTAAACAAATTCAAGTCCTTGAATTAAAAAGATAAATGGAATATCACTCTCTTGTGGTCTTCAAGTGCTAGCCCAAGGTTCTAGTTTCCTTCATGCTCCTCCCAAGTTGCCTCCCTAACAAGCTTAAGCCTCCATGAAAATTATCTTCCCTCCAAAGTCATTAAGTGCCAGAGCCATGAGGAGTAAAGAAGAGAAGATGATGGTGAGGAATTGTGCGTGTATGAATGGAGATAGAGGTGATTGAATTTGGTGGGTGAATGACGTGAGGTATATGGTGAATATGGGATAATGTTGAAAGGAGAGAATTGACGTTTAATGAATGGTATCCGTGCGTGAATCAATGGAGAATAAAACGGTATGATTTGGCGTGAACCCTTCTCCAAAAATAAGGAAAATAATATAATGAGGGAAAAGGAAATTTTTGTGGATCCAAAGGTCAAGCCCATTAGTAACTAATTGACCCACTTGATATTAGCCATTGGATTGTGCTTAGATTCCAAGAAACAATCTTGTACCATTGGATTTCCTATGTGCCCCTTTCTTGACCTACAAGAATTTAAGTGCATCTATTAATGTAGATTATATCCAAATATAATCAAAAATTAAATATTAGGTATGCACAAAAATTAGGCAAGAAATTGCAAAACTTTCTAAAAATAAAAATATGAGACTTGTTTCCAAAGAAATAAGAAAAATTAATTCCAAGTCAAAAATAGGAAATCACAAAATATCTATATTTTTAATCCAAAATCTCAATTTTTATGCAAAATCCAAAAATCAACCAATTAATTCAATAATGCATAAAAATCCAATTAAGCTCAAAATTATCATTTAAATCCTAAATTTATGTAGGATAAAATATATAAAAATTGGGTTTTATCAATTCCCCACACTTAGCCTTTGCACTCCCAGGCAAAGCAAATGAAGACCAAAGAACAAAAGAAAAATCTAACGAAGGTGAATGTTCCAATCATAGGAAAAAGCAAATCAAAGCATTCAACATCTCTCTTATCCAAGTAATCTTCTCATGAATCAAGAAAACAAATATCATGGCAATTTACTTGACAAGGGGAATCTAAGTCAGAAATCCCTCACCAAGATTAATGTGTATGTCACTCATCACTCAAAAGTGTATTGGCTTGTGTTTACACTCAAAATCATCCTACCCAATCCTCTTTCCATAAGCTTGACAAGAATCTAAATTCTCCATCAATCATAAAGTAATTACAAGCATAAATCAAAAGGACTTTTATTAGGTTGTAATGGGGCTAAGGTAAATAAAAAACGGATAAAGTGTTTGGAAAAACAAAAGTGAACATCTTAGGAAATGAAGAGAACCAACGAAAAAAATATAATGGAATGCAAGAAACTAAATTAAACTTGAATTGGGTCATTCTTCTTCTTCTTTTTTTTTTAGCTCCGTTTTTTTTTTTACTTTCTTAGGCCGTTATATATATGCTCTTTTGATGCGAACCTTCATATTAGTGATATAAAGGCCTGGTTACTCAAGCATGGATAACTCATTGGCACTAAGATATTACTAGCACACTCATAGCTTTTACTGGCCGTTTGACGCGAAGATCGACATTGGTGATGAAGATCCCCAGTTACTAAGCACAGCTTAAACTAGAGGAACGGAATCTTGTTACAATATTTTTTTCTTGTTTTCTCTTTTATTTTATTTTTTTCCACATTGACCCAAACCATGACTCTAAATGTGTTCTTCCATTCCAAGCACATGTAATTTAGTACTCTTCAACTCCTAAGACATTTAGAAAGGGTAGGATTTTTTTTTGGCTATGGGTTAAGAGAAAAAAAAATGAAGGCTCAAAGGAGTTAAGCAAAGGAAAAATGCATGAAAAGGGTGGGCTTTTGGCTTATCTGGCTAGAATAATTGAAATGAATGCCTTTATCATCTTTATGAATGCAAATGCACAAATGTGGTCTCAAACAAGATTCAAGTCAAGTTCTAGATCAAGAAAAGAGATAAGGATGTACACACATGAAAAGAAGAAATGCATCAGGCTCAAAACCTCACTAGGTACATGATTACTAGCTTAAATTCACCTAAGTCAAATCCATTGCCACTTAGTTTATCCACTCAAGACATGATCAATCACTTTTCAAATTAAGAATGCATCATACTTGAATCACTTCAAACTTGCGATCTTCACATTCAAAACAAAACAAAACAAAACAATTTTTTTTTGTAAGAGGAACTAAAACAAAAGTAAAAACACACCAAAAAAAAGGGAGAAAAAAAAACTAAAAGAATGAAATCCCTCCCCCACACTTAAACAATGCATTGTCCTCAATGCAGAACACATAGGCAAGTCACAAAGCAAGTAGTATCCAGCACAGCCCAACTCAATAATATGACAATGCAAAGCAAAAAGAGTGAAGGGAAGGAATACAACCAAGGCTACGTGGCGTCTCGTAGTGTGATAACTTCTACATCTTGGGTAGAGAACCCCTCGTAGTAAGGCTTCAAGCGATGACCATTGACTGTAAAGCATCTTCCAGTTGGCTCTCTCTTAATCTCTACAGCACCATAGGGAAAAACATTAGTAACAATAAAAGGTCCCTCCCATCTAGAACGGAGCTTACCAGGCATGAATTTAAGTCTAGAGACATAAAGTAGAACTTTTTGGCCCACGTGAAACTCCCTTCTTAAGATGAGCTTATCATGGATAGCCTTGGTCCTTTCCTTATAAATCCGAGCATTCTCATAGGCTTCTCTCCTAAGCTCTTCAAGTTCTTGCAATTGTAACTTTCTTTCAACACTAGCACTAGCAAGATCAAGGCTACAGCTTTTGATGGCCCAATATGCCTTGTGCTCCACCTCTACTGGCAAATGACAAGCTTTACCAAAGATAATTCGATATGGGGACATTCCAATCGGGCTTTTATACGCTGTACGATATGCCCAGAGTGCATCATCTAGCCTCTTGCTCCAATCCTTTCTGTTAGGTTGCACTGTCTTTTCAAGAATGAGCTTAATTTCTCTGTTCGAGAGTTTCGCTTGACTGTTTGTCTGAGGGTGGTATAGAGTAGCCACCTTATGCATCACACCACACTTGCTTAGTAAGCTCTGCATACTTCGGTTGCAAAAATGAGTACTCTGATTGCTAATGATAGCTCTTGGGATTCCAAACCTGTAGAAGATGTGAGACCTGACAAAAGAAACCACTACAGAAGAGTCATTAGTACGAGTGGGGATTGCCTCAACCCACTTAGAGACATAATCCACAGCAAGCAAAATGTAAACATAACCAAACGAAGTAGGAAAAGGTCCCAGGAAATCAATACCCCAAACATCAAAAACTTCACAGAACAACATGGGTTGTTGCGGCATCTCATGCTTTCTAGAAATATTGCCAACAAATTGGCACCTGGAACACTTCTTACAAAACTCGTAGGCATCATAGAATAGAGTGGGCCAGAATAACCCACTTTCTAAAACCTTCCTAGCAGTACGCTTAGCACTAAAGTGCCCTCCACAAGCAAGGGTGTGGCAAAATGTCAACACAGATTCAAATTCACTATCAGGAATGCATCGCCTAATAACCTGATCATTGCAAATGTGCCACAAGTAGGGATCATCCCATATATAGAACCTAGCATTACTCTTAAACTTGTTTAATTGATGCTTATTCATACAAGTTGGTAAAACAGATGTAGCCAGATAATTAGCAATGTCAGCATACCACGAAACAGTCATATCAACTCCACAAAGTCTATTATCAGGAAAATCATCTAAGGGTAAAGAAGATGTTACCACAGGAGTCTCAATCCTACTCAAGTGATCAGCTACCATGTTCTCTGCACCGCTCTTATTATGGATCTCCACATCAAACTCCTGTATCAGCATTACCCATCTAATCAAGCGGGGTTGGGAGTTTGGCTTCTTGAACAAGTACTTGATAGCCGAATGATCTGTAAAGACAGTCACTTTTGTGTGGAGGATGTAAGAACGAAATTTCTCAAGCCCAAACACAATTGCAAATAGCTCTTTCTCCGTGGTTATGTAATTAGCCTGGGTGGCATCCAGTGTCCGTGATGCATATGCTATGATATGTTGCCGCTTTTCTATTCTCTGAGTAAGAACTACACCCAATGCATAATCAGAAGCATCACACAAGAGCTCAAAGGGAAGGCTCTAATTAGGTGGCTGAATGATAGGAGGTGTAGTGAGTCGCTTTTTCAACTCATCCCAAGCATACCTGCAAGCATCATCAAAAACAAAGCCCACATCTTTCTGCAGTAAACTAGACAATGGTAATGCAATCTTACTAAAGTTCTGAATGAATTGCCTGTAAAATCCAGCATGCCCAAGAAAAGAGCGCACATCTTTCACACAAGAGGGATATGGAAGAGATGAAATAATGTCAATTTTGGCTTTATCAACCTCAATGCCATCATGTGAAACAACATGTCCTAAAACAATGCCTTTTTTGACCATAAAATGACATTTCTCAAAATTCAGCACAAGATTATATTCAATGCATCTTTCCAAAACCCTATCCAAACTAGCTAAGCATGCATCAAAAGAATCACCATAGACAGTGAAATCATCCATAAATACTTCCATGCAATGCTCAAGAAAATCAGAAAATATGGAGACTATGCAACGCTGAAAAGTGCCAGGTGCATTACATAATCCAAACGGCATGCGTCTGTATGCAAAGGTTCCAAATGGACATGTGAATGTGGTCTTATCCTGATCCTCAGGTGCAATAGAAATTTGAAAATATCCAGAAAAACCATCCAAAAAGCAATAATGGGATCCACTAGCCAGTCTTTCAAGCATTTGATCAATAAAGGGAAGGGGGTAATGATCTTTTTTGGTCACAGAATTCAACTTCCTATAATCAATACATACCCTCCAGCTATTCTGGACTCTAGTTGGAGCAAGCTCACCTCCATCATTACGTAATACCAGTCTTTTTCGAAACTACTTGAACCGGACTAACCCATTAGCTATTAGAAATGGGATAAATTATACCTGCAGAAAGAAGTTTAGAAACCTCTTTCTTTACCACATCAAGAATCAATGGGTTGAGTCGCCTTTGTGGCTGACGCACAGCTTTGGCACTATCCTCTAACAAAATCCAGTGTATGCACACATTAGGGCTAATTCCAGGAATATCAGCAAGAGTCCATCCAATAGCTTTCATCCTACTTTTCAGCACCTCCAGGAGGCGAATTTCGTCATCAATAGCTATGTCGCTAGCTAGAATCACTAGCAATGTCTCATCTTCCCCCAAATAGGCATATTTTAGCGAATCAGGAAGTGGCTTTAGCTCTAAAGAAGGAGCTTGCTCAATTGAGGGCACAAGGGGCTTCAAATCAATGTTAGTCAAACTAGAAACCTGCATTGAAGACTCACAAGCAAAAGAGCAGACTTTCCCAACTTGGGAATCATGAGCAGGAACAGTAACAACAGAAGGATCAAATAATACGCCACAATTCATGAAAGAAGTGCTATTAGTAGCACTCATGTCAGAAGTAACATCAGGATCAGAATCAGAGACCTCTATATCAGGGACATGATCAATGTTAACTAACAACTCAGAGTCAGGTAATGTAGATGAATCAGTTGCATCTATAGCATCAATCACACTATGTAACTGAGAGAGTCCATGTGAATCAACAAAAGTACTAGATGAGAATCACTGAACGTGCCAAGTCCATGGACAGGTGCAGAAGAATCAAAACTAGAATGTCTAACAATCTCAATGAAATCAGCGAAACCATCAATATCAGCAGCATCTATACCAGTGCAAGTATCACAACTACCAATTTGAGAACATGAACAAGAGATAGAATCATCTAAGCCAACAATATCACATGATCTACTTATCATACTATCTTTAAAATCTATGACAGCATCATCAGTAATAATGTCAACAAAACTAATATCAATCTCAGCACAACTATTAGGTGGATGTCTCATAGAGTCAAGCACATCAAATCTAATGATTTTACCAGCAAATTCCATAGTAAGAGTACCAGCATGCACATCTATCATAGCCCTAGTAGTCTTAAGAAATGGCCTACCCAATATCAAAGATGAATGTCCTTTTTGCCTAAATCTAGCATCATACATATCAAGAACATAGAAGTCTGCATGAAATATGAGATCTTTTACCTTCACCAAGACATCCTCCAAGACTCCTTCTGGAACTATACAGCGTCTGTCAGCAAGAGAAGCGATTAGATTTGTAGGCTTAAGATCCACACCTTGAAGTTGAGCAAAAACTGATTTTGGCATGACATTGATAACCGCTCCTAGATCTGCTAGATTATCTGAAAACTCCATGTGCTAATGGTGCACGGTATGAGAAAGCTACCAGGATTCTTGCACTTCACTGGCATTGGCATTTGATAAAGAGAGGAGACAACCGCCCCTAAGTCAACTTTGCCATCATGCTTAAGCCTTCTCTTGGTGGTACACAACTCCTTCAAAAAATTCGCATACTTAGGCACTTATGCAACTAGATCAACTAATGGAACATTGATCACCACCTTTTTGAAGATATCATAAACCTCATTGAACATCTTAGCTTCTTTCTTTTTCCTTTCAGCCCTAATCACCCCTGTAGGAAAAGGTAAGACTTGCTCGCTCACTTTCTTCCCTTCCCCATCTTTTTCTTGCTCTTCTTGCAATGCCACATGTGGTGTTGATAAAGTGGACTTATTATGCGATGTGGAAGCAGGGGGAGAATCTTTAATGATAGCTTCCTTGTCCTTTGAAGCATGGGTAGTGACAGGATCTGCAGAGGTAATTGAATTTCCGCTTCTAAGAGATATAGCATTAACTCCACCAATGTTAGGATTCTGCTGGGTGCCAACATTAGGGTTAACTACTACTTGAGATGGCAACTTCCCTGAGCCTTGACTTTGCATGTTACTAAGTGCATTAGATAACTGCCCAATCTGAGTTTGAAGATTCTGAATTTCTTGGCTATGTTGCAAATCCTTTTGTTCAAACTTATCCATCAGGAGTTTCATCATGCCTTCTAACTTTGAACTCTTATCTTGATTGGGCATAGTTTGCCTAACTTGTTGGAACATTTTACCACTAGAAGAGTTTATGCCTTGATTGAACTGTGATTGTTGAGGCTGGCCACTCCCATATATGAGATTTGGATGGTCACGCCATCCAGGGTTGTATGTATTTGAGTAAGGATCATATTTCTGGCCACCTTGAGTCATAGGCTTAGTGTGGTATAATGCATTACACGAGTCAACTCCATCATTTAGGTAAGGGCAAGAGTCAGTGGTGTGAGTAGCTAGAGAGCAAATAGAGCAAAGTGGCCCAATTAGAGCTGTAGAGTCAGCTTGTGAGATTAAAGCAGAGGAAGATCCCACAGAAGGAGCCATATTTTGGGAGTTTTTCATCTGAAATACAATCATTTTCTCCATAGCAGATGTTAACTTATCAATTTTGCTCTCAAGGCGAGACTCAAAATAAGATGAATGCAATCCAACTTCATTTACTCTAGCTTGCTGCCTAGTACCAAACTGTTGGGTATTTTCAGCTTTCTTTTCAATCAATCTCCAAGCAGCTTCAACAGTCAAGTCAAGAAGAGCACCTCCAGTAGCAGAATCTAGTAAATCTCTCTCAAGAGGCAAGAGCCCTTCATGAAAATATTGAATCAACAATGTATCTGAAATTTGGTGGTGACGACAACTGGATAACAATGCTTTAAAGCGCTCATAATACTCATATAGGGATTCCCCAGACATTTATCGACAACCACAAATATCCTTCCTGATGGAGGAAGTACGAGATGCTGGGAAATACTTTTCCAAAAACAACCTTTTCAGCTGGTTCCATGAAGTAATGAATCCAGGAGGTAAGCGAAGAAGCCAATTCTTTACAGAACTTTCCAAAGAAAATAGGAAGGCACACATCTTAATCTGATCTTCAGACACACCAGAAGGCTTCATAGCAGTACAGATCATATGAAAAGTCTTCAAGTGATTGTATGGATCCTCGCCTGCAAGACCATTAAATTTTGGAAGTAAGTGAATCAATCCAGACTTCAACTCAAAATTAGTGTCAATATCAGGATAATTAATGCACCAATTTTGAAAATGCAGATCAGGTGAAACCAATTCCTTGATAGTCCTAGCAAGATTAGCCATGCTACTGTCAGAATGAGAAGAGTCAAGAGAATTAGAGGAATCAGCAGTAACTTAACAGAAGAATCACTTTCTATAAGATTGCTAGCTTGAGCCCTCCTTCTTTGATGAAAAGTCCTCTCAATCTCAGGATCAAATTCAAACAATTCTTTGCTAGAGGATCTAGTCATGCACTAAGCAACTATCACAAATCAAGTGAAATGAAAAGAAGGGGAAAAAAATGCACCAAAAAAACAAAGAGAAAAAAATACAAAATCACCTAGAAATCAAACCTAAAGTTTAACCATTGCTCCCCGGCAACGGCGCCAAAATTGATGATGCCTTTTGTCATCAAAGCACTCAATTAAACTAGGTCCCAATTAATTTGTAGTTTAGGGTCGACCTAGGTCATTACTTCTAAGGAGCAAGTTATGGGTTTCTTTAGGTAAAAATTTAGGTGATAAAAAAAATGCAATAAATTGGACCTAAACTAAAATGCAAAATTCTAACTCTAAATGCAAGATGCAAATGTCCTAAAATATATATGAAAATTAAATTAAACTAAACGAATGCAATGCAATTTTTGAGGGGTTTTTTGAAGGAAAATAAAAATAATGAATAAAGAAAATTAATCAGAAAGTAAAGAAAATTAAGAAGTAAAAATTCAGAAATTTCTCTTCAGGTACGGTAAAGGGGACAACTTAGGATTCGCATAGATTTAACCTTCATAACCTTAATTAGTTAATTAGACCAAAGGGAAGTGATAAGAGAGTGGAATTAATAAACTTAATTTTCTACTTGAAACAGAGGGAACCCTTAATTTTAAAAACCCTTAAACTATTAGAGAACTCATAACAGTATAAGGTTGGTTGATTAAGCTTATTAAAACCAATGAAAAATAACTCAATTAATTTTGGAAATTATGTTTGAAATTATCCAATTAAACAATCAGATAATCAACCGACTTAATTAAACAATTAAGAGGTGAAAGAACCCAAATTTTGCAATTCAAACCACATTGATAATTAAACTCATAATGAAAACTCAATTATAAATTCAATTAACAATGCAAAGGTTCCAAACATATATTCCAACAAGTATCTTGGCACAAATAAGATCCAAATATCAATTTAATCCAAGAATAAAATTGACAATCTAGAACTTAATTGTCTCAACAAAATTACAACTTGAACCCATTTAAAACTAAACAAATTCAAGTCCTTGAATTAAAAAGATAAATGGAATATCACTCCCTTGTGGTCTTCAAGTGCTAGCCCAAGGCTCTAGTCTCCTTCATGCTCCTCCCAAGTTGCCTCCCTAACAAGCTTAAGCCTCCATGAAAATTATCTTCCCCCCAAAGTCATTAAGTGCCAGAGCCATGAGGAGTAAAGAAGAGAAGATGATGGTGAGGAATTGTGCGTGTATGAATGGAGATAGAGGTGATTGAATTTGGTGGATGAATGACGTGAGGTATATGGTGAATATGGGATAATGTTGAAAGGAGAGAATTGACGTTCAATGAATGGTATCCGTGCGTGAATCAATGGAGAATAAAAGGGTATGATTTGGCGTGAACCCTTCTCCAAAAATAAGGAAAATAATATAATGAGGGAAAAGGAAATTTTTGTGGATCCAAAGGTCAAGCCCATTAGTAACTAATTGACCCACTTGATATTAGCCATTGGATTGTGCTTAGATTCCAAGAAACAATCTTGCACCATTGGATTTCCTATGTGCCCCTTTCTTGACCTACAAAAATTTAAGTGCATCTATTAATGTAGATTATATCCAAATATAATCAAAAATTAAATATTAGGTATGCACAAAAATTAGGCAAGAAATTGCAAAACTTTCTAAAAATAATCTTTCTAAAAATATGAGACTTGTTTCCAAAGAAATAAGAAAAATTAATTCCAAGTCAAAAATAGGAAATCACAAAATATCTATATTTTTAATCCAAAATCTCAATTTTTATGCAAAATCCAAAAATCAACTAATTATTTCAATAATGCATAAAAATCCAATTAAGCTCAAAATTATCATTTAAATCCTAAATTTATATGGGATAAAATATATAAAAATTGGGTTTTATCACACATCTAGACCTCAAGATGAAGTAGAATCTACTGCAACTCCCTCTCATACTTCTGGACCATCATTCATGGAAAGATCAATTAAGGAAATGTTCCAGTCTGAACTCCAAGACTTTGAGAGGAGAGTGTATGCCACGACTAAAGACTATAGGGAAATTTCAGATAAGAAATTTGAGGGCCTTTACATCATATTAGATCTCTACCGTCAAGCCATGGTAATTCTAGAAAGGAAAGTTTCACAAAGATTTGGTTCTATGGACAAGGAGATTAGAGAACTCAAATGATTGGTTGCCTCTCTCTGTAATAACTTCTCTGGTCCTAGTACTTCTTTCAGCTTCGAGGACCTTCTTTCCTATCCACCCTCTCCTCCTCACTATAAGCCTAAACCACCATCTTTACTTATCCCTACCTCTCCCACATTTGTTTCTCTTTTTGTCCCTTCCACATCTTCTCCTACTCCTCCTTCTACCACCATAGCTATTATTCTAGTTCCTCAACCTACTCCTTCACTTACTCTTCCACCCATCGCTCAAGCTCTTTCTCCTATTTCTTAACTTCCCCCCTCCCTACTCCTATTACTTTGCCTACTATCCCTTCTCCTTCCTCATCCTCTGATGCTGACGAAAAAGGGGAGAAGAATTCTATTTAGCTTTTCTGTTCTTTATGCTTACTGTTGTGTTTATGTAATTTGAACTCTGGATTGTTGACTGCTTATTCTAATAGTTTGATGTTTATTAAATGAATGTTGTTATCAATTGTGCATTTCTACTAGATTCTGGATCTATTAAATTTTATCTGATGAAATATGATGTTCTTTGATTAATTTTACACATATGTTTTGTCATCATCAAAAAGGGGAAGAATGTTAGATTTAAGGTTTTGATGATAACAATTTAAGTTATTTCTGGTTTAGTAAGTTGATCGATCACCTGATCGATCAAAAGTTAATCAATCATGTATCAGATAAAATGTCTCTGTATGTTAGTAACTTAGCCCTAAGGTTGATTGATAACATGATAGATAATTCAATATTTATGAATTGATCGATTATCATTAACACTGTTTAATGTACAAGCTTGCAGAAAATTATCAATCAATTAATCGATAATTTAATGTTCGATCAACTGTTAGAAAAAGGGATACAATTCTGGTAAGCATTTATCGATCACTTGATCAATCAACGAGTTATCGATGAGAACATAGATAAATGGTAAAGTCTTTATACTTGTTCTATTTAATTCACCATTTATCAATCACTTTATCGATTAGAGGTTGACAAAGCCCTGTCATTAGACTATCAAATAAAACTAAGCTAAATATAGTTGTAATTGTATGGAAATTGTGTATTTTATTGATACTTCGATTGGGTATTTATATACAATAGAGGAGCCTAGGTATTAATGGCTCATTACTATGAAATCATATCATATCGTATCCTATATACTAATTACAAGATATTTACATATCTTATAATATCTCCTATAATATCTTTACACTCCCCCTCAAGTTGGAGCATAGATGTCAATCATGCCCAACTTGTTACAAAGATATTCAACTCGAACCCCATTGAGAGCTTTGGTGAAAAGATAACCCAACTAGTCGCTGGATCTGACATGTCTTGTAGAGATGAAGTTTTCCTTGAGCTTGTCTCGGATGAAGTGACAGTCAATCTCAATATGTTTCGTTCGTTCATGGAAGACCGAATTCGAAGCTATGTGTAGGGCTGCTTTATTATCACACCACAGCTTTGCTGGTAACGAGGTTTTAAGACCAACCTCTTTTAGTAGCTGGTATATCCAAACTATCTCACATACAGATTGCGCCATGGCTCTGTATTCCGCTTCTGCACTCGATCGTGACACCACATTCTGTTTCTTGCTTTTCCAGGACACCAAATTGCCTCCTACAAAATACAGTATCCTGTAGTAGATCGTCTCGTGGCTTTCGACCCACCATGATCAGCATCACAAAAGCACTCAATGTCTGTGTGACCATGATTCTTGTACAATATCCCACGACCTGGGGATCCCTTCAAGTAGTGTAACACATGCTCTAAGGCTTCCCATTGTCAGACAGTTGGCGCAACCATAAATTGGCTAAGGACACTCATTGGATAGGTGATATCAGGATGGGTCACTGTAAGGTAATTCAACTTCCCAATCAGTCTCCTATACCTCTCTGGATTTTCAAATGGCTTGCTCTTAGCAGCTTCATCAGGATTTTCACATGGTATGCTACCATCAGCATCAAGCAGAGGATTATAGACCATAGGGAAGCTGGTTGGGGCAGCCCCTAGTTTCCCAGTTTCTTTCAGCAGATCAAGAACATACTTTCTCTGAGTCAATAAGATGCCTTTCTTGCTCCTCATGACTTCAATTCCCAAAAAGTACTTCAATGAACCCAGATCCTTTGTATGGAAATGTGAGTTAAGGAATGACTTGAGAGATGAGATCCCCAAGGCATTGTTGCCTGTAATCACAATATCATCAACATACACAACCAGTAGGATCATGCTAGCACTTGTTCACTGATAGAACACAGAATGATCACACTTACTTTGGTGCAGGCCAAAGTTCTTCACAACAGTACTAAATCTGTCAAACCATGCTCGAGGACTTTGCTTTAAGCCATAGAGTGATTTCTTAAGGCGACACACCTTCCCACGCTCCCCCTGAGCAACAAAACCTGGTGGTTGCTCCATGTACACTTCTTCAAGGAGATCACCGTTCAAGAATGCATTTTTGATATCTAATTGATGGAGATCCCAACTATAGGTAGCGGCCATGGAGATGAACAGGCGAACAGAAGAGAGCTTGGCCACGGGGGAAAAAGTTTTAGAGTAGTCAATACCATACTTTTAAGCATAGCCTTTTGCGACAAGGCGAGCCTTGAGGCGTTCAAGTGTACCATCCACCTTAACTTTAGGGGTTATCACCCATTTACACCCAATAGCTTTCTTTCCTGCTGGTAAATCTACTAAGGTCCATGTGCCAGCACAATGAAGGGCCGCCATCTCTTCTTCCATCGCAGTACGCCAACCCGGGTAGGACAAGGCTTCATGAAGGGACTTAGGTACTGAAATAGTATCTAAAGAGGCAACAAAGGCACGAGAAACAGAGGGGAAGTGGTTATATGAAACAGAGGAAGAAAGAGGATGGGCACAAGTACGTTTACCTTTGCGAAGGGCAATGGGCAGATCAAGGGAGGGATCTGGATCTGGAACAGGAGGTATCTCAGAGTCAATGAAGGGATCAGTATCTAGACCTGGAACAGGGTCAGGCTTAGGGTGCATGATGCTTGCTACAGGATCAGATGATGAAGCAGATAATGGTGGAGCAGAATGTGGTGCAACAGTAGGAGTAGTTTCCTTCAAACGTCTGGTGTAGACCCGAGACAAAGGTGGTTGACCAAGTGCCAATACGGGAGCTGGTGCTGGTGGTAAGCTTGGACTAACAGAATATACTAGAAAGGTATCCTCCTCCGCCAGTGGAGAAGGTGGAGCGAAAGTATTAGATGCAAAGTAGGCAACAGATTCTTGAAAAGTGACATCAGCTGAAACCAAATAATGATTCGGAGTAGGAGAAAAACATCGATAACCCTTTTGAACTCAAGAGTAGCCAAGAAAGACACATTTAAGAGACTTGGGGTCCAATTTGGAGACCGTGGGACGCACATCCTGAACAAAACAAACACAACCAAAGATCTTAGGATCAATAGGGAACAAAGCTTTGGAAGGAAAGAGAGTGGTATAAGGAATGTTACCATCAAGGACAGAGGAGGGCATATGATTAATAAGAAAGTAAGCTGTGGAGACCGCATCTGCCCAGAATGGTTTTGGAACCTGCATTTGAAATAAAAGTGCACGGGCCACTTCTAATAAGTGACGATTTTTTCTTTCGGCAACACCATTCTAAGCCGGTGTATCCACACAGGAAGATTGATGAAGAATGCTGTGTTGAAGCATAAAAGAGTGAAAGGATTCAGAAAAATATTCTTTAGCATTATCACTGTGCAAGGTGTGGACAAGCGTATTGAATTGAGTTTTAATTTCGGCAATAAAAGTACAAAAGTGAGAGAAAAGCTCAGAACGATTTTTCATTAAATATAACCAAGTGGTACGAGAATAATCATCAATAAATGTGACAAAATATTTAAAACCACCTTTGGACTCAACTAGACACGGACCCCAAATATCAGAGTGCACTAACTCAAAAGGGGACGAAGCCCGTTTATTGACTCTAGACACTAACGGTAGACGATGATGTTTAGCAAACTGACACGACTCACAATCTAAAGACGACAAATGCTTAAACTGAGGATAAACCTTTTTTAAAGAGGATAAAGATAAATGACCCAAACGACAATGTGCTTCAAATGGAGTGACACCACCAGTACAAACCACCGCACGAGACCCCTGATCATCAAGGAAGTAATGTCCACCAGATTCATAGCCCCTACCAATAATCTTCTTCGTCAAAAGATCCTGTATCAAGCAATAGTCAGAAAAAAGTGAGACCCAACAATTTAATTGGCGAGTAAGCTTGCTAGGGGACAAAAGGTTAAAAGCAAGATTTGAGACATTGAGTATAGATTTTAAATGAATAGAAGGGGTAGGTTTAACAGTGCCAGATCCAAGGACACGAGAGTGGGAACCATCTGCAATGGTGATAGCAGAGGGGTTGGCATAAGAATTATAGCTAGAGAAGAGATGACGGTTACCTGTCATGTGGTCAGTAGCACCAGAGTCTATGATCCATTTGGAGGAAGAAAAGACAAGAGCAGTAGCCTCATTACCTGTTGCACTAGCGGTGCTCACAGGGGGATTTACAGATTTCAATTGAGCATACTCGGCAGTTGAGATAGTAACCATGTCATTGGCTATTGTGGCCATATGGGCAGAGCTCTGTCGTTGTTGTTTGTTTTGCAGCTTACGGCATGTGCGTTTAGTATGTCCCGGTTCCTTGCAGTAGTAACATATCACTTCCTTGAGCTCTTGATTACCACCTCCTGGTTTCAGACCACTACGATTAGGGACCCCTCGATTGTCATTCTGGCCTCGACTGAGTAATGCACTAGTAGGTGTAATGGGAGCTGAGGAAGGGTTTTGTTCAGTTCTCAGTACATGAGAGAAAGCCTCTTCAAGAGAGGGGATTTCAGCTCTAGACAAAATTTGTGATCGAGCAGCCGCATATTGAGATGGCAGTGCAGTCAGAAAACTCATGGTGGCCATCTGCTCGCGGTGAGACACATTAACTTTCCTGTCATCAGAAATAGGCATAAGAACATTGAGCTCTTCATAGGTGCTTTTAAAATCCATAAAGAAGTTTGTGAGGGAACGGTCAACTGGCATCTCGAACCGATAGAACGATCTGCAGACCTCGTAAATACGAGAGATGTTGTTCTTTCCTGAGTATAAGGGTGCCAAATAATCCATTAGTTCTTTAACAAATTCACAATGAGTAATAGAGGGCATGATCTCACTATCAATAGAGTTACGAAGTTGTAACAGAAGCCGTGCATCATCTCTTAACCATGACTTGCGAGAGCCATCCTTTTCATCAGGAGGATTGTCAGTCAAGTGATCTTCCTTCTCAATACTCCGAAAATAAATACGAATAGTCTTACTCCAATCCAGATAATTTTTCTAAGTTAGTTTGTGTTCAGTAATCTTAGTGACTACTGGAACCACCTCAGGGACAACAAACTTATTATCACCTATTAGGATAATAATTATTACAGCAACACTAATCAGTCAAATAGATCACACTAGGGACTATAGAATAAAAAGTAGATCAAAATTCCACAAACCAGAGCGCCAACGCTTTCTCAGGAAGCCAAAAGTGCTCTGAATCACAACAAATAATGGGACCCAGGAAGTAGAAGCGGCAGGGAAGGGTCAGAACAGAAGTGACGATGACGGAAAGTGAAAGAAGATGCCGGAAAAATGCTGTGACGCAACGGCGCGTGAACAGTGCAGCAGAGGACGGTGACGGCGCGTGAAGGCCACACGCTGCTCGGACGGTGACGAGACTCCGGTGGTTGACCGATCGGGACCTTGCGACCACCGTTGACCGGCGCGTGTGCACTCTAGGGGACGGGAGGCTGGAGTTCTGTGAACAGTATAGCGATGGTGAATAGTGCAGGGTCGTTGGAAGAACCGGAAAAAACATTTTTTTTAACCTAATAAACCTGCTCTGATACCATGTAATTGTATGGAAATTGTGTATTTTATTGATACTTTGATTGGGTATTTATATACAATAGAGGAGCCTAGGTATTAATGGCTTATTACTATGAAATCATATCATATCGTATCCTATATACTAATTACAGGATATTTACATATCTTATAATATCTCCTATAATATCTCTACAATAGTAAAGCAGTACTAACCTAGATGTTAATCTCTTGAGGAACTTATGAATATCTTAATAATCTATCACAAATATCAATTTAACCTAGTGTGATGTATGAAGTGTTTGTATAACCAGTGAATAAACCAAAACTGAAGTAAAACTATCTAGATTCTTTATAGTTTATGAATTTAATGAATGAAGTGAATGTAATGTATGAATTATCCTTGATGGTCAAATCCACCAAGCATCCTAGTTCCTCTCTTGATTGAGTTCAATTCCTTTATCAGACTCGGTTTGTGAAGACCTTCTACAAACAGTGAATGTAATGAACTAGAACCCTAACTCATCAAATTCACCTAAATGTCTAATATGGATTATGCTCTGCAAAAGATGTTTTACCCTCTTAATTAACAATGTTAGCAACCTAATCGGTCAATCAAGAAATTTAAACACTTGAGAAGAAAGAATTAATATAACAGAAGGAAATATCAAGTCAATTAATCAATTAGAGTGTAGAATACAATCTAAATCTTAGTTTCAATATAAGACAATCAAATTACACCACTTTACAATCACAAATCACAAATCTAAACCATAGAAACTACAATCTATGAATGTAGAGAGTGAAAATGAGATTAAGGTAGAAGAAACTCCCAATTACAGCTTTAAGAACTCAATTGGCTTCATTAAACACCAAGAAATGAAGATTGAGCCTCTCATGACTGAAATCACAGCTTCACCAAGTTCTGCAACTTCCATGGCCATAGCAGTAATGATTTGAGGGGGAATGGAGGAGAATAATCATTAAAAAATGGAAGAATTAAAGTAGAAATGGTGAATTGATGGTGGAGGATGATTGTCACACCTTACTATTATATCCACTTAGGTTTCATTTAAAATCACTTTAGACCACATTGGATGGTCTTAGGCTCAATTTTCACCTTAAAAACGCTAAATTTTGGATTTTTACTATTCATCGGGTAAAAATCTAGTTTTTTGGCCTAACTTCAAAAATTCATAACTTATTCCACAAAAATCCAAATGGGGTGGTTCAAAATTATATTTAAATCTATTTAAGTCCTCTTTAAAGGAAAAATAATCTCATGATCCAATTCCTTATGAAAAAGCATCAGGTTTTTGTGAAATGCAATACTGTCCATTTGCCAAAAACCCTTTTTCCCAGATTCTGACCTTTAACTTTGAAAAATCATTAAAATTCGTATACTTGACCATTTTTAACGTATTAGCTATCAAATTGAAGCTCAAGATGTTATCTATAATCATACCAAAATTCGTGATTAAACACATCCAGGAGAATAATCAAAAGGTCATGCGAACATGGCAGTGTCAGTATACTTACAGCACTGTTAGCTTAATATATACATAACCAAAAAGGGTCCACGAATTTTATGGCAAAACACCATACTTTAACCTCCAATCTGCAGCTTGCTCATAGTAGTTTCAGGCCCTAAAATGTTAGATTATATTTGGGGGATGAGATTTTAAGAAATCCCAGTAGCAAGATCAATCAACCAAATATTAACATGCATCATTATAAAGCATTTCAACATTAGCTATCATAGGAGAACTAATCTTTTATAAATAGGCAACCTCAACATGCAAGGCCATGGCAACAAATGCAAGGAACAACCATATCACAACATCATAGTTCAACCATATAATAGCAAGCATACATGCCATAAATAACAATGCAAAGTTAACATTAATGGCTAATTAGATCCCACTACCTTAATCCAATACTTTTTGTTTTCTTGTTGCTCCTTCTTGCTTCCGCAAGTGCCAAACCCTAATATGGCAATCCACAAAAAGGGTAGCAAGAATCATCAACCATTCCTCATAAAATCACTATCATAACTCAAGTAACTCCTAAACCCCTTAAAGCTTCCATCTTTGTTCTCGGATTTTTAGAGTTGGTTTCCATAAACCCTAAAAATTTCCTCTTGACTCAACCCCACATGATTTTTCATGTAGATTCCAAATATCTATTTGGATTTAACAAAATAAATTTTCCTCTTCCAGTTTCAGCTTGGCCGAACCCTTAGAGTTTAAAACTCAAAAATTGCAACTTTGCTTCTATGGCTTTCAACACTTGTTCTTTAGGTTTACCCTACACTATTCTTCATTTTGAATACAAAGGAAGCCTCAAAACTTTGAAAAACATACCCTAGGGTTTAGATCATGCTTTGGTCGAAAATAACACTCAAGGAAATAACCATGAAAAATGCTTCAAAACCAACTATAATCACTTATAAACACTAGGATCTAACTTGTGTTGTTGTGTCTTAGCAAGATCTAACAACCAAACTCCCTTCCCCTTTTATGATTCAGTTCAGCCAACCATTAGAGAGAGAGGGGACAGATTTTTCAACCATAAAAGAGAAGGAAAACAAGGCAAGAACACATATGGAATTAAGAACTCACCTTGAATCCTTGATTGAATGACCAAAGTTGATGCCTTTCTCTTGGTTTTCCTTTGAAGCTCTTCCTTTTTCCTCTCTAACTCTCCTTGGCTGAAACTTAGATCAGATTTAGGGGAGGAGAAGCTCATTCAATGCACACAAAATATCCCATCTACCCACATTAATGAGAAGCCAAGTGTCAAGTGCCTACTTAGTCTTGCATTTTCCCTTTTAATTAACTTAATGACAATTGAAATTAATTTCAAAAGTCAAGATCCTCTCCATTGGTAGCTTGACACTTGGAAAGCTCTAATTTACCATCCATTAAAGGCTTGACAAGTGCCAACTTGTAGGCCAAGTAAAGTGCAAGACTCTGCTTCTTGCTTTATCGGTGCACTTTTACTCCGGGTTTAACTTCTTTTCTATAATTACAGTACTCTGGCCCCTGTAATTATTTTCTGTCAGATCCATAAATTATTCTCCTCATTTTTTTCCCAAATTGCCCTCTTAGTCTCAAATTAAATTTTTCAATAATTAAATAAAATGGAAAACTAATTTCCTTCTCTTTAGTGATTTTTCCACTTTTTTGAGGAATTAGGTAAAATCTTGGATACTTGAGGGCCTTCTTTTAATTTCATAATCTCTTAGAATTTCTTGAGATATCATAGGAATTTTCTTGGATTTTGTCCTCCTTAAAAATATTTATTTGGAATTTTCCAAATAAAGGACCTTAAACTAGCTTAAATTACCCTTAAATCCCTTTGTAATTTCTCTAAGGGCAGTTTGGTCATAAAACCAATTTTATAATCCCATATAATTCTCAAGGAATATTGTCCTTATTTTTCCTTAATTTTCTAAGACTTGGAAATATTTTTTCATAATTATTCTTGACCAATTTTCCTTAACTAGTCAAGCTTTTTATAATTAGCTTGGAAAATTATAATAATTATTTTTCACCACAATTCTTCTATTTCTCCTTGTCATTTTTGACCCTTAATTATTTAGAAATATCCTTATTCCTAGTTGCCATATTACTGGATGTGACAATGATCAGGAAGTGAAGAGGGATGAAATGAGAGAGTTCTGGACAGAGAAAATGAAGCCAAAATAGAAGAAATCACAGAATGACCGAACTGGCACACATTTTGAATTTAAATCTAGAAATTTCACATTTTCGCCATGACGAAGGCAATTTTTATTTGTGGCAGAGACAAAACAACGCCGTATGAATAAGTGACGTTGTTTCCTTCACAATGAGGGTTAGTCATGGCAAAAATCAGAGTTGGCCATGACGAACTGTACCGAATCAGCTTTCGTTGATTTTTATTAACCTCTGATCACCTGTAATATTCAAATTAAGCTCATAGTCATCTAATTCAAGATATGTGGGATACATAAGAGCCAATAAGTGCATAAAACAAAAGAATTATTGAATAAAAACACATAGTTGACTCTTATACCCTTTATGCACTATGCCCTTTATCTTAACCCAAATAGCATAATTCAGAACCACAAAAGCATAAGTTCGGACTAAGAAATATATATAAAATATGAGATTTATTAGAGGTTAATCGATAACCTATTATAACATTGCATGATAACTTACTACTTTATCGATAATTTGCTCCATTCAAGTATTCTGTCAAGATCTTTAGTCAATCAATTGATTGATCAGTCATTTATCGATTAAATGATCAATCATCATTGTCACACCCCAAATTTTGGGCCTAAGAATACACGGATTAGCCTAAAATAGGTAGGCTACCAAATCCTTATGAGCAGGAGTCCCATAAATGTAAAAGGAAGGTTGAAGGGTTTCAGGGACTAAATTGTAAATAGAGAAAGTTCTAGGGAATAAACTGTAAAGAAAGTTAGGGGCTCCAGTAAAGTCTCAAGGCCCAGAAATAAGAAAAGAGGTTAGGTTAGACCAAAGGTTATGATAGAGGCCATAATAGGGTGATCTATGAGGTTTACTTGACCAGGGGTAAAACCATAATTTTGGAAAGTTTCGAGCCAGGAATAGGTAAAAATGGAAGTAATACCCAAAAATTCTAGAAAATTCAAAAATATGGAAAATGAAATTTTAAGGCCTATATATGAGGAGAAATGATGAAAATGCCCTTGAGTTGACTTAAAAAGAATTTATAAGTTTATGGCTCAGTTTGAGATATAGAGGTAGATTTAATTGTTTGAGTCATAAGGAAACCTTAAAAAACTATGGTAAAATGGGGATGTATGATCTAAGAGGCTGTAGAATTTATAAAATTAGTCTCAACCCTATAAGGCTAGCAGAATGGCTTTAACATTTTTTTAAGGCCAAAACTGCAGTTTATGGGTTTGTTATGAGAAATTTAAAAAGAAATACTTATGGTCTGAGTTATGATCTGAGAAAATTAATAGATTTTCTAAATAATTAAATGAATTTTATGGTATAAATAGATGAATTTTTAGAGTTTAGGATTAGATAAAATGCTCTAGTTAAATGTCAAATAATTAATGTCCCTTAATTAGGAGATAAAGTTAGAAAATATCTCAAATATTCTGAGGAAGACAAGTTCAACTTGAATTCTCTTCTTCTTTCCCATGTGCTTCATTTATGAGGGCGATGTGTCATCATATGAGTCACCAGAAGATATTTTATGGGTAATAGAAAAATTAGAATGCAATACGAGTAAGTGTTAGACAATTCCCTATCTACCCTGTAGAGCAAAATTTCTACTATGTGACTCAATAAAGTTGACTAATCGGTCAATATTGTTGAATATTTTTCCCTTTGCTCCTCTAAGGTGGCTCCATATATGTGCTTTTTATTGGTTAGAATTTTAAGAAAATATCCTGGTGGTATAGTGTAAGTCAAGACCTGAAAAATATCAAATACGATGTAGGATTGGCTTGAAAAGTAGAGAAATAATTCAGGAAATATTTTTGCACGAATTTTCCATTTATTTTCTCCCTATTTTAATATCAAGTTGATGAATGGACATGAAAGGAATTATTCCAGTTGTTAGAAAAATCTAGAACCATCTAGAAGAATCTAGAATAATCAAGAAGAGTATAAAAGAACCTAAAGGGATCTAGAAATCTCTACAAGCATCTACAAGCTTCTTGAAGCCATGACTCACTAAGACACTTGTCATCTTCTTAGGCTATGTTGCTTAAGATGTGTACACATGGAAGGGTGGTTGAATGGAGGGCTAAGATGAGCTTTTATTCAAGAAGGGCATTTATGGCATTATGGAAAGTATGAAGCCTATAAATACCCCCACCGATAGTTCATTTTCTTGCAAGACCATTTTAAGAGGGGAAACTCTTGCAAAATCAAAACTAGAGAGAGAAAGAAGAGAATTCTAGAGAGGGGAAGTGACTTGGAACCAAGGTAAGGCTTCCAACTTCTCTATGTTGGTTTATGATAGTTATAAGTTGATTTTATGATAGTTTGATGATGATGGGAAGTCATTTTCCTAAGGGGAAGTGCTGCCCAAATTTTATCAAAATAATAGGGAATAGTTTAGTTGAAGTATGATTAAGATTAAGGGTTAAAGATTAAGGATTAGGTGATTACATGTTAGTTTTGATGAAAATCCAACCCCTAGATTATATGTGTACGGTTTAGCCATTGCAAGAAATTGGATAAGGAAGTGGTTTCAATTCAATTTGATGCTTCCAATGAGTTTAAATGAAGATTTGGTGTAGGTATATACCAAGAAAGGAATGTTGGAAGCATTAAAATTGAAATGAAAAATTTTGAACCTATTTATCCCTATAGTTCAGCTAAATCAAGTTAGTGGGATAGGAATTGGATTTTCATAAAACTAATATGATATTTGAATTCTACATGAAAAATTATGTAGGAATAACCTAAGAGAGTTCAAGAATCAAAGCTAGAAAAATAAACCCAAAAATTCAACAAAGGGGTTTTAAGGGGTAATGTTAAATTATTTTAGGGTTATGGTAATTAATATTGTGTTATTGGTTGCCTAATAGGCCATACACAACAAGAGAAGGAAAGGTTAGCAAGGAAGAAGGGAAATTCAGGGAAGGAAATGTTAGCAAGGAAGAAGGGAAATTCAGGGAAGGAAAGCCAACAAGGTAGCCTTTGCATTCCATTGCTTGTTAGAGTTACTATACATTATATGTTTATTGCTATGTGTTATGATGTTATGCCATTATGCCTCCATACATATATACCTTGGTTTATGCAAGGTTGAGATTATATGTTATGTTATGATGTTATGTTTTTCCATGGCAAGTACATAATACTCAAGTATGTATGTATGCATGTAGCTTGAATTACATTGTGATATGTAACCATAGTAATGTATGCAATGTGCTACTACGATTTCCCCAAAAATCTTACCCCCATATTTAACAAACCCTAGGGCCTTCAACCTCCAAGAGCAAAGGAAAAGAAGTGGCTATAGTGGAAAGTTAAGTTTAATTGCCTCAAAACGAAGAAGAAAAATGAAGAAAAACCTTATGTTGGATGAATGTAATTAAGAGTATACTTTAAGGTTTTAAGTTATGGATATATGCTAGCTTATATGTTAATATGTGAATGCATGCTAGTGTTGTCCAATATGCATGATTATATGGTAGGAGAATTAGTATGCAAGTAATTGGTCAAGTAAGACAATTTATCCTTCCAAGGGGGATAAAAGTCAACATTATGGACCTAAACTTTGACCGAAGTCAAATTAAGCAATCGAGTGAGTTAGGTTATGAGATTATGTGAGCAAATAGATGGGATTTTTCTCTTTAAGATGAGTTGGTTCACCTAAATCTGCTAGCCACACAAGAAGTTATGCCCTTCTAAATTTGGGCTAAAATAAGTAGAAAATGGAAAAATGACCATATAAACTATAACTTTTTCAAGAAAAATTGGGCTTGAATTTCAAGGCAATTAGTCCAGAAACTATTTTTTCTCAAGAGTGTATCCAAGGAGCTTTCTATAGAACTTGGAATCACTTAATTTTGATTTTTCTACAATTAGCTATGATTTCTCAAAGTTTGCTATATTTTAGGGTTACAATAAATAGTAACCCGAGAAGGAAAATCTTCAAACTTGATTTTTTATAACTTATAGTCTTCAAAAGTGATTCCAAATGCTTCCGCAAGGCAAGTTAATTGGTATAAACTTAAGGTGTTATTTTCTTGGTATCAGAGCAAAAGGTTCTAGCCATCAGAACGAATTTTTGAAATTGAAATTTTTATGCTCTGATTTTTGAGGAAAGTGTTTATACTGTTCATTTACTAGTCATTTGGATTGCAAGAAGCCATGGAAGTGGTTATAATGAGGCCATTAGTAGGAAGAAACCTAAAGACCATTTCCTTAATAAAATGATATGGCCTAGTGGTATGAAGAGATGGAAAGGCAGGGAAAAGTAAGTTCCTCCCCGATCACCGCATAGGATATTGTGGTAAATAGACGAAGGTAGTAGCCAAGGATAGAGCTTCAGTTGCCTTCAATGATCCTTAAAAAAATCATTGATGTACCCGATGATGATGAGAATGATGATAACGAAGCAGGTCTAGCCAAAGTAGGATGCTCCTGAGTATGAGAGGATTGCACACCCTTTCAGATTTAGTTCTAGAGGTTAGATGGGAGGTAGGTATAGTAAGCTTTGGAAGAATCTAGAGGCTTATAGGTACCCGAGATTCTGGAATGACATTAAGAAGCTCTATTACAATATAACCAGGGAAGATAATACCTTATAGGATACTGATGGGATAGCAGTCCTATCTGAGGTGATTCCTTGGAAATGGTTATTGAATGAACTAAGGGATGTATGCCACTGCACAACCACATGTACTCGGAAGGAATTGCTCAAGGTTTTGAAGATCTTTATGAGCAGGATTTTCCTTTAAGCTGGTCGTGGTTGATGATAGACCAGTAAATGTATATGGTGCTGGGCTGCTAGAATGAGTAATATAAATTTCTAAACTATAAAGATGTGTTAATTGCCTAGACCCAGTATGGTCTTTTGTTGCCCCATAAAACTTTAAGTAAATATATACGTAATGCATATGTTGCATGGTAAGTGATAACGTCGTTCCTCTTTTTCCCTCCCATAATTAATTAAGAAAAATGATAGGCGAGAATGCAAAGAGGAGTTAGAGACTGAGGAACATAGAGAACAGCTGATAAATCCAATTCAAGATGGATGAGCAAGAAGAGGAAGAGGTTTGGATTTGGTAAGAAGCTACAAGAGGGAAGTACATGAGGAGAAAGGTTTGACATCACATAAAAGACAAAGGAGTATGAGCAATATGGCAAGAACTATGGCGACAAGCTGTCATATCTCAATTTTTAGGTCTAAAAACCTAGAAAATAGCCTAAAGAAGGTAGGCTACTTGAAACGGGGTGCCTTGAACCCCTCAGAGTACACATTCATAAGCATTATGTCTCAAGCAAATCATGACACAAGCCCGTGGATTTAAAATTTCAACATAATTACTCAGGCTACTATTTACTGTTTAATTTCCAGATTACAGGTCCAACTTCAAAAATTCATAGCTAATTCCATAAAAATTGTATTAAGGTGTTCTATAATTCTACAAAAAGCTATTTCAATGCTCTTTAAGGAAAAATATCCAATTAGACTTATCTTTGCCTAATTCCTACAGTTTAATCAATAAATATTACTATTCATTTCATAAAATCTGAAACTTCCAGATTCTGTGCCTTAATTTTGAAAATTCATATTTCCTTGTGTACATATCCAATTGAGGTGATCTAGTCTCGTTTTAAAGCTTGGGATGTGTACTATCAGTCTGCCTAACCTTGTGACTTAACTCATTCGTTTGATAGGTCAAACTGGAGCTACAAACTCCCTGCTCCAAGATCTACGTTTTATCTCTTAACATCGCTTTACTTTAATTCTTTTTATTTTTTTGGCATACATAACATGGGCTTACTCTTTCTTGGTTATACATTCCTATACATGTCATAAGCATTATAATTAAATACATGACATCATTGGCATCCACAACATAAATTACATAATAGTAGAATTACACATTGAATAATAATATCGTTCATTAACATCAATAATTCTCCACATTCTTCTCCTTGCTTCTCATGCCATTATTGCCCATTGATGATTAACCTAAATGGTTGTTTAGGGAGGGGTGAGATTCAGGGGAATCTCAGTAGCAAACAATACCATATTAATCATGCTAGACGGATGCTAATGCACTACACACAACTTGTTTATTCTCTTGTTAATTAGTGACATATTAGCATGCTCAAAGCTAACTTCTTGATGCATGGCCATGGAGACATAATCTACTGATCATGAATAGAAATTATAACAACTAAAATATGTCACATTAATATTCAAATAACATGTACACAGCAACACACAAGCATACAACATCAAGCAATGACAATAGGTAAGTTCACTACCTTGCACCTTAAGCTTTCCTCTTACTTTTCCTTTGACTCCCTTTACTTTCCAACGATGTGGGCATTCGGTTAACATCACCAAACATCCTCTTGAATGTTTCAAAGGTCCTAAACATAGTCACATTGATCATACAATCCATTAGAACCACTAGAATACATAAAGTTCAAGACTAGCTTTCTTGAACCTCAACCCTTTCTCTTGGTTTTAGGGTTTTCTTTCTAGCTTTTCTAACATAAATCTCATCATTTTCCATCCTTATGATCCATTTCTTGTCAATTAGGACCACTTTAGATGGTCTTGGATTCAAGAAGATCAAATCTAAAAAATTTTCTTCACGGGTACTGTTCACACAAAAATTCCAGAATTTTTGCTCAACTTTGAAAATACATAATTAATTCTAGAAAAATCAAAACTAAGTGATTCAAAGTCTCATTGAAAGCTACTGAAGTTCTATTTAAAGGAAAAATAGTTTTAGGAACCAATTCTATTTTGAACAGTACTAGAATTGTACGAAAGTTGACACTCTTCCAAAGTATAAACACTGTTTCTAGATTTCAAATCCTAAATTTGAAAAATCACCATAAATCATACACATATCCAAATAAAGTGTTCTACCTATGAATTTAAAGCTTGTAGAATGTACTTTAATCATACCAAATTTCAGAATTAGATACAAAGAGTAACTTATTTAAAATAGGCATCAAGGCAGATGCTATAACCATCACATACCTTGACCTTGAAGCTTGAATCTTGTTCCTTCTTCTTGGCCTTCACCCATATGTTTTTCTCTCTAAATTTTGGTAGAGTTTTTCTTCTACAAATAGCTATCAAAATGCTCTTCCAAGGTGGGGTATTTATAGCCAAAACTTTGGCCTGAAAGGACCAAAATGCCCTTGGTGGCTAATAAAAAGGGTAAGGACAATTTTGGAACTCTAAGTTGATTTTTACATCATCATTGCATCATCTTCTTGCATCATCCTTACTTTATTCTTGTAGAATGTGCCAAGTGTCATAAATGTGGTGGAGGAGACGGGAGATTAGATCCTCGCCATTGGATCAAAACTTGTTCCTTAAGTTTCCTCTTATTTTACTTGGCCCATGTTTCTCTGACTTTCTTTATGGCTTTCGGAGCTTAGAAAATTTTTCTGTCTACTCCATAATTTCCCTTTAATTCTAGAGAGTATTTATGAATTTTCTTAGGCCATAACACTTCCTTTAAGCCTTGCATAAAAATTCATTTACTAAAATATCCTTTTGTTAGCATAATCAGGTTTTTAATTTAGTAAAACCATTCCACTACCCTTTTGGTTGCGAGACTAATTTTATAAATTAGTACAACCTTTTATCCATTTAACCTCATTTTTGTGTACATTTTTGAGGTCTCTTGCTATTTTAAATAATTACCTCAAATGGTATACTTTTTACCGGCCAAAACCTCATAAATTCCATTTAAGCTGCCTTAGGGGTACTTTCATCATTTCTCTTCACAAAAGAGTCTTAGAATATTATTTTTCATTTTTTGAGATTTTCTTGGAATTCTCTTTATACTCTTCCATTTTTACCCCTATTGGTCATAACTTTCTGAATTTACAGTTTAGTCCCTACTTGGACTTAACTTCATACAATTCTCTCTTTGAGATTTTTAACGTAACCCTTGGCCTGTTTCTACTCTCTTTTGTCTTTCTAGGCCCTTAAGACTTTACTAGAACCTCTGGCCTTGATTATATTTGAGCCCCTGAAAACTTTTACTTTGTAGTTTAGTCCCTGAAACTGCTTTGATTTCCTTTCTCATCTTTGGAACCTCTGCTAATAAGGGTCTGGTAGCCTATCCAATTTAGGCTATTTCTGGTACTTTTAGGCCTAAAAGTTGGGATGTTACAATTCTCCCCCTCTCAAAAGAATTTCGTCCTCGAAATTCCAAGTCAACCCTCTATTCTTACCTTTAATGAGAGGTTAACTGAGGAGAATATATCCACTTATACCTAACTTTGGCCTCTTCAACTTTTCATTATACCTCATTTTTAGGTTTCAGCCCTGGATTTCATACTTACATAACTTGTCATTTTATACTTTTCTGTCATTTACATGAGCATGGCCTTTGCTTTTAAGCATTTTGTCACCACTACTCACATTCTTGCTATACTTTAGGCTTATTCTTTCATAATAATACCACGACAGTGTGCCTGTCTTCATGGTATTTTACTATACCATGACATTTTGGGTTCTCTTAATACGGCCTTTATCTATTCTTTATGTATACTCTATCATTCCTCTTTACTTTAAGGGCATATCTCCTTTCTTTCATTCATTGACTAGATTAGAATTAAGCTCAGTCTAATCAATAATAGAGGTTTCTGAAACAAGTCAATGGTACTCTCTCTATATTAGTCCACTGCTGAAGGAGATTTCAGTATCTTAAACTCATCCCTGGTCTTCGTCTTCCCAAAAAGGTACTATACTCTTACCCTTATGGCTCAACTATTTTCTGTTAGGCTTGGTCTACCATGACCTCAGGAGCTACTGTGCTCTACCGTAAGCCTCTTCAGAATCTATCATGACCCTGGAATACTATTATCAATCTGAGCCATCTTAGGATCTCTAGGAGACTTTAGACCATAGAGTTGAGTAATAAAATAAGTCACCTCCACTCAACTAGTAACTTGACTGATTATTCCCCAAGACTAATCATAGATATCAATATTATCTTTAGGCCTTACTCAATCCTTTCTATCAACTCTTAGAATTCTTAGCCTTTCCATATTTCTTTAGCCCTTAATTTTAGCTTCCTTAGGCCACTTTCCTTTTTTTGTGCCTTTCGAATGCTTAGGCACTGGCTCATCTCTAAAGCCTATTAACTTGCCATTGCATCAATGCTAGGCTGCCTCGTCCTAGGACTCTGCAGTCCGAGCTATCTCTTAATAATTTGGACAGCATTGGGAGAGGACTTATATCATCATATTCTCATTATCCTTCAATATTCCATAGTACCCTGTTAAGCTCAAGGAGCATCTGTTTGCATATCACACTTCTGTTTTCTTAAAGTTTCACTCTCTCTCTCTAGGGTAAGGTCCGTCCTATGCCTTGCCTCGGCTACTTCTACTTTTCTTGTGGGAGGACAGATTGCTCTGACTGGAGTATCATCAACTCAACCACTTACTTTCCCTTTCATTCCTTCAGAGGGTAGCTTACTCTTACTATAGCAGCGTCACTCTGATCCGAAGAACCACTTCCCAATCTTAGAGAGGTACTTCATGGTCAAGACTTTCCTTATATGCAATCTCGACCAGGATACATTCCTTGAATACCATATCCCTATCAAAGGGAGCCTCTCTACTAAATTACTCAATCTTATGGGCAGTGACATCTATCTATAGGAATCTCATTTCTTAGATTCCTTAATGGCCTCAGTTACATGGTTGCATGCTCTTGGATACCTTAAGGACATAAAAGAGTATTGTTTAGTCCCTGACATTATCATCTATCTAAGTATCACTGAGCTCAAGGTATCACCAGGAACTTGCTTGTCTCTCTCTGTGTATTAGTTCCCAGTGCAACCATCCACCTATCATGTTCTTATTCATTTCCTTTCATCTCTATCCTCAAGAGGGATCTTGCCTGACTTTACTCTACCTTACTTTCTTTACCTCTTGACTAATTATTCTTATGGTCAGGTATTGATCACCATACCCTTATCACATCACACAGTGAACATTTAATCACCTTGCCGTGTAGTATGTAGGTCAAGAACCTAGGTCATCATTGACCCTTTATTCATTATCATCTAGGCTTTGTCCCTCTTGGTTCACTATCCCTTAGGGATTTCTCTCTCTATTCAGGGATTTGAATAGACCTCACACATCTCATCCTATTATGTTATCTCTATTGAGCTCACATCGATTACTTAATGTATAGGTTGACATTCGGTTCCCTTGTTAGGGTATTAACTCATACCTCTGACTGTCTTATTATACCTTTAACCATTCATTTCTATGGTCATATACTAATTATAAAGTGGCTATATTACACAGCAAGCATTAATCATTAAAACATCTCCACTGTGTGACATTCCAGTCAGGCACCTTTAACCAATCACTCGAGGCTTAGGTTGTCAACCTGCTTCCCTATTAGGGTTTGGACTCCTATCCCTTACTGGCTTACCATACTCTTAGCCATTACCCTCTTGAGACGTCTTTCAACTTTGACTCATTCCTTAGTCAAGCTCTTTCAGCTCAACCATTCCTCTCCTAAGGGGGAGTCTCTTAGCAGCGACTACCTATCTCTCAGGTTACTCTTTGTCATTCCTTACTTCTCTTCTATGTCTATTTCCCTTGAAGAAAACACTTCAATATCTTAACCTCAGTTGGACCAATCCTAGTAACCCGTTACTTTTCTAATTTAGGTTTTCTCTCATATCGGGCTTTGCTTGAACCAATACTGTCACATCTAGTACTATGGTAATTAGGAATAAGAAATATTTCAAAATGATTAAGAGCCCAAAATGATAAGGAGGAATAGAAGAATTTTGGTGGAAAATAATTATTATGATTTTCCAAGCCAATTATGGAAATTTGACTAATTAAGGAAAATTGGTCAAATATAATTATGGAATAATATTTTTAAGCCTTGAAAAATTAAAAAAAAAGGATAATATCCTTTGAGAATTATATGAGATTATAAAATTAGTTTTATGACCAAATTACCCTTAGAGAAATTACAAAGGAATTTAAGGGTAATTTAGGCCAATTTAAGGGATTTTATTTGGAAAATTTCAAATAAATATTTTTAAGGAGAATAAAATTCTAAGAAAATTCCTATGATATCCCAAGGAATTATAAGAGATTATGGAATTAAATAAAAACCCTCAAGTATTCAAGGATTTTCCCAGTACCTTTGAAAAGTGGAAAAACCCTAAAGAGAAGGAAATTAGTTTTCCTTTTGATTTAATTATTGGAAAATTAATTTTGAGACTGTCACACCTTACTAATATATTGACTTAGGTTCCTTTTCAAACCATTTTTGACCATATTGGATGGTCTTTGGCTCACTTTGTACCATAAAAACACTAAATTTCGGATTTTTACTGCTCATCAAGTAAAAATCCAGTTTTTCTGGTCCAACTTCAAAAATTCATAACTTATTCTAAAAAAACCCAATTGGGGTGGTTTAAAATTCTACTTAAATCTCTTTAAGTCCTATTTCAAGAAAAATAATCTCATTATCCAATTCACTATGAGAAAGTGTCAGGTTTTTGAGAAAAGCAACACTGTCCATTTGCCAAAAACCCTGATTCCCATATTCTGATAATTAACTTTGAAAAATCATTATAAATCATATACTCAGCCATTTTTAACGTATTAGATATCAATTTGAAGCTCAGGATGTTATATTTCATCATACCAAATTTCATAATTAAATGCATTCGGGAGCATAATCAAAGAGTCACGTGAACCAGTCAATGTCAGTGTGCTTCCAGCACTGTTAGTTTAATATGTACATAACCAAATGAGCTCACGAATTTTTGTGGCTAAACCCCACAAATTAGCCTTCAATCTGCAGCTTTCCCTTGGAGGATTCAGGCCCTAAAATGTTACATTATTTTTGGGGGATGAGATTTTTGAAAATCCCAGTAGCAAATTAACCAACTATAGCACCAAGCAAGCATCATTATTATGCATGATCATATTAGCTACTAATGGTGAACTAACATGCTCATCATTTGGCAAACTCAAACATGCAAAGGCCAAAGCAAGATACTACACAGAGCGGCCACATAACAATCAAGAAAGCTCAACCACAATAATAGTAATTAACCATACAATAATCAATAATGCTAGTTAGTGGTAGTAGCTAGGTTTAACTTACTACCTTGATCCAAAGATTTGTGCTTTCTTTGATTCTCTTCTTTTTTTTCACAAAGGTCAAACCCTAGCATGATAATCCATAAAAAGGACAACAAGAATCATTATCCATTTCAACCAAAAGCAAGAACATAACTGAAAAATACTCTTGCTTCATAAAGGTTCCATCTTTGCTCTTTGCTTTTGAACTTGTTTTCCATAGGGTTTAAACATGTTTTTCCATTTTAAACACCATGGAACCATCAAAACATTGAAAATCTCATCCTAGGGTCCATTTAGTGTCAAAACTAAAATGCTCCTTACAATACACAATAAAGAACACACTTCCAAAACACCCTAAAATCACTTGTAACCACTTGGATCTTTTATGTTTTGAAGTGTTTTACCATATTTGAGCAACATAACTCCTTCCCCTACACCATCATCATTTCGTCCAGCACCCAAAGAAGAGGAGAAATAAGATTTCCAACCATACAAAACAAGAAAACAAGGCAAGGAACAACTTAGAACCAAAAACTAACCTTGAATCTCACTTGTGTGCTCCAAGATGCTATCTTTCTTCTTAGTTCTTCCTTGGTTCCACTTGAAACACTCTCTTTTCTCTCTTGGCTATGGCTTGCACGAAATGGAGGTCTGATTTTAGGGGAGAAAGTGCTCATTTAATGCTTTAAAATATCTCAACCACCACCATTAATGCTAATCCGAGTGTCACTACCCCCTTGGTTCCTTCTTTCTCTTTCTTAATTAACTAAATCCAAATGAAATTAATTACCAAAAGTCAAAATCCTCTCCATTTAGAAAATGAAACTTGGAAATTTCAAATCCTCTCCATTAAGGGCATGACACTTGGCTCAATGAGGATCATTCAAAATGCAAAGCTCTTTATCGGTGCACTTTGACTCCGGGTTTGAATCCTTTTCTATAATTACAGTATTCTAACCTCTGTAATTATTTTCTATCAGAGCCCTATTTTATTCTCCTCATTTTTATCTTTCTAAATTGCCCTCTTTTGTCTCGAAATTAATTTCCCCATAATTAACATAAAAGGGAAAATTAATTTCCTTTGCTTACGGATTTTTCCGCTTTTCAAAGAAAGTAGGGAAAATCTTGGATACTTGAGGGTTTTCTTTTAATTCCATAATTTCTTATAATTCCTTGAGATATCATAGGAATTTTCTTGAACCTTTATTCTCCTTAAAATATTTATTTGGAATTTTCCAAATAAAAGCCCTTAAATTAGGCTAAATCACCCTTAAATTCCTTTGTAATTTCTCTAAGGGTAACTTGACCTTAAAACTACTTTTATAATCTCATATAATTCTCAAAGGATATTATCCTTATTTTTCCCTCAATTTCTATGACTTGGAATATTTTTCCCATAATTATTCTTGACCAATTTTCTTTAATTAGTCAAACTTTTCATAAGTGGCTTGGAAAATCATAATAATTGTTTTCCACCAAAATTCTTCTATTTCTCCTCATTATTTTTGACCCTCAATTATTTAGGAATATTCCTTATTTTGAATTACCATAATACTGGATGTGACAAAGACAAAGAGGGCAATTTGGGAAGATAAAAATAAGGAGAATAAATTAGGGATCTGATAGAAAATAATTACAGAGGGTAAAATACTGTAATTATAGAAAAGAAGTTAAACCCGGAGTCAAAGTGCACTAATAAAGCAAGACTAGAGTCTTGCAATTCAAATGGTTCACAATTAGCCATGTGTCAAGCCCCTAATGGAGAGAATTTGAACTTGCCAAGTGTCATTCCTCAAATGGAAAGGATTTTGACTTTTGGTAATTAATTTCATTTGGATTTAGTTAATTATGAAAGAGAAAGTAGGATTAAAGGGGGTAATGTCGACACTTGGAATTTCATTTATGATGGTGGTTAGAATATTTTGGCTCATTAAACAAGTTCATCTCCTCCTAATTTTAGATGTTGAGTTCAGCCAAGAGGGAATCAAG
This sequence comes from Neltuma alba, assembly GCF_004799145.2. Taxonomy (NCBI): domain Eukaryota; kingdom Viridiplantae; phylum Streptophyta; class Magnoliopsida; order Fabales; family Fabaceae; genus Neltuma; species Neltuma alba. Next base: position 88,776 of record NW_021635174.1, read on the forward strand.
AGAGAAAAGAGAGAGTTCAAAGAGAAACAAGGGGAAAAGCTACCAACTTGATCATACAACCAAGGATTTAAGGTTAATTCTTGGTTCTAAATGGATCCTTGCCTTGTTTTCTTTCTTTGTATAGTTAAAAATTTCTATTTCTTCTCTTCTTTGGGTGCTGGATGAACTGATTATCATGTGGGGAAAGAAGTTTTGTTGATCACACTTGTTAGAACACTTCAAAACATGTTAGTTCCTAATGGTTGCAAGTGGTTATAGGTTGTTTTTGAAGTATTTTCTTGGTTGTTTCTCTTGAGGTTCATTTCGGCCAAGGTAGTAAATGGACCCTAGGATAAGTTTCTCAATGTTTTAATGCTTCCATTGTGCTCAAAATGAAAAATGGTAGAGAATAAACCTAAAGAACAAGTGTTGGAAGCATTAAAAATCAAAGTTGTAATTTTTGGTTAAAGAACCCCTTTGGTTCGGTCAAGAGAGAGCTGAAGGGAGGAATTTTATTTTCTCAAATCTAAACACATATTTGGAATCTACATGAAAAATCATGAGAAAATAAATCAAGAAGCAATTTTAGGGTTTATGGAAAACAAAGGTCATAAATAAAGGAATAAAGGTGGAAGCTTTAAAGAGCAAGAGTTATGTTTAAGTTGTGTTCTTGCTTTTACTTGGTTTGGTTAATGATTCTTGCTACCCATTTTGGTGGATTTCCATGCTAGAGTTTGATATTTGTGAAGGAAAAGAAGAGAAACAAAGAAAACTCAAGCTTTTGGAGCAAGGTAGCAAGTTGAACCTCACAACTAACATTAACTTCGTATTATTGATTATTGCATGATTAATTGCTATTATGTGGATGAACTTTCTTGATTGTGATGTGGCTATTCTTTGCACCTTCTTGCTTTGGCCTTTGCATGATTGAGTTTGCTAAATGATAAGCATGCTAGCTCACCAATAGTAGTTAATGTAGTTACGCATAATGATGATGCTTGTTGATGATATAGTTGGTTAATTTGCTATTGGGATTTCAATGAAATCTCATTCCCCAAATGCAATCTAACATTTTAGGGCTAGAAACATCCAAGGGAAAGCTGCAAATTGAAGGTTAAATTATGGTATCATACCATAAAAATTCGTGGACTTTTGGGTTATGTAATATTATGCCGGACAGTGCTGTAAATTCACTGACACTGCTACCTTTAAGTGATGTTTTGATTAAGTTCCTGAATACATTTAATCACAAAATTTGGTATGTTTGTAGATCACATTCTGAAATTCATTTTGATAGCCAACACGTTAAAAGTAGACAACTACACAATTTTTAATGGTTTTTCAAACTTAAGGTTCAGAATTTGGAAAAAGGGTTTTTGCCTAATAGACAGAGGTGATGTTCACAAAAACCTGATGCTTTTTCTGATGGAATTGGTTCACAAGAATACTTTTTCTTGAAAGAGAATTCAAAGATATTTTTATAGAATTTTGAACCACTCCATTTTAATTTTTCTAGATTAAGTTATGAATTTTTGAAGTTCGGCCAGAAAACTGGATTTTTACCTGATGAATAGTAAAAATATGAAAACTAGCATTTTTGAGATAAAATTGAGCCCAAGACCATCCAATATGGTCTAAAATGGTTTTAATTGAATCCTAAGACGATACAATAATAAGGTGTAACAAATACTCTACTTATACCTTAGTCAGAAACTCTACTAAAACTTCTGTTCTGTTTACATACTTGCCAGAACCGCTACTCTATTTACATACTTGCCAGAACCTTTGCTCTGATAACAAAATGAAATACCTTACCTTTAACCCCTCAGAGTACGCATTCATAAGCGTTATGGTTGAAGCAGATCATGATACAAGCCTTTGGATTTAAAATTTCAACATAATTACTCGGGTTACTATTTACTGTTTAATTTCCAGATTATAGGTCCAACTTCAAAAATTCATAGCTAATTTCATAAAAATTGTATTGAGGTGTTCTAAAATTCCATGGAAAGCTATTTCAATGCTCTTTAAGGAAAAAATATCCAATTAGACTTATCTTTGCCCAATTCGTATAGTTTAATCAATAAATATTACTGCTTATTTCATAAAATCTGAAACTTCCAGATTCTGTACCTCAATTTTGGAAATTCATATCTCCTTGTGTAAATATCCAATTGAGGTGATCTAGCTCTCTTTTTAAAGCTTGAGATGTGTACTATGAGTCTGCCAAACCTCGTGACTTAACTCATTCGTTTGATAGGTCAAACTGGAGCTACAAACTCCTTGCTCCAGGACTTACGTTTTATCTCGTAACATCTCTTTACTTTAATTCTTTTTATTTATTTGGCATACATAACATGGGCTTACTCTTTCTCGTTCATACTCATACATTTCTATACATGTCATAAGCATTATAATTAAATACATGGCATCATTGGCATCCACCACATAAATTACATAATAGTAGAATTACACATTGAATAATAATATCACTCATTAACATCAATAATTCTCCACATTCTTCTCCTTGCTTCTCATGCCATTATTGCCCATTGATGATTGACCCAAATGGTTGGTTAGGGAGGGGTGAGATTCGGAATCTCAGTAGCAAATAATACCACATAATCATGCTAAATGGATGCTAATGCACTACACGCAACTTGTTTATTTTCTTGTTAATTAGTGACATATTAGCATGCTCAAAGCTAACTTCTTGATGCATGGCCATGGAGACATAATCTACTCATCATGAATAGCAATTATAGTAGCTAAAACATGTCACATTAACATTCAAATAACATGTACACAGCAACACACAAGCATACGACATCAAGCAATGACAATAGGTAAGTTCACTATTTGCACCTCAAGCTTTCTTCTTACTTTTCCTTTGACTCCCTTTACTTTCTAACCATGTGGGCATTTGGTTAACATCACCAAACATCCTCTTGGATGTTCCAAAGGTCCTAAACACAGTCACATTGATCATACAATCCATTAGAATCACTAGATTACATAAAGTTCAAGACTAGCTTTCTTGAACCTCAACCCTTTCTTTTAGTTTTAGGGTTTTCTTTCTAGCTTTTCTAACATAAATATCTTCATTTCCCATCCTTATGATCCATTTCTTGTCAATTAGGACCACTTTAGATATCTTGGATTCAAGAAGATCAAATCTGAAAATTTTTCTTCACGGGTACTGTTCACACAGCAATTCCAGAATTTTTACTAAACTTTGAAAATTCATAATTAATTCTAGAAAAATAAAAAATAAGTGATTCCAAGTCTCATTGAAAGCTACTTAAGTTCTATTTAAATAAAAAATAGTTTTAGAAACCAATTCTATTCTGAACAGTACCAGAATTGTACGGAATTTGACACTCTTCCAATGGTTAAACACTATTTCCATATTTCAAACCCTAAATTTGAAAAATCACCATAAATCATACACATATCCAAATGAAGCATTCTATCCATGGATTTAAAGCTTGTAGAATGTGCTTTAATCATACCAAATTTCAGAATCAGATACAAAGAGGAACTTATTCGAAATAGGCATCAAGGCAGATGCTATAACCATCACATACCTTGATCTTGAAGCTTGAATCTTGTTCCTCCTTCTTGGCCTTCACCCCTACGTTTTTCTCACTAAATTTTGGTAGAGTTTTTTTCTCTACAAATGGCTGCCAAAATGCTCTTCCAAGGTGGGGTACTTATAGCCAAAACTTTGGCCTGAAAGGACCAAAATGCCCTTGGTGGCTAATAGAAAGGGTAAGGACAATTTTGGAACTCTAAGTTGACTTTTACATCATCATTGCTTCATCTTCTTGCATCATGCTTACCTCATTCTTTTAGAAGGTGCAAGTGTCACAAATGTGGTGGAGGAGAAGGGAGATTAGATCCTAGCCATTGGATCAAAACTTGCTCCTTAAGTTTCCTTTTATTTTACTTGGCTCACGTTTCTCTGACTTTCTTTATGGCCTTTCAGATCTCAAAAAATTCTTCTATCTATTCCATAATTTCCCTTTAATTTTAGAGAGTATCTATGAATTTTCTTAGGCCATAACACTTCCTTTAAACCTTGCATAAAAATTCATTTACTAAAATGTCCTTTTATCAGCATAATCAGCTTTTTAATTTATTAAAACCATTCCACTGGCCTTTTGGTTGCAGGAATAATTTTATAAATTAGTATAACCTTTCAACCATTTAACCTCATTTTTTTGTATATTTTTTAGGTCTCTTGCTATTTTAATTAACCACCTCAAATGGTATACTTTTTACCAGCCATAACCTCATAAATTCCATTTAAGCTGCCTTAGAGGTATTTTTGTCATTTCTCTTCACAAAAGAGTCTTAGAATATTATTTTCCATTTTTTGATATTTTCTTGGAATTCTTTGTATACTCTTCCATTTTTACCCTTGTTGGTCATAACTTTCTGAATTTACGGTTTAGTCCCTGCTTGGACTTAACTTCATACAATCCTCTCTTTGAGGTTTCTAACTTAACCCTTGGCCTGTTTTACTCTCTTTTGTCTTTTTAGGCCCTTAAGACTTTACTGGAGCCTCTAGCCTTGATTATATTTCAGCCCTAAAAACTTTTATTTTGTAGTTTAGTTCCTAAAACTGCTTTGATTTCCTTTCTCATCTTTGGAACATCTGCTAATAGGGGTCTGGTAGCCTATCCAATTTAGGCTATTTCTGGTACTTCTAGGCCCAAAAGTTGGAATGTTACACTACTAAGCCCCTTTTGAGTAGAAGTCCCAATGATAAGAAAGGAAGTCAAAGTAGTTTTAGGGACTAAGCTGCAAAGTGAAAGTTTTTAGGGGTTGAGGTGTAATCAAAGCTAAAGGCTTCAGTAAAGTCTCAAGGGTCCGAAAAGAAGAAAGAGAGTAGAAACAGGCCAAGGGTTAAGTTAGAAATCTCAAAAAGAGGATTATATGAAGTTAAGTCCAAGCAGGGACTAAACTGTAAATTCAAAAAGTTACGGCCAATAGGGGTAAAAATGGAAGAGTATACAGAAAATTTCAAGAAAATCCCTTAAAATAGAAAATAATATTCTAAGACTCTTTTATGAAGATAAATGATGAAAATACTCTTGAGGCAGCTTAAATGTAATTTATAAGGATATAACCAGTAAAAAGTACATTGTTTAAGGTAATTATTTAAAATAGCAAGAGACCTCAAAAATGTACATAAAAATGAGATTAAATTGTTGAAAGGTTGTACTAATTTATAAAAGTAGTCCCACAACCAAAAGGCTAGTGGAATGGTTTTAATAAATTAAAAAGCCAATTATACTGATAAAAGGGCATTTTAGTAAATTACTTTTATGCAATGCTTAAAGAAAGTGTTATGGCTTGAGAAACTTTATAGATATTCTCTAGAATAAAAATGAATTTGTAGAGTAGACAGGAGAATTTTTTTTGAGCTCTAAAAGGCCGTCAAGAAAGCCGGAGAAATATGAGCCAAGTAAATTAGGAGGAAACTTAAGGATTAAGGTTTGATCCAATGGCTAGGATTTAATCTCCCTTTTTCTCAACCTAATTTGTGACACTTGGAACCTTCTAAAAGAATAATGTAAGGATGATGCAAGAATATGATGTAATGATGATGCAAAAGTGCATTTAAAGTTCTAAAATTGCCCTTACTCTTTATAATAGCCACCAAGGGCATTTTGGTCCATTCAAGCCAATGTTTTGGCTATAAATAGCCACCAAGACCCCTCACATTTTGGCCAAACAATGATGCATAGGGGAGACAATGTTGCTTTTGCATCTAGAGAGAGAAAGAGCTATTTCTAGTGAGAGAAGGTCCACCTAAGTTCAAGGAATCACCAATGTAAGCTCCTATGCTCTTTATTAATTATTGTGGGTTGTTTATGTAACATCCAGACTTTTAGGCCTAGAAGTTCTAGAAATAGCCTAAATTAAATAGGTTACCAGACCCCTGTGAGCAGAAGTTCCAAAGATGAAAAAGGAAGTTAAAGCAGTTTCAAGGACTACACTGCAAAGTAAAAGTTTTCAGGGGCTCGGGTATAATTAAGGTTAGAGGCTCCAGTAAAGTCTCGAAGGCCCAAAAAGAGAAAAGAGACTAGATACAGGCCAAAGGTTAAGCTAGAAGCCTCAAAGAGAGGATTATATGAAGCTAAGTCCAAGAAGGGACTAAACTGTAAATTCAGAAAGTTATGACCAACAGGGGTAAAAATGGAAGAGACCTCAAAAATGTATACAAAAATGAGGTTAAATGTTTGAAAGGTTGTACTAATTTATAAAATTAGTCTCGCAACCAAAAGGCCAGTGGAATGGCTTTAATAAATTAAAGAGCTAGTTTTGCCGATAAAAGGGCATTTTGGTAAATGAATTTTTATGCATGGTTTAAAGGAAGTGTTATGGCCTAAGAAAATTCATAGATATTCTCTAGAATTAAAGGGAATTTATGGAGTATACAGAAGAATTTTTTGAACCCCGGAAGGCCATAAAGAAAGCCGGAGAAACGTGGGCCAAGTAAATTCGGAGGAATTAAGTTTGATCCAACGGCTAGGATCTAATCTCCCATTTCCTCCACCACTTTTATGACACTTGGCATCTTCTAGAAGGTTGAGGTAAGCATGATACAATAAGATGATGCAATGATGATGCAAAAGTCTACTTGAACTTTCAAATTTGCCCTTACCGTTTCTATTAGCCTTGATACAAAGTAGTTATCTTTGATTCCTAAATAGATATAAAAAGGTCAGAAGAGTTAAAGATTAATTTCTGCCACTGGTAATCCCTGAGGATAAGGGAAAGCAAAAGTGCTAATGGCCTAGAGTTGTGAGCCAGACCCTTCCTTTATTGCTTGAAAGGAAGTAATTGACTTAGTTGGGGATTACAGTGAGGCTAAGACATGGAAGTCCTTCAGGCAGCAGTTGAGGTTACGATGAACAAAGCTATGTCAAACTAGCAGAAGTAAGAGAAAGTATGTTTCGTCATGATGAACCAAAGAAAGTGGTGGCGAATAAGAATTCTGGTCATGACGAATAGAGATAGTGACTCTCAGATGCTGAGGTGGTATCTTGGCAGACTTGATGGACTATGAGGTCCCTAAGATTAAGACTGATAGAGCTCAAAGAGAGAGTAGTAGCCACTATTTAAAAGCTATCAGATTACCCCTCAAGAGGAAGAGTAATGATGAGTTGAACAAGATAGTTAGGGGTTGAGTCTGTACACCGCTAAGAGGGTGTAGTGGTCACCTAAGCTAGATAAACTCTTAAAGCCTCGTTAGAGTTAGGGCACTATGATAAAGTACCTATCTCAAGTCCCTAAATAGATAAATAGGAACTTGGAGGTAGCGAAGTCAAGCTAGATAACCCTAGTGGAATTCTTAGGGATTAAAAAGAAGAGAAAGAGGTAAGAATGAGACAGATAGCCATGCGGGGAACTAGCATTATGAGATTGGCATGTTCCCGATGATATTAAGAGATCCTTAGTCACGTGGGGTTTAGGTCGAGAGGCACCCTTTCCAAGGGATAAGTTCTTGGCCAGGAATCTTCCTAGAGAAAATGGGAATTGGTCCTCTAAGTTAGGGTTGATGTTGCTCAAGATGGAGCAAAATGCCCTATCCGATCAGGGAAAGGGAAGCAGCCGAGGCAAGGCAAGTGGAACTGACCTTACCCAATGGGAGTATGACTAGCCAAACAAAGCTAGGCTTAGATGTACCTGAGCTTAGCAGAGTACTAGAGTAAGCAGAAAGAAAAAGAACCTCAAAAGTCCTCTCCCTATAACTTCCAGAAACAGTTGCGAACAGAGAAAGAGTGTAACATCCAGACTTTTAGGCCTAGAAGTTCCAGAAATAGCCTAAATTAAATAGGTTACCAAACCCCTGTGAGCAGAAGTCCCAAAGATGAAAAAGGAAGTTAAAGCAGTTTCAGGGATTAAACTGCAAAGTAAAAGTTTTCAGGGGCTTGAGTATAATTAAGGTTAGAGGCTCCAGTAAAGTCTCAAAGGCCCAAAAAGAGAAAAGAGACTAGATACAGGCCAAAGGTTAAGCTAGAAGCCTCAAAGAGAGGATTATATGAAGCTAAGTCCAAGAAGGGACTAAACTGTAAATTCAGAAAGTTATGACCAACAGGGGTAAAAATGGAAGAGTACGCAGAAAATTCCAAGAAAATCCTAGAAAATGAGAAATAATATTCTAAGGCTCTTCTATGAAGAGAAAAGATGAAAATACCCCTGAGGCAGCTTCAACAGAATTTATGAGGTTATTATCGGTAAAAAGTATACCATGTGAGGTAATTATTTAAAATAGCAAGAGACCTCAAAAATATATACAAAAATGAGGTTAAATGGTTGAAAGATTGTACTAATTTATAAAATTAGTCCCGCAACCAAAAGGCCAGTGGAGTGGCTTTAATAAAATAAAGAGCCGGTTTTGCCGATAAAAGGGCATTTTGGTAAATGAATTTTTATGCAAGGTTTAAAGGAAGTGTTATGGCCTAAAAAAATTCATAGATATTTTGTAGAATTAAAGGGAATTTATAAAGCAGACAGAACAATTTTCTGAGCTCCGAAAGGCCATAAAGAAAGCTGGAGAAACGTGGGCTAAGTAAATTCGAAGGAAGCTTATGAAACAAGTTTGATCCAACGGCTAGGATCTAATCTCCCATCTTCTCCACCACTTTCATGACACTTGGCATCTTCTAGAAGGTTGAGGTAAGCATGATGTAATAAGATGATGCAATGATGATGCAAAAGTCCACTTGAACTTCCAAATTGCCCTTACCCTTTCTATTAGTCACCAAGGGCATTTTGGTCCATTCAAGCCAACTTTTTTGGCTATAAATAGAGCCTCTTCCCCTTCATATTTTCAGCCAAGCAAGGATATATAGGGGAAACTCTGCCACTCTTGCATCTAGAGAGAAAGAGCTATTTCTAGTGAGAGAAAGTCCACCTCAGTTCAAGCTTCAAGATCAAGGTATGTGGTGGCTGTAGCATCTGATTTGATGCCTATTTCGAATTATTTACTGTTCATATCTGATTTTGAAATTTTGTATTCTTAAAGTACATTCTGTGAGCTTTAAATCCATGGGTAGAACACTCCATTTGGATATGTGTATGATTTATGGTGATTTTTCAAAGTTAGGGTTTGAAATCTGGAAACAGTGTTAAGCTTTTGGAAGGGTGTCGAGTTCCGTACAATTCTGGTACTGTTTGGAATAGAATTGGTTCCTAAAACTATTTTTCCTTCAAATTTAACTTAAGTAGCTTTCAGTGAGACTTGGAAGCACTCAATTTGGAGTTTTCTAGATTTAATTATGAATTTTCAAAGTTGAGCAAAAATTCTGGAGATTCTGCGTGAACAACACCACGCTAACCCAAATTTTCCAGATTTGATCTTCTTGAATCTAAGGCCATCTAAACTTGTCCTAATTGACAAGAAATGGATCTTAAGGATGGAAAATGATAAGATTTATATTAGAAAATTTAGAAAGAAAACCCTAAGACTAAGAGAAAGGGTTGAGGTTCAAGAAAGCTAGTCTTGAACTTTATGTAATCTCTTGGTCCTAATGGTTTGTGTGACCAATGTGATTATGTTTAGGATCTTGGAACATCTAAGAAATATTTGATGATGTTGGGCAAAAGCTACCATGGTTTGAAAAGTCCTGGGAGTCAAAGGAAAAGTGAAAGGAAAGCTTGAGGTGCAAGGTAGTGAATTTACCTATTGTCATTGCTTGATATGGTATGCTTGTGTGTTGCCGTGTACATGTTATTGCATGTTGTTGTGACATGTTTTAGCTACTGTATTGCTGCTATTCATGATGAGTAGATTATGTCCTCCATTGCCATGCATCAAGAAGTTAGCTTTGAGCATGCTAGTATGTCACTAATTAACAAGAGAAAAACAAGTTGCGTGTAGTGCATGAGCATCCATCTAGCATGATTAATATGGTATTGTTTGCTACTGAGATTCCCCCAAATCTCACCCCCTCCCTAACCAACCATTTAGGTCAATCAATGATGGGCACTAATGGCATGAGAAGCAAGGAGAAGAAGTGGAGAATTATTAATGCAAATGAATGACATTAATATTCAATGTATAATTCTCTTATGCTGTAAATTATGTTATGAATGCCATTATTTCAATGTTAATGCTTAGGATGTTTAGGGCATGAATGAAAGTATATGAGTATGAATGAGAAAGATTAAGCCCATGCTATGTATGTCAAAGAAATAAAAGAATTAAAGTAGGAGATATTAAAAGATAAAAACGTAGGTCCTGAAGCAGTTAGTTTTGAGCTTCAGTTTGACCTATCAAATGAATGAGTTAAATCACGAGAATTGGCAGAGTTATAGTGCACATCCCAAGCTTTAAAATGAGTGGTAAATCACCTCATTTTGATGTGTATACGAAGAGATATGAATTTTTAAAATTAAGGCGCAAAATCTGAAAGTCCAGATTTTACCAAACAATAGTAATCTTAATCTAATAAACTGTACGTTTTCAATGAGGATGAGTTCAGTTGAATATTTTTCCCTTAAGTAGTATTGAAAGAGCTTTCCGTAGAATTTTGGAACACCTCCATACAATGTTTCTAGAATTAGTTATGATTTTTCAAAGTTGGACCTGTAATCTGGAAACTGGACAGTGAACAGTAATTTTCCCGAAAATTAACGTCCAAATTGAAATTTTTAGCTTAAGACCATCCAAGGTGGTCTGGAATGGCTCTAATGACTGCTAAGGTACTATATAAGTAAGGTGTGACAAAGAGGCTCCCTCTTGTAGGGATAAGATGTTTGGTGGCATGCTACGGACATAGCAATCAGTAAGAGCTTACACTCCTTGCATTAAAATGCCAGACATGCATGTTAGAGTATTGCTCGTACTGAAAAGTAAAGTAGAGGAAAGAGAGTTGCATAGTCCTCTCTCTGTACCATTCTAAAGTGTAAAAGACAGTAAGAGTAGCTGGAGGAGTAAGAAACTCCTAAGACAGATTGGCTTAGGCACCTAAAGAGACAAATAGGTGGCCCTGGAGAATTGACAGGAGGTTTAAGAAATGGTATTGGTTCTTGGAACAGTTTTTGGGGAATTATTAGTATGGTGACCAATTGAGTAGAGATGACTTCACTTAGTCCTATGGTCTAAGTCTCCCAGAGATGGTACCTATTTGGGAAGATGAGGACCAGGGATGAGTTGAGGATATAGAAACCTCCTTCAGTTGTAAGCCATACTGAGAGAGTGCCCATGATTTTCCTTCCAGATAACCTTATCATTAATTAAGCTGGATTCAATTTCCTTCCGATTATAGAGAAAGCAAAGTTAGAGGAGTTGGAGCCATAAGACCTGGAAAAGAGACATTCAGGCCAACCCTAGATACAGGAAGAACCCTTGTGACACAGAGACAGACTGAGTATTGACAGGTAAATCCTTAAGATAAGGAGAGAGATAAGAATGTAAGCTGAACAGACCTGACTAAAGTAGAATAAGAAGGGCCTAAGATAGCAAGGTACTAGGGTTTGAGCCTATCAACACTATTTAGTTAAGTGTGCTTAGGCAAAAGTAACCTAATGATAGGTAACCGTTGGGAAGTTCAGGTAGAAGTCCTGACTAAGGTATAAGTAGAGTATTGGTTCAAGCAAAACCCAGTGTAGAGAAAACCTAATTAAAAGTAACCGGTGACTAGGATTGGTCCAATTGAGGTTAAGATATTGAGGTTTTTTCTTAAGGGAAATAGATATAGAAGAGAAGTATGGAATGACAGAGAGTAACTTGAGAGACAGGTAGTCGTTGCTATGAGACTCCCCCTCAGGACAGGAATGGTTGGGCTAAGAGAGCTTGATCAGGAATGAGTCAAGTTGTAAAAGACGCCTCCTGAGGGTAAATGGCTAAGAATATGGTAAGCAATAAGGAATGGAGTCTAGACCCTAATAGGGAAGCCAGGGTGACAACCTAAGCCTCTGGTAATTAGTTAAAGGTGCCTACTGGAAGGTCACACAGCAGAGATGTTTTAATGATTAATGCCTGCTGTGTAGTATGGTCACTTTATGATTAGCATTTGACCATAGAAACAAATGGTTAAGGATACAATAAGCCAGTCAGAGGTATAGTCAATGTCCTGTAAGGGAACTGAATATCAACCTGTACCTTAAGTAATCAATATGACCTCGATAGAGGCATGGTAACAAAGAAAGGCTTTTCAAACAATAGAGGTCAATCTAATAGTGACCAAGAGGACAGAGTTATTGAAACGAAGAGTATGATGACTTTCCGTAGAATGCAACAAGATGATACATTTACTAGATTAGTGATGATTTTCAATACCTGACTGGAAAATGGTCAGTAAAGAATCAGAAAGAGTAAAGTAAGCAAGACCCTCTTGAGGATGAGATGAAGGAATATAAGGACATGATAGTGGATGGTTGCGTTGGGAATGATAAACAAAGAGAGATAAGTAAAGTTTCTTGTGATACCTAGAGCTCGATGATGCTTAGATATATGATTATATCAGGGACTAAAATAATATTCTTTATGTCTCTCAGGTATCAAGAGCATGCAACCATGGCAATTAGGCCATTAAGGAATCTAAGAAATGAGATTCCTATAGATAGATGCCACTGCTTATAAGATTGAGTAATCCAGTAGAGAGGCTCTCTTTGATAGAGATATGGTATTCGGGAATGTACCCTGGCCGAGATTGCATGAGGAAAGTCTTGACCATGAAGTACCTCTCTAAGATTGGGAAGTGGTTCTCCGGATCAGAGTGACGCTGCTCTAGTAAGAGTAAGCTATCCTCTGAAGGAATGAAATAGAAAGTAAGTGGTTGAGTTGACGATGCTCCAGTTAAAGCAATCTATCCTCCCACAAGAAAAGCAGAAGTAGCCAAGATAAGGCACAGGAGGACCTTACCCCAGAGAGAGAGAGAGAGTGAAACTGGTTAAGACAACAGAAGTGTGATATGCAAACAGATGCTCCTCGAGCTTAGTAGGGTACTACGGAATACTGAAGGATAATGAGAATCTGATGATATAAGTCCTCTCTTGATGCTGTCCAAAAACTATTAAGAGACACAAAGACTATAGGTCCTAAGACAGGTAGGCTGGCATTGATATAATAGCAAGTTAATGGGCTCTAGAGATGAGCCAGTGCCTAGGGATTCGAAAGGCCCAAAGAAAGGATAGTGACTTAAGGAAGCTAAAATGAAGGGCTAAGGAAATAGGGAAAGGCTAAGAATTTCAGGAGTTGACAGAAAGGATTGAGCAATGCCTAAGAAGACAATACGATATCTGTGAGCAGTCTTGGGGAATAATCAGTCAAGTTTAGACTAGCTGAGTGGAGGTGACTTATTTATTACTCAAACTCTATGGTCCAGAGTCTCCTAGAGATCCTAAGATGGCTCAGACGGATGATAGTATTCCAGGGTCATAGTGGATCCTGAAGAGGCTTATGGTTATGAGAATATGGTGATCAATACCTGACTAGAAGAATAATTGGTCAAGAGGTAAAGAAAGTTAGAAAGAGTAAAGTGAGGCAAGATCCCTCTTGAGGATAGAGATGAAAGGAAATGAATAAGACATGATAGTGGATGGTTGCATTGGGACTAATAAACAAGAGAGATAAGTAAGTTCCTTGTGATACCTAGAGCTCGATGATGCTTAGATATATGATTATGTCAGGGACTAAAATAATATTCTTTTATGTCCTCTAAGGTATCCAAGAGCAGTGCAACCATGGCATTAGGCCATTAAGAATCTAAGAAATGAGATTCCTATAGATAGATGCCACTGCTTATAAGATTGAGTAATCCAGTAGAGAGGCTCTCTTTGATAGAGATATGGTATTCGAGGAATGTACCCTGGCCGAGATTGCATGAGGAAAGTCTTGACCATGAAGTACCTCTCTAAGATTGGGAAGTGGTTCTCCGGATCAGAGTGACGCTGCTCTAGTAAGAGTAAGCTATCCTCTGAAGGAATGAATAGAAAGCAAGTGTTGAGTTGACGATGCTCCAGTTAAAGCAATCTGTCCTCCCACAAGAAAAGCAGAAGTAGCCGAGATAAGGCACAGGAGGACCTTACCCCAGAGAGAGAGAGTGAAACTGGTTAAGACAACAGAAGTGTGATATGCAAACAGATGCTCCTCGAGCTTAGTAGGGTACTACGGAATACTGAAGGATAATGAGAATGTGATGATATAAGTCCTCTCCTGATGCTGTCCAAACTATTAAGAGACAGCAAAGACTATAGAGTCCTAAGACAAGGTAGGCTGGCATTGATATAATAGCAAGTTAATGGGCTCTAGAGATGAGCCAGTGCCTAGGGATTCGAAAGGCACAAAGAAAGGAAAGTGACTTAAGGAAGCTAAAATGAAGGGCTAAAGAAATAGGGAAAGGCTAAGAATTTCAGGAGTTGACAGAAAGGATTGAGCAATGCCTAAGAAGACAATACTGATATCTGTGAGCAGTCTTGGGGAATAATCAGTCAAGTTACTAGCTGAGTGGAGGTGACTTATTTTATTACTCAACTCTATGGTCCAGAGTCTCCTAGAGATCCTAAGATGGCTCAGATGATGATAGTATTCCAGGGTCATAGATGGATCCTAAAGAGGCTTATGGTAGAGCGCAGTAGCTCTCGAGGTCATAGTAGACCAAGCCTAAGAGAAAGTAGCTGAGCCATAAGGGTAAGAGTACAGTACCTCTTTGGGAAGACGATGACTAGAGATGAGTTTAAGATATTGAAATCTCCTTCAGCGGTGGACTAATATAGAGAGAGTACCCTTGACTTGTTCCAGACATGTCTATTGTCGATTAGACTAGGCTCAATTCTGTTCTAGTCAATGAAGGAAAGAAAGGAGATATGCCCTTAAAGTAAAGAAATAGCAGGGTATACAGCAAAGAATAGATAAAGGCTGTATTAAGAGAACCCAAATGCCATGGTATAGTAAAATACCAAAAGACAGGTATACTGTCATGGTATTATTGAAAGAATGAGCCTAAAGTATAGAAGAATATGAGCAGTGGTGACCAAATACTTAAAAGCAAAGACCATGCTCATCTGAATGACAGAAAGTTTAGAACGACGAGTTATGTAAGTATGAAGCCCAAGGTGAAACTCGAAATGAGGTATAATGAAAAGTTGAAAAGTCAGAGTTAGTATAAGTAAGGATACCTCCTCAGTAACCTCTCATTAAGGGTAAGAATAAAGGTTTGACCTGAATTTCGAGGACGAAATTTTTTTGAGAGGGGGAGAATTGTAACATCCAACTTTTAGGCCTAGAAGTTCCAGAAATAGCCTAAATTAAATAGGTTACCAGACCCCTGTGAGCAGAAGTCCCAAAGATGAAAAGGAAGTTAAAGCAGTTTCAGGGACTAAACTGCAAAGTAAAAGTTTTCAGGGGCTCGGGTATAATTAAGGTTAGAGGCTCCAGTAAAGTCTCGAAGGCCCAAAAGAGAAAGAGACTAGATACAGGCCAAAGGTTAAGTTAGAACCTCAAAGAGAGGATTATATGAAGCTAAGTCCAAGAAGGGACTAAACTGTAAATTCAGAAAGTTATGACCAACAGGGTAAAATGGAAGAGTACGCAGAGAATTCCAAGAAAATCCTAGAAAATGGGAAATAATATTCTAAGGCTCTTCTATGAAGAGAAAAGATGAAAATACCCCTGAGGCAGCTTCAACGGAATTTATGAGGTTATTACCGGTAAAAAGTATACCATGTGAGGTAATTATTTAAAATAGCAAGAGACCTCAAAAATGTATACAAAAATGAGGTTAAATGGTTGAAAGGTTGTACTAATTTATAAAATTAGTCCCGCAACCAAAGGCCAGTGGAGTGGCTTTAATAAATTAAAGAGCCGGTTTTGCCGATAAAAGGTATTTTGGTAAATGAATTTTTATGCAAGGTTTAAAGGAAGTGTTATGGCCTAAGAAATTCATAGATATTCTCTAGAATTAAAGGGAATTTATAAAGTAGACAGAACAATTTCTGAGCTCCGAAAGGCCATAAAGAAAGCCGGAGAAACGTGGGCCAAGTAAATTCGGAGGAATTAAGTTTGATCCAACGGCTAGGATCTAATCTCCCATCTCCTCCACCACTTTCATGACACTTGGCATCTTCTAGAAGGTTGAGGTAAGCATGATGTAATAAGATGATGCAATGATGATGCAAAAGTCCACTTGAACTTCCAAATTTGCCCTTACCCTTTCTATTAGCCACCAAGGGCATTTTGGTCCATTCAAGCCAACTTTTTTGGCTATAAATAGAGCCTCTTCCCCTTCATATTTTCAGCCAACATGAGTTTAAGAGGGGAAACTCTGCAAAATTTAGAGAGAAAAACGTAGGGGTGAAGGCCAAGAAGAAGGAACAAAGTTCAAGCTTCAAGATCAAGGTATGTGGTGGCTGTAGCATCTGATTTGATACCTATTTCGAATTAGTTACTGTGCGTATCTGATTCTGAAATTTTGTATGCTTAAAGTACACTCTGTGATTTAAATCCATGGGTAGAACACTCATTTGGATATGTGTACGATTTATGGTGATTTTTCAAAGTTAGGGTTTGAAATCTGGAAACAGTGTTGAACTTTTGGGAGATTGTCGAGTTCCGTACAATTCTGGTACTGTTCGGCGTAGAATTGGTTCCTGAAACTATTTTTCCTTTAAATTTAACTTAATTATCTTTCAGTGAGACTTGGAAGCACTCAATTTGGATTTTTCTAGATTTAATTATGAATTTTCAAAGTTGAGCAAAAATTCTGGAGATTCTGCGTGAACAGTACCCGCGAACCAAAATTTCCAGATTTGATATTCTTGAATCTAAAGCCATCTAAAGTGGTCCTAATTGACAAGAAATGGATCATAAGGATGGGAAATGATGAGATTTATGTTAGAAAAGCTAGAAAGAAAACCCTAAGACTAAGAGAAAGGGTTGAGGTTCAAGAGAGCTAGCTTGAACTTTATGTAATCTAGTGGTCCTAATGATTGTATGATCATTATGACTATGTTTAGGACCTTTGGAACATCCAAGAGGATGTTTGATGATGTTGACCGAAAGCTAACATGGTTGGAAAGTCAAGGGAGTCAAAGGAAAAGTAAGAGGAAGCTTGAGGTGCAAGGTAGTGAACTTACCTATTGTCATTGCTTGATGTGGTATGCTTGTGTGTTGCCGTGTACATGTTATTGAATGTTATTGTGACATGTTTTAGCTGCTGTAATTGCTATTCATGATGAGTAGATTATGTCTCCATGGCCATGCATCAAGAAGTTAGCTTTGAGCATGCTAGTATGTCACTAATTAACAAGAGAATAAACAAGTTGCGTGTAGTGCATGAGCATCCATTTAGCATGATTAATATGGTATTGTTTGCTACTGAGATTCCCCCGAATCTCACCCCCTCCCTAACCAACCATTTAGGTCAATCAATGATGGGCACTAATGGCATGAGAAGCAAGGAGAAGAAGTGGAGAATTATTAATGCAAATGATTGATATTAATATTCAATGTATAATTCTCCTATGCTGTAAATTATGTTATGAATGCCATCACTTCAATGTATATGCTTAGGATGTTTATGGCATGAATGAAAGTATATGAGTATGAATGAGAAAGATTAAGCCCATGTTATGTATGTCAAAGAAATAAAAGAATTAAAGTAAGGAGATTAAAGGATAAAACGTAGGTCCTGAAGCAGTTAGTTTTGAGCTTCAGTTGACCTATCAAATGAATGAGTTAAGTCACGAGATTGGGTACTTATAGTGCACATCATCCCAAGCTTTAAAATGAGTGGTAAATCACCTCATTTGATGTGTATACAAAGAGATATGAGTTTTCAAAGTTAAGGCGCAGAATCTGGAGAGTCCAGATTTTACCAAACAAATAGTAATCTTAATCCAATAAACTGTACGAATTGGGCAAGAATAGTCCAATTGAGTATTTTTCCCTTAAAGAGCATTGAAAGAGCTTTCCGTAGAATTTTGGAACACCTCCATACGATTTTTTTAGAATTAGTTATGATTTTCAAAGTTGGACCTGTAATCTGAAAACTGGACAGTGAACAGTAATTTTCTAAAAATTAACGTCCAAATTGAAATTTTTAAGCTTAAGACCATCCAAAGTGGTCTGGAATGGTTCTAAATGAATGCTAAGGTATTATATAAGTAAGGTGTGACAGTTTATTATGATTTTATGTAGTTTTGGATGGCCATTTTCCTGATGGAGATGCTGTCCAAATTTTGAAAAATTATGGAAGGGTTTAAAGCATAGATTACACACTTGAAAGGATAGGTTTTTTATTAGTTTTGAGTGAGTTTTTTGGAAAAAAAACCCACCCCTGTTCACGATGACTCAATTTGGCCAAGGGAAGAATGAGGTTAGAGTTAGATTTGATTTAATTTGATGCTTTCAATGTGTTTAAATGATGAAATGATGTAGGAAGACACCAAGAAGGAGCTTAGAAGCATCAAATTTAAAATGGAAATTTGGTTTACCAAGACACCCCTATTCGGCCAAAATGAGATCTATAAGAAGGGATTGGATTTTCATAAATCTAAGTGGATAGTGGATTCCTTGGGGCCAAATTGTGTAGGATTAGCCTAAGAGAACAATTTTTTACAAAGCTAGAACATAAATCTAAAAATTAAGAAAAGGGGTTAAGTGTCAAGAAGGTTAGTCTTGAACTTTATTTAATCTCTTGGTCCTAATAAATTGTATGATCAATGTGACTATGTTTAGGACCTTAAGTCAGATGTGATACAATCCATGACTGTGGTGGGCAATTGGGTCTGAAGAGTAATATCTTGCTGTACAGCATTGATGTTCCCATTTCCACAAGTCATAAAGTTATGACTTCTAAAGCATGCATAAAGTATGTGGCTGATATGCCTATTGCTGCATTATCATCAATTAGATATGTATATCTTTTCATGATGTTAATGGGACTGTTGGTTGAATTAGTTGTTTGCTAACAACATACTTCCAGAATATTGAAATAAAGCTTTGATATTACCTCATAAAGAAAACCCTAGAAAAGAGGTAAGACTAAACCACGTGATGGAAACTGAAGCAAGTAAATGGCTAAGGCATTGATGCCAAGGATACTTGATCACGTTAGGATTGTCAAGAAAGTGAATTGCACCAGAAAAATGCAGTATAGGATGCAACCAGTCATTCTTCTCAAGGAGCTTATTACTGGAAATCCTAGTCTATATTAGTTATCAAAAGCATTGTAAATTTGGGTGAAAAAAGGGAGGGTTTCAACTGTTAAAGGTGGTGCAAGAAAATAAAAAGTGTAGAGAATTAAATGTTTGTGGTATTTTAAATGAACGAAGAAATGTTTTGAATTAAAAGAGAATTATGGTTAAACAGTCTCTTGATGATGAAAACTCAGCTATCACTACTCTTTAAAATGATTAGGAGTTTTAGAAAACCTATAAATCTGAAGAAAACCTTAAGTAATCACTTGGGTCCAATGTCTTAATCAATGAAAAATCACTTTAAGCAAAGTTAATTAACATCTATTAAAACGATGTTGAAAACCACCTAGAGTGTAAATGGAAGGATGATGCAAATGCCCTTAGAATGTCAATCGACAAACACAGAATACCAAGTATACAGATTAATCAACAATGACCACTGAAAATCAAACTAAACACAAGGATTCAAACTGAAATATTATATAGATTAATCAACATTAACATCATCCAGTCCAAATACAATAGAATAGTCTAAACATAATATTTACAATCATAAACTAAGTCAGATACAAGTGCAAAAAGTTTCTAAATCTAGAAATATTCAACGCAACATTAAACACAGGTTTCGACTATAGAAAAACTCCTCGATTAAGTCCTTGAGCTCAAGCTTTGTCTTTCATCACCAATAGGCTAAGGGTTTAGCCTCTCATACCTTCAAACCAATTGCAATTGCTTCAGGATGAATAGCCATGGTTAAAGCTAAAATGAGGTTGGAAAAATAGAGAAGAAGGTAGTTGGATTGGTTTGATCAGTTCAAAAATGCAGAAAGATGATGAAGAAAAAGAAAAATAGAAGTTTTAGGTGTAGGATAATGGAGACTTGAGAGGAGATGATGGTGGCTCAACCTATTACCAATCTGCAGAATAAGAGAGTGTCTTCATGGTAGCTGCCCCCTTTAGGTGTAGAAGCTCAGAAACCTATTCTAAATGCAAAGGTTCACTTAACGCACTTAGGTCGTGACCTCAGGAGTGTCAGGTCACGACTTAAAGGGTTCAGGTCGCAATCTCAGAAGTTTTATGTCACGACCTAGGAAGATAGAGAGCTTTCATTTTGACTCAGGTCTAAAACGCATAGTTTCATTAAAAAGGCATCCAGGTCGCGACCTGATAAGTCCATGTCGTGACCTGAGGAGGCTAAACACTCTAAACTCTTGTGTTTTGGTCCTTGTAACATTTTGGTTCCATCCATGCTCCATCTTGGTTCTGGGGTCCTTCTCCAATTGCTTGAAAATCATGACAAAGTGCTTTGTAAAGACCAGCTGATTACAGATCAAGGCAATTAAAATTTAGGAGAGAAAAAATGGCCTTTTTACCCTTTAAACAACAAAATGCAATGCATGACTCAATGTAATCAAATGGATATAAATGCATGCATAATGAGGATAAAAGTGTTGCAAAACATTAGAAAACACTTGAGAAAACCATATAAAGATTGGGTTCTATCACTTCCCCACACTTGAACCTTTGTACTCCTAGACAAAGACTTGAATCATTCTAAAGAAAGTACAGCTACAATTAAGGAAACTAGCATGTTCAAAAGTGATCTTAAGAACTAATCAATCAACATCTTTCTGGAATACAAAAATGATAATATGAACAATGCCAAGTAATTAGATACAAGGTGCAACTAACTCTAAATGCATGAAAACAGAGATTTGCTCACAGGGTATAAGTGTTGATTCGCTTATCTCTCCTCATTAGGGTTCTTTTCTCTCAAACATCCAAGCAGCAAACATTGTACCATAAGCTTGTATGACTCTAAAATCTCATACTATTCAGCATTCATGTAAAGAATAAGAGGACTTTTAAGGTTATAATGAGGAAAGGCTAAATAGAACAGAAATGGTGAACTCGAGTGTAAGAATTAAAGAAGTGCGAGTTAATATCATCTATTTTTAGACAAGGGAGTTCAAATCCCAACTTCTACTACCAAGGGAATACTTTATTCAACTTTATTTTGTTGCTATAGTTTATGTATATGTAAGAAGTATTTCTTTACTTTCTGTTTCTTTTGCTTTACTTCTTTTTTTTTCTCTTCTTTTCTTCTTCTTCTCTTTTTTTCCAAACTAATAAAAGTGTAGGCTCAAAAATGGTTAAGCAATGGATAGATGGTTGTGGGCTATGTTTAGGTAGAAAGGTGTAGAAAGGAATACCTCTATCAATTCAAAATCATAAATGCACACGTAACTTTGACCAAGAGCTAAAACAAGTTCTAAAGAATGTAAACCATATGAATAATCACTCAATATAGGATAAGGCTCAAGAATATCCTTCCAACAAGGGCTTCACATTTCCATTGCTCATATAACACTTAGGCCTAGAAGTACAAAAAGAGCCTGAATTAGATGGCTACTGGACCCCTTTTGAGCAGAAGTCCCAAAGATGAGAAAGGAAGTCAAAATAGTTTTAAGGACTAAACTGCAAAGTAAAAGTTTTCAGGAGCTCAAGTATAATCAAGGCTAAAGGCTCTAGTAAAGTCTAGGGCCAGAAAGAAAAAGAGAGTAGAAATAGGCCAAGGGTTAAGTTAGAAACCTCAAAGAGAGGATTGTATGAAGTTAAGTCCAAGTAGGGACTAAACTATAAATTCAGAAAGTTATAACCAACGAGGGTAAAAATGGAAGAGTATACAGAGAATTCCAAGAAAATCCCTGAAAATGGAAAATAATATTCTAAGGTTTTTCTATAAAGAGAAAAGATAAAAATACCCCCGAGGTAGTTTAAATAGAATTTATAAGGTTATGGCCGGTGAAAAGTACATTGTTGGAGGTAATTATTTAAAATAGTAAGAGACCTTAAAAATGTATACAAAAATGAGATTAAATGGTTGATAGGTTGTACTAATTTATAAAATTAGTCCTGTAACCAAAAAGCCAGTGGAATGGTTTTAATAAATTAAAAAGCCGATTATGCTGATTAAAGGGTATTTTATTAAATGAATTTTTATACAAGGCTTAAAAGAAGTGTTATGGCCTAAGAAAATTCATAGGTACTCTATAGAATTAAAGGAAATTTATGGAGTAGATAGAAGAATTTTTTGAGCTCCAGAAGGCCATAAAGAAAGTCAGAGAAATGTGGGCCAAGTAAATTCGGAGGAAACTTAAGGATTAAGTTTTGATCCAATGGCTAGGATTTAATCTCCCTTCTCCTCCACCACTTTTGTGACACCTAGCACCTTCTAGAAGAATGAGGTAAGAATGATGCAAGAAGATGATGCAATAATGATGTAAAAGTTAACTTACAGTTCCAAGATTGCCCTTACCCTTTCTATTAGCCACCAAGGGCATTTTAGTCCATTCAATTAAGCCTCTCCCCCTTCATATTTTCAGCCAACATGAGTTTAAGAGGGAAAAATCTACAAAAATTTAGAGAGAAAAATGTAGGGGTGAAGGCCAAGAAGAAGGAACAAGATTCAAGCTTCAAGATCAAGGTATGTGATGGTTGTAGCATCTGATTTGATGCCTATTTCGAATAAGTTACTCTTTGTATCTGTCGCATCCGGTACTATGATAATTAAGAATAAGAAATATTCCTAAATATTTAAAGTCAAAAAAGATAAGGAGAAATAGAAGATTTATGGTGGAAAATAATTATTACATTATGATTTATGTATGATTTAATGAGCTTTTCCTCCCCCATAATCAGACCTCATTTCGTCCAAGGCAAGAAGAGAGGGAAAAAGATAGAACTTGAAGGGAAATCAAGAGAAAAGCAAGCATATTTGACCTTCCAACTAAGATCCAAGCTTGGGTTTGGCATTTGTGGAAGCAAGAAAGAAGAACAAGAAAATCAAAGAGCATTGGATTAAGGTATTAAGATTTAATTAACCTTAATATTGAGTGTTGCATTGATTGCTATGCAATTTCATGTGCTATTATGTGGTTGAACTAAATGATGATGATGATGATGATTCTGTAGCTATACTCCTTGCTTTTTAGTATTCGAATCGATGGTTGCTCGGGGATTCCGACGTTCGGGATGCCTATGCTCTTCTTTTGATTGGGAGAAGTTGATGACTCAGATCGGCTTCCTTTACCGGTATCCACACAAACAACGTTCCAATCACGAACAACATGCTAGCGCCTTTTGTCCTTCTAGGGTTTTTGATAATCCGTCCTCACCGTCTCTCTATTGACCGTTTCTTATCTGCAAACATTTTGCACCCTCACACGCCCAAAACCCTAGCTCCTAATATCAAATATATATAGGACGCTAAGGATATTGGATTTCAGAATTAATCCTAAGTTAATTCCAAAATTAATACAATATCACATATTGCGTAATCTGATAAGAAATTAATTAAATAAATACGGTTTTTATATTAAATCCATCATACAGATTTAATTCACCTATTCATTTAATTCAAAATAAAGATATGACGGAATTATGTTTGATTTATTCTAATAAATCAAATTTGAGATACTATATCTTATCAATTTAAAAATGATATAGATTTAATTTATCCTTATAGATCAAATCTTATAAATATCTCTTACATCATATAATATATATACACACGAATATATATATACACGTCCACCCTAGATAATTCATTGAATCTGGACATCATAACTCGTGTTGGGCTATTTTGTGTGCGACCTTGTAGGCCCATATGAAGTTGGTAGTGGGCCATTTACTATAATGACTCACAAGTCGTAAGCGGTGTCTAGCAAGACATCACGACTACCTAAATCATATGAGGATCGATAAACGATGTAACCTTTCATACAACTATATCACGTCCCTTTTGTCACACGACATTTTAGTCATGGATGAGGCATGGAGAACGTCATCCTCCTATTCCTGACCGTTACTTTCTCGATCCCTGAGTAGTCTGAGTATAGAAATGGAACTACCTTTCCATTACAGTATGGCCATACATTTCTCAGACTCACTCATCGAGGGGCCCAATAATATCTCTCTACGAATGTGAGGGACAAATTCTATCTTGACCATTCACATTCCTCTATGTGAAAAACCACTAAGCCTGAACATAGTCTTTATGATCACTCGGTCAAAAGTGACTTTTGACTAGGTCATCGAGGGGCCCAATAATATCTCTCTACGAATGTGAGGGACAAATTCTATCTTGACCATTCACATTCCTCTATGTGAAAAACCACTAAGCCTGAACATAGTCTTTATGATCACTCGGTCAAAAGTGACTTTTGACTAGGTCAAAGCTGAGCGTTTCTCATGTAGGAATCCATGATGATCTCAGGTCAAAGGGCATAGTGACATGGTTTGTATATGAGAGAAGCTTATGAATTAACCCATGCAGCTCTCTCATAGCGGGTCGGTCCAACACCTTGTACTCTTACATGTGCCTATGACTTTGATTTATATCTCTATACATCTTTAAAGTCATACTGGTCTTATTTCATCTCTGCTCCCACATAGATGACCAACCAGGGACATTTAGGATAAAATCATGAGTTATCCAAGGATAGTCATCACAGTAAACATGCAAATAATATGATAACATAATTAAGAAATTCATAAATCAACAATGTTCATTACACAATAATTGGTCCCTAGGGCACAATTTCCAACATTTATGGTGATTTTTCAAAGTTAGGGTCTAAAATCTGGAAATAGTATTTAACCTTTGGAAGAGTGTTGAATTCTGTACAATTTTGATACTGTTTATCATAGAATTGGTTCCTAAAACTATTTTTCCTTTAAAGAGAACTTAAGGAGATTTCAGTTAGACTTGGAATCACTCAGTTTTGATTTTTCTAGAATTAATTATGAATTTTCAAAGTTGAGCAAAATTTCTGCAATTTCTGCATGAACAGTACCCGCGAAGCAAAATTTTCAGATTTGATGTTCTTGAATCTAAGACCATCTAAAGTGGTCCTAATTGACAAGAAATAGATCTTAATGATGGGAAATGATGAGATTTTTGTTAGAAAAGTTAGAAAGAAAACCCTAAAACCAAGAGAAAGGGTTGAGGATCAAGAAAACTAGTCTTGAACTTTATGTAATCTAGTGGTCCTAATAGATTATATGATCATTGTGACTATATTTAGGACCTTTGGAACATCCAAGAGGATGTTTGGTGATGTTAATTGAATATCCATATGGTTGGAAAGTCAAGGGAGTCAAAGGAAAAGTAAGAGGAAAGCTTGAGGTGCAAGGTAATCAACTTATCTATTGTCATTGCTTGATGTCGTATGCTTGTGTGTTGCCGTGTACATGTTATTGAATGTTACTATAATATGTTTTAGCTACTGTAATTTCTATTCATGATGAGCAGATTATGTCTCCATGGCCATGCATCAAGAAGTTAGCTTTGAGCATGCTAATATGTCACTAATTAACAAGAGAATAAACAAGTTACGTGTAGTTTATTAGATTCCATCTAGCATGATTAATATGGTATTGTTTGCTACTAAGATTTCCCTGAATCTCACCCCTCCCTAACCAACCATTTAGGTCAATCAATGATGGGCAATAATGACATGAGAAGCAAGGAGAAGAAAGTGGAAAATTATTGATGTTAATGAATGATATTATTATTCAATGTGTAATTCTCCTATTATGTAATTTATGTGGTGGATGCCAATGATGCCAGGTATTTAATTATAATGCTTGTGGCATGTATAGAAATGTATGAGCATGAACAGGAAAGAGTAAGCCCATGTTATGTATGCCAAAGAAATAAAAAGAATTAAAGTAAAGAGATGTTAAGGGATAAAACGTAGGTCCTGGAGCAGTGAGTTTGTAGCTCCAGTTTGGCCTATCAAACAAATGAGTTAAGTCACGAGGTTTGGCAGACTCATAGTACACATCCCAAGATTTAAAATGAGAGGTAGATCACCTCAATTAGATGTGTACGTAAGGAGATACGAATTTCTAAAGTTGAGTCACAGAATTTGGAAGTTACCGATTTTATGAAATGAATAGTAATATTTATTGATTAAACTGTATGAATTGGGCAAGGATAAGTCTAATTGGATATTTTTTCGTTAAAGAGCATTGAAATAGCTTTCTGTAGAATTTTAGAACACTTCAATACAATTTTTATGGAATTAGTTATGTGGACTTGTAATATGAAATTAAACAGTAAATAGTAACCAGAGTAATTATGTTGAAATTTTAAATCTACGGGCTTGTGTCATGATCTGCTTGTACTATAACACTTACGAATGCGTGCTCTGAGGGGTTAAAGGTAGGATGTTTCAGCTCCTACAAGAAGTTTCAATCAATATGCATTGATCACAAAGCATTAAGACAGTTATCACAAAAGCAACCCATCAGATGAGGATTAAAAAGATCAAAATAATCACTTAAGAACATACTTGAATCTCAAAAGTGACTATAGAGTCTTTAGAAAAATCATTTTCAAAATCAGTGCTCTTAAAAGTCTAAGGATGGCATGGTTTTCAAGAAAAACTATTTGACACAATGAGGGTAGGTTAAAAAGGCAATGATTTGCTTGGAAAAAAAATACAATGGTAGCTTAAAAAGGTTCCTCTTACATAGCATTGCAAAAAGCAAAGAGAAGGATTGTGGTGCACAACAAAAGAGGTTAGGTCGCAACATGAAAATAGTAAGGTCACGACCTGGGTACACAGAAGCACCAAGTCAGGAAAGGGGGGTTAAGGTTGTGACTTAAAATCAGCGAGGTCACGACTTGAAATCACAGAGAGCCTTCTCTTGCCAAAGTCACTCCTCGAGTTGTGACCTGAAGTAGTGAAGTCGTGACCTGAGGTCATAGAAACTACCAATGAAAATTTTTCAAAGCTTAGCCAACATTTAACAAGTAAAAACCCTTTTAGCAAGCATCAAAATAGACAGAAATGATCTAATTCACTACAATTCACCATCTACAACCAATTCGAAGCCAAATAATGATGATGAAAGATTGGATTTTCAAAAAAAAACTTTGCCAATTTAGTAATAATCACAAAAATGAAGCAATACATGAAAACAGTAAAGCAAAATGAAATCCTCCCCCATACTTAAACTTGACAGTGTCCCCACTGTCAAAGAGGAAGGAAAAAGAACGGCAGCAACCACAAAAGGGAACACAGTAAACCAACCATTTATTGCAAGAAAAAGGTTTAAAAAGATCAAAGTTGAGCCTTCAGTTATAGAAACAAAGGAATAACAGGAACCCAAGAAAAAATAAAAAGAAACTAAAGACTATTCTTAGTCTTCCGCTTCTCTTCTCTCCTCTTCACCAGTATCTCCTCCTGCCTAAACATCCCCTTCTCCCATCTCAGCATCAGTAGTAGTAGCAGCAGCAACAGAAGATTACCCCGAACCCTCACTAAAGTAATTAGTGGCAGGAATGGTGTTCTCCCAGAAAGCTCATTCATACTCTTGAGGGAAGTTGACTTGAGATCCCTGGCCATATCCAACATCAGAGAATCCATAAACCTCTGTCTTCTGAACTCATGTGACATGGAAATAGCTTTGTAAGCATCGAACTCCTCACTCTGATTCGTCACTTGTTGACCGAGTTTGGTAATTTTCTCACTCAAGGGGGCGAGGTTGAAACTTAAGCCACCCTTAGCTGCCTCCTCCTTTGGACCTTCATCCACCACCCTTTTTCCTCTCTTCCTCTCTCTGTTGGATTTGGAGGCGACATAGCATCTAGTCGTGACAAGGTCCAAGAGAGAGTTAGACTCGCACATTGGTATCCCTTTCACCAAACACAAATCGATAATCAAGTGTAGAAATACCGTAAGGGTCCAGACATTATTGACACAATGATCAATCTAGTCCAGGGCAATAATGGGAATGTTAACCGGCTGCATGATCATCAGGACGTGCAAAAAGAGCGAGCCCTCTTCAAAGACATCAGATATGTGGGCTAAGGGCATTATGTTATAGATCATGAAGTTTAGTCAAATCTTAGCTTTATCATTCATGTGCTTGCGCTCGAAAACTTTCCATCCACTTTCCTTTATGGTCCACCTAGCTCCTCCTGTCTCGATGGTTTGGAAAACCTCTTCCTAGGAACTTTAGTAAGTCTAATCTTCCATCACTAGTACTCAAAGACAAGGACATCAGGCAACTTGTAGAACTTCTTAACAGGCCCCCGAGTTAGATAACATTCACCACCGCTGAAAGTGATCCCCTATGCTCGTCCGTGGCAGAGCAAGTGTAGAACTCTCTCACCAACATCAGATTTGCCTTAGTTCTCTTCTTCATAAGTTCCTCGAGGCCCTTTTGTTTGGCAAGCTCGTAGAAGTGGTACTGCTGTGTTTCTAGAAAATACTGTTCTTGAACTACCCCTCTGTTGCCAAACAATTCCATGGCTTCCTTCCTTGAAAGTTTGGTCTCCTCACAAGGGCGAAGCTTCTTTGATCCTGATGACTCGGGATTCTTAGTGCGAGGCATCTGAGCACAAAGCAGACAACCAACAAACAACCAAAGTAAATGCGTAAAATAAACAACCTTAGAAAAGAAACTAAAAACTACACTAAGTCCAGAAACCAAGCACTCCCCCACACTAGGCCTACGGTTACCCGTTACCAAACTCACTTAAGCAAAACTGTTGAAGATTTTGAATTAGGACACTTGTATTTTGAAACCATTGGGAAAATCATAAGAAAGCTCAATCATTTAAAATTTTCAATTGCCCAAAATCAATTTCCTGCAAATCCTTAATATGTAAAGTTAAAATCCACTGAGGAATTGTAGTTTGGAAATAATAGGGGTGAATCAGAGGTTTAAAACCTCCTCTGTGAGCTCAAGTCGCGACCTGAAAACAGTGAGGTCGCGACTTGAACAGACAGATAGGGGATTTAGGTCTTCAGAAATGCTCCAGGTCGTGACTTGAAAATAGCGAGGTCGCAACCTCAACTCACAGAGAGCCTTTACCCAATGTCTTCTCTAAGTCACAACCTTAGATAGTAAGGTCATGACTTCAACACACAGGGAGCTCCTCTTCTCAGACTAACCTTTAGGTCATGACCTGAAAACAGTGGAGTCGCGACCTGAGTACACAGAGAGGGTTCTGACACTCTAGACCCTGAAAAACTTTAAACCTAAGTCCCTAAACCAAAACAACTTACCAAAATCCCTACTAAAACAACCTTCCTAAATAAACAGATAAACCTTTTTTTTTTTTATAGTAACTTGAAGAAATAACTTTTTATAACCAAACCATGCTAAATACAAACTTAAATTATATCACAATCATCTACACTAACTAATTATATAATATTGTTATCCGTGATAGAAAAGAGCAGCACCCAATCATACATACTATCACGGATAAAAGAACTTTTCTTAACTCATTTAAATAAAACTATATAAGAAATGATCAATCTTATCTAATATGGTTATAAAACAACATATAATATAGCTCATAAATCAAAATATTAAAAATTAAATCTTAATTCATACTTTATAATAAATTCATAAATAAAGCACATGCGAATATGCGATCCTAGGCCTCTGGCCACCTATCAGCACACATACCACAATAGTACACTCAAAGGACATAAGAAATAATAGTGCATGAATAAATTAAAACCAATTTATCCTAAGATGGCAATATACAGGATACAACATAGCTCATAAATCGAGGAGACGCTACAAGTTACTAATGTAGCTTTACTCCTCCTGAGCCTTCCCTGACGTCCCTCTTTTAAAGCTTTCACCTGAAAAATGTTAAATAATAGGGATGAGACAACGTCTCAGTAACTAAATCCCTACCTATTACACACCCTAGCATGGCGAGCGAGGTGTCAGGTGGGATACACAGGGTTAATAATAATTGATAAACATTTATTTAACATTTAAACTCACAATAATCATATAAGTAAATATTTCCACCACTCTCATGCAATTGATACATTCCAAAAGAAATAACATACTTATCATTTATTTAACAGATATAAATATCAATGAATATCCCATGTCATATGCAATTCCTAAACCCAAATCCATCCTTATATCCTCCTTATTTCCGCCGACTGGACCCATGGGCTAAGTTCTTTCCATTTGACTGGCTACTCTGACAAGCTCACCACTCAAGTGATATGGACCGGCCAAAGACCACAGAGCACTTGGTGGACCATGGGTCCCCCCTCGAAGAACTAGTGGGGTGTCGCAGTCCCTCGAAGAACTAGTGGGACAATAATAGTGGCCAACCATAGAGCTCCGTATGGAGGCCGATACCACGTGGTAAGTATATAAATCTCAATAACTCCAATCATCTCCTTCCCCACCCAAAATAGATGTACAGGGTTCAAAATGACAGATTTATATGCATAATCAACAGAATTTCATAATAGCACATCATAATCATGATCACCAATTTCTTGCAATACAAACTATGTCAATCCTTTTTAAAATAGCATCCCACAAGACAGTTCATACAAAACGTAATATACTTTTATAGAATTAGTTATAAAGTCGCTCACCAACTTCATACTAGAGCACGCAACAGATAGAAATTTAGTTACCTGGTCTCCTAGCTAACAGTCAACTACAACCAGAGTCCAACCTCGAAAATGCCACAATAGAGTTTATATCTACAAACAAAATTAAAATATTATCTCTATAGTATTAGAGTAGGCTACTCACAAAATTCTAGCCTCTAACTCTCCTCTAAAAGCTTTAATTTTACTCAGAACTCTAGCCTAAAAGACATTTCTCTAAGGTTTGGAATGAGAACACACACACACACACATATATGATTTAGACTCGATTCCTGAATTTTCCCTTACTTAAATATCCTTTAATTATTAGATTATATTATTAGAATCATCAAATTCATAATGCAAATAGACAAATTATAAATTGATAACTTATATTCCATCTTCAAAGGACTTAAACAAATAGACTTAGTACGAACCAGGTTATTCTCACTACAGAAGTTAAACCCTTAATCTAACCGTTGAATTTAATTTCCTATATATCATGATACTATCCTCCAAATTGTAGCTCAATCTAACGGTGAATGAACTTTAAAATGCTAATTTACTATTCAGGACTCTATCTGCTAAATCCAAAAGATATAAGTTAAAAACGTACCTAATAACTTGT
This sequence comes from Neltuma alba, assembly GCF_004799145.2. Taxonomy (NCBI): domain Eukaryota; kingdom Viridiplantae; phylum Streptophyta; class Magnoliopsida; order Fabales; family Fabaceae; genus Neltuma; species Neltuma alba. Next base: position 119,984 of record NW_021635174.1, read on the forward strand.
AACTCAGAGATCAAAATGATAATCCAACCGTTGAAATTAACGATTTGGATGTCCCAAATGGGCTGACCAAATTTCAGTCCGATCCAACGGTTAATAAACTCAAAACTAGCACTTTTCTGAGATTACCTCAGATATGTGCGAAAATTATTTACTCACTTCAAGCTCCACTCACTATCTCCTATATATAGGCTCCTCAAACTCCTTCACTCTAAAAATTAGTCGATGTGGGACTTCTATACCATGGTATAATTTTGTAGAATACCATCCACACACACACAATCACACACAAAAACATTATTAAAATAATAATAATAATAATTTGCCTATATCTAACCTTTCTTTTTTATTAACTTGATATTAAAATATATTTATTTATAAATTTAATTAAATACTAAGTAAAAATAAGGATGTTACAGTTCTCCCCACCTAAAGAAATTTTGTCCTCAAAATTTAGCTTCTAAATAAGTTTATCTTGCCATTCACTATCTCATATATATATACATATATATTTTTAATCTCTAGGATATACAATGTTGTTGTTTAACTTTCGCATTTGTACCACCACACATACATGTCATATACATATATATTCCCTAAAATTCTTGAACCACAATTTCATTATGTTACTCTCACTTACAACTTTTATTCTCATCTATTCATAACTTTCTAGTCTAACTATTATCTTTTTATCTCTAGTTTTTTTTAAAAAAAAGAAATCTCAAGAGTCATGCATTTTATATTACCAACTCTACTATTTTGTCAAAAATCTCAGCCAATTTACTCTATCTCTTTTTTTTTCTCCACTTATTTATGTTAATTTCATGCAAATAAATTGTTTCACATCCACATATAGAGACAATTACCTTATACCTTAGGTGTAAATGCCCCTTCCAAAATAGTAAATATATATATGTTTTAGCCTTTTTTTTTCTTTGCACAAAACACATTGGTTTATAACATGCAAGATTATACCGTTACATGTTATAATCAATTCATTGAAACTCTTTTTTTTTTTCCTTACTAAAAGAACAAAAATTACAATGACATTTACATAAACTCCAGCAACTATGAAATAAAAGAAGAGTAAAAATGTCACACTTATATTGTAACAGTGTTTTTAAGGTTCAATAATCAATTCTTTGTTCTATTCATATTCATACTAAAATTTTCATAAAAAGTCAAATTTTCTTATAAAGATCCCAAACATTATTTTTATTTACTAATAGGTTTTCATAATTCGTAAATTGATCTATAAACTTATATTAATATTTTATAAAACTTTTCATACATACACAATCCTAAACATCCATTAAGATCGTGAATAATCCTTATCCTCTAATTCCTCAGGAAACAAATCTTAGAGTTTAATCAAAATGTTTGACTATAGTAATTTATATTACTATTTGAAAATATAATTAGAAACAATTAACACTATGCATGCCATTTTCAATACAACTTCATCTTTCTCATCTAAACAGATGTATGTTAAAAACAAACTCACACCTATCATTATTTACCATTATTCCCCAATATTTTGCAATATTTTCAAATAATTTTCTATAACTTCCTGAATAAAATATTCATGAAAAAAAGAAAGAATTTTGATAAAAAAAATACTGAGCAAATTATAATTTAAGGAATGTCCCTTTCTTTTATTTGCACAAAAAATTCTCTAGTTCACAGTATTTTTTTTTTTACACTCATCTTTAAGGATTTTTTTTTAAATTCAAACATTCAGTAATGTTCTAGTAGCAAAGCAGTCATATAAGATATACATGAAGTTTGGTACTGTATCTAACATACACACACATGTATATATTTATTGAATACTATTTAGTATCATCTTATGGGTGTAAACAAGCTGAAATAGGTTCTTACTCTTTAATGTAATGCTTATCATTAAACCAATAAACTCTTTCCTCTATATATATGGATTCTGTTCATTATTCAACATTAAGATTTTTTTTCAAAATAAGTCATTATGACATGAGAATATGAAGTTACATAATGGTATGCCTTAGATTGTTGATTTTAAATTAGTTTAACAAGTAGAAACAATACACTCCAACTAGATGCACAACACAATACCAAACTAATATATCATTAGCAACATACTGAGCATACACATACAGAAGGAATATATACACACACATATATTCATAAGCTACATTATTTGTCAAAACACAGTTTATGAGGGCTTTCAAATAAGAATAAAATAATTTACTATAAAATTTCAAAAATCTTATATACATGTGTATATCAATATTTTCAAGCTTATAAGAAGATTTGTGGCCTAATCCAATTTACTATCGTCTATTAGCACCAATAGTAACACTTTCATAATAATACTCACAATAATTACTCATACTTTCTCATCCAACATTTCACTTTAAATAATACTTGGAGTACAAGAAAATTATCTAAAGTACTCATTCATTTTATTATATATATATTTTTTTTTGCTCACTCATTTATAACGTTTCTCATGTAAGTATAGAATTTATAAGAATTTGTAATCCAAGGGCCTTATTGTTATTAGGTTCGTTAACACGTAAGAATATGTTTATTTATTTATTTTTTTAAACCAATTCAAAGGAAATTTCTCTTCTTCTGTTTTTTTTTTATGTAAAAGTTTGACCATTACTCTCCTTATAAGTAGATCAATCTTCTTAGTATGAAAAATAAAAAATAACATTATTTAATTTATATGTATAATTACCAACCTTCACACAAAAAATTTGAGAACGAATTTAATAGGAAAAATTTATCAGTTCTAAGATTTTCAAGTAAAATCTTCAAAAATATTTCTTAACATAAAATTTTGGAAACTCAAAAAGAGAAATAACAATTCACTAAATACTTCATCTTACCGTGAACTCTAAGTCAAAAACAATGCATTAATACAAATGAATCCATACTTAAATATATATATCGAAAAAATCTTTCATTCATTTAAGCCTCGCCACTCTTTTGTACGATATATTTATTCATAATTTCATAGTGTCATAGTGTCTTTACTACTACCCATGGTCTTATGCTTAATTCAAAATGTCTATCATCAACATATTTTGGTGACATATACCTTAAGTTTCACTTACTAAAACTTTCTCTTGTTTATCGGTATTCGGAATGGTTAATCTCCACTACCACTTCTTCTTCTCCATTTTTTTTTATAGATCAATTATATTAATAGGGAAAAAAAACAAAAAAGCAGTTACTTCAATATACAATTTACGACATCATGCATCAAACACAAACATATATAATAGGGGTAAAAACACACAAGGCAATTCTATGCCATTGATTACACAACACAATTATTATTTGGATCTTACAATAAATCTCTCTCTGTTTTTTTTTAATTGTGATCTATAACAATTTTATAGTATTTAAATCTCTCCTAATTTCAAAAAGTCATAACTTTTTTTTTTATAGCATTTAGGTTGAATCAAAAGCTACATAACCTAGTGAAATGAGCTTAGATGTCGTCTAACATAAAATAATGTGATTCATACCTCTTAGTTAGAAGTACCCATTTAAATTTCAATGTTTTTCTGAATATCTTATTTGTATGCCTTTATTGTTGAATGACCAGTATTCTATATAATTTGTAGTTCAAGGTGTTAATGTAAATTATTATCTTCCACACATTTGGAAGCACTCAGTTACATTTATTATTATTGATACCATCAACACAAATACTTATAATCAAAACTTAATATATGGTGATACAGTCACACAGGATTTCAACATATACTTTACAACTAATAATTTTTTTTTAACCTAATACCGTCAAATCTTATTTATTTCTAACTTAAAAGTCTCCAAAACAAGTATTTTTTTTTCACACCTATTCATTAATTTTCTTATCATAAAGGCCCTATATCTTCCTCTTATCAATGAGAAAATATTCGATAATATATTTTATCAATACTCATAACAAATTAGTTGTTAGGAAAACAACAAGGGACAAGCTACCATAAAAATTTATATTTGTTACTTCTCTTATGAAGAGTTTAACTATACAACAAATCTCTATAAACATATGTTCATACTCTTATCAATATTAATTTTTAATCAGGTCAATAGTCTTATATTTACATTAAAAGACACAATTCTCATACAATTTTGTTGTTAAATGTAATGTAAAACTTAGTTATCAAGGTTAATACACATTATTCTTCTCATGTATTGTTTATTTGACATCTCATTCTATTATTTTTATTCCTAAATTTGAAATTTACTCACAAAAATATAACATCATCTCCTTCATCTGGCTCAATATTATGTTGTTTTTAGTTACAAATGCAAAAATAATAATAATATTTTGAACTTTTTAGTTTTGTACTCTTTCTCCCCTTCTAAGGATGCAACCCACCTTAATATAAAGAAAACAAAAGAAAAATAATAATAATAATAATAATAATAATAATAATAATAATAATAATAATAATAATATAACACACAAAACTAAGAAGTTGACAGGGAAGGATATGTTGAAAGCTGTATAATGCCACCATCATCTATATGCAATGCAATAAACAAACGACAGAGTTGCAAGACCATTTGCTCTGATACCAAAATGAAACAACCTTCCTAAATAAACAGATAAACCTATTTTTTTTTTATAGTAACTTGAAGAAATAACTTTTTATAACCAAACCATGCTAAATACAAAATCAAATTATATCACAATCATCTACACTAACTAATTATATAATATTGTTATCTGTGATAGAAAAGAGCAGCACCTAATCATATATACTATTACGGATAAAAGAACTTTTCTTAACTCATTTAAATACAAACTATATAAGAAATGATCAATCTTATCTAATATGGTTATAAAACAACATATAATATAGCTCATAAATCAAAATATTAAAAATTAAATTTTAATTCATACTTTATAATAAATTCATAAATAAAGCACATGCGAATATGCGATCCTAGGCCTCTAGCCACCTATCAGTACACATACCACAATAGTACACTCAAAGGACATAAGAAATAATAGTGCATGAATAAATTAAAACCAATTTATCCTAAGATGGCAATATACAGGATACAACATAGCTCATAAATCGAGGAGACGCTACAAGTTACTAATGTAGCTTTACTCCTCCTGAGCCTTCCTTGACGTCCCTCTTTTAAAGCTTTCACCTGAAAAATGTTAAATAATAGGGATGAGACAACGTCTCAGTAACTAAATCCCTACCTATTACACACCCTAGCATGGCTAACGAGGTGTCAGGTGGGATACACAGGTTAATAATAATTGATAAACATTTATTTAACATTTAAACTCACAATAATCATATAAGTAAATATTTCCACCACTCTCATGCAATTGATACATTCCAAAAAAAATAACATACTTATCATTTATTTAACAGATATAAATATCAATGAATATCCCATGTCATATGCAATTCCTGAACCCAAATCCATCCTTATATCCTCCTTATTTCCGCTGACTGGACCCATGGGCTAAGTTCTTTCCATTTGACTGGCTACTCTGACAAGCTCACCACTCAAGTGATATGGACCGGCCAAAGACCACAAAGTACTCGGTGGACCATGGGTCCCCCCTCGAAGAACTAGTGGGGTGTCGCAGTCCCTCGAAGAACTAGTGGGACAATAATAGTGGCCAACCATAGAGCTCCGTATGGAGGCTGATACCACGTGGTAAGTATATAAATCTCAATAACTCCAATCATCTCCTTCCCCACCCAAAATAGATGTACAGGGTTCAAAATGACAGATTTATATGCATAATCAACAGAATTTCATAATGGCACATCATAATCATGATCACCAATTTCTTGCAATACAAACTATGTCAATCCTTTTTAAAATAGCATCCCACAAGACAGTTCATACAAAACGTAATATACTTTTATAGAATTAGTTATAAAGCTGTTCACCAACTTCATACTAGAGCACGCAACAGATAGAAATTTAGTTACCTGGTCTCTTAGCTAACAGTCAACTACAACCAGAGTCCAACCTCGAAAATGCCACAATAGAGTTTATATCTACAAACAAAATTAAAATATTATCTCTATAGTATTAGAGTAGGCTACTCACAAAATTCTAGCCTCTAACTCTCCTCTAAAAGCTTTAATTTTACTCAGAACTCTAGCCTAAAAGACATTTCTCTAAGGTTTGGAATGAGAACACACACACATACACACACACATATATGATTTAGACTCGATTCCTGAATTTTTCCTTACTTAAATATCCTTTAATTATTAGATTATATTATTAGAATCATCAAATTCATAATGCAAATAGACAAATTATAAATTGATAACTTATATTCCATCTTCAAAGGACTTAGACAAATAGACTTAGTACGAACCAGGTTATTCTCACTACAGAAGTTAAATGTCACACCTTCATTTTAAACCCCATTATATGTCCTTTAGAACCATTTGGAATCATTACACGATGCTCAAAGTATGTAAAAACCAAGATTTAAAATTTTGATTTCAGTTACTATTCATGTAACCCCTAAAAATCAGGTCAACTTTGAAAAATCATAACTAATTGTAGAAATATCAAAACAGTGTGGTTCCAAGTCTCACGTGAAGTTTATGAAATGCTCTACATAGGAAAAATATCCACAGGTGTTAATTCCTCACAAATCAGTACCAATTTCCACGTAATTATGTACTGTTCATTTGGTAAATTCTGAAATTTCCAGTATTTTTATCCAACTTCGAAAGGGCATAACTCTTTCTACAAAATTCCAAATTTAATGATCTACCACTTGATTTAAAGCTAAAAATGTGATCTATTAGTCTGCCAAATTTCAAATCCAGATTCGAATATTTTCTATTTATTTCGTATGCACCAAGCTTGGTCCTTTTTAGTCAAAGGTTATCCCCTAATTACCTTTGTAATGACTCTTTCATAACCTTTTACCCATTCTTAATTATTTGAGGCTTAATACAAGCTTGAACATACATTCTACTATGCTTTCACATGTTTAAACATAGACATACATGCTTGGCTCCCCTTAGGAGTTATTATCTAACAAACATTTCCAAGGTCATAATATTACATAACAAGTTCCAAAAATTTACACTAGGGTACATTAATTGTGCATTAGGTCTCCGGGACAATTTCTTTGCCTTTGCCCTTGCTTGAACTCCCTCCTAGGTGGTGTTAAACATAAGAGTGAGATTTCAAAGAAATCCCAGTAGCACAGAATCACAATTATCATGCATTCCTGCAAACACTACATGCAATGCTTTTGTGCAGATATCTTGTTCATATGTTCATGCTTTTATGCCATGGAAAGTAAGCTATCATACACATATTCAATGGACATAATGCCAAGGCAACATAATTCAAACATTGCAATCAACATTTGTAATAAAGCTTAGTCACATCATGGCATACATTGCACACATTCACATTAACACATCAATGTAAGCAAGAAAACAATCAAAGTGTAATTCAATGCTACCTTTTGGTACTTGGTCCTTGATTTCCTTTAAGTTCAAGATGTTTTCTTGAGGATTTGGCAAGGTACCTATCAAACCAACACCAAGGCCAATCATTCAACAATTATTCAAACACATTCCCTATTACTTAAACATTAAACCCTTCTTTCTTGGGATTTTTGGCCTAATTGTTTTCCTTTTGATTCAAGAAACCTCCTTGGCCATTCCTACATGGTTTTTCATGTAGAATTCAAATATCAAATCAAATTTTACAAAATCAAATTCCTTCCTTAAATTCTGGTCAAAACAGAAACGAATTTCATAAGGAAAAATGTCAAAATTTCCAACTTTGATTTTTAATGCTTCCAAATTCAATTCCTCCACATAACCCTACACAAAAACGCCCAAGGAGTTCAATGGAAGCATCAAAACTTTCAAAATCCAATCATAAGTCCATATATTCAAGATGGCTGAACACTTCCTCTTAGGTTCATAAATTTTCATATTTGATTCCAATGAATTTGAGCATACTTCCTTAGCATAATCCTACATACCATCACATTTTAAGTCCATTGGAACCATTAAAACTTATTGAAACAATTCCTACCCTTGAGTTCTTGAGTTGGCTGAACTGAAAAGTCATAGTTCATAGGGTAATTTCTTCCATAACCCATTCAAAATGCACCAAACATCAACAACACAACTCCTACTCAATTTGCTATCCTTTCCTAGCACTTCCAGCACAACAGAATTGAAACAGCACTTCCCCCTCAAATAAGTCACGGTTTGACCATGGAAAAAGCATCAAATTAAAGCCTAAACATACCTCAAAGAGTCTTGGATTAAAGCTTGATGATTAACCTTGGATTGGAGGTGCTTTGAGGAGTGTTTGGAAGCCAAGAAGAAAATTGTGCAGAACCTCCCCTCTATTGTCCCATTTCTGTCCGAATTTTGAATGCCTTGTGGGGGTATTTATAGAGCTCATTTGCTGCCCAAAAACCTTCCCTTGGGCAGCTATTTCTGCCCCAAATTAAGTGCTAAGGTCGGCCAAAATGAAGAACAAATCCTAGCCACACATTCTTTGACTCACTTTCCAAGAGAGTTGATCCAATGGTTGAAAATTTGCCCAGCACACAAGCCAGCTGTTCTGATCATGGTGAGCATGAATTTGGGCCTTGTTGGATGCTAACTAAATGGTAAAAACTGGTTAGGAAGCAATGGAATTAGTTAGGGTAATTTAAAAATTCATTCGGTCACATAATACCCGATTTCTTGCCCTCTACTAGGAAAAATAGCTAAGGGCTTCAAAAATTCTATTTATTTTCATGATAATTCCCTATTTATTTCAAGAGTGTGATCTGGAAGTTTTGGGAATTTTTCAATATCTCTAGATATTTATTTCACATTTTCTCCGAAATCGGGTCCTTACCGATAGGAATTCAGAAATAAATTCCCCATAAATTATTTCTTGTATTTCCAATGCTTGGAAATAATTTTATAAATTCATATATATTCCTAGGGAGTGTATCCATATTTTTCCTTGGATTTTTGGAGTCCTTAGATAATTAAAATAATTTTATCACTTTAATTTCCCTTTATTTTTCCCTATTTTCCCAAAAATAATTATTTTTTTTGGGAATTTTCACCAAAATTTATTTTGGGCTATTCTCACTCCCAAAACATCATGTGTGACTCAAAAACCTCTAATTTCATTTTTTTTATCTTTAGGTAATTTTTGGAAACTTTTTCCAAAATTACCGTTTTGCCCCTAGGGACCCGATAAAGTCGGTTTCATCCCATTTTGGGTTTTCATGCTTTACTCATACCTTATGCTTATCAATCATATCTCATTTTTCACACTCCCATTACTAGGGCTCCAAATTTTGGGATGTTACATTAAATCCTTAATCTAACCGTTGAATTTAATTTCCTATATATTGTGATACTATCCTCCAAATTGTAGCTCAATCTAACGGTGAATGAACTTTAAAATGTTAATTTACTATTCAGGACTCTATCTGCTAAATCCAAAAGATATAAGTTAAAAATGTACCTAATAACTTGTAACTCAGAGATCAAAATGATAATCCAACCGTTGAAATTAACGATTTGGATGTCCCAAATGGGCTGACCAAATTTCAGTCCGATCCAACGGTTAATAAACTCAAAACTAGCACTTTTCTGAGATTACCTCAGATATGTGCGAAAATTATTTACTCACTTCAAGCTCCACTCACTATCTCCTATATATAGGCTCCTCAAACTCCTTCACTCTAAAAATTAGTCGATGTGGGACTTCTATACCATGGTATAATTTTGTAGAATACCATCCACACACACACAATCACACACAAAAACATTATTAAAATAATAATAATAATAATTTGCCTATATCTAACCTTTCTTTTTTATTAACTTGATATTAAAATATATTTATTTATAAATTTAATTAAATACTAAGTAAAAATAAGGATGTTACACCTACCATAACAACCCAACTCAGCAATCCATCACCAGATTCTCAACAATTCAATACAAAACTCAAAAACAAGTGATGGAAGATTGAGAAAACTTTCAAAAGTTTCAAAAATTTTGAAAAATTTTTGGTAAATTTTAGCAAGAACTACCCATAACAAAGAACAACCTAATAATTAAAACACAAAACCACTTTTAAAAACTCCCTCCTTCACACACTCAAAGCAATGTCCACATTACGGCACACAGTCACACCAAAATGCAAAGCCCAAACACAAAACAACGAAAGTGGAAGTTGTGAAGTTTAGTTCAAGACTAAAGCACAACACATCACCCTTCTAGAGAGGAGAAAAGAGCTAAGTACAAGGGTAGAAAAACTCAAGAATACCAAGAAGTGTGGTGGTGATAGAATATAAGCACAAATACAATCACATCAAACTCAAGGCCAATGGAGATTATTGAAAACAAATAGAATTTAAAACCACTTCTACTGAGGATATCCCTTTCACAGTCTCAAGTAATCACAACAAGATAATTTAAGCCCAAGTAAATTCATGTGAACAGTAAGAAGTAAAGGAAAGGGATGACTTGGCCTTAAGATGTTAGTATGGGCTCTTCAAGGAGATGGCCGTTACATTGAAATATTTTTCCTGTGGCCTCCTCCTTGATCTCTATCATCCCAAAGTGATACACTTTTGTAACAATATAGGGTCCATCCCTGCTCGTCTTGAACTTACCCTTCTTTAATTTGAATTGAGGTTGATGCCTCAACACCTTGTCACCCTTCTTAAACTTCTTTCTCAAGATGTTAGGGTCATGGACAAGCTTCGTTTTTTGCTTGGAGATGTCTGAGCTGTTGTAGGTATCTAACAGCATTTCTTTAAGTTCTTGAATTTGAAGGATTCGGTTCAGGCCAGTTTCTTCTAAATCGGTGTTGCAGCTCTTAACTGCCCAATATGAACGATACTCCAGCTCCACCAGAATGTGACAGGACTTACCATAGATGATCTGATACAGAGACATACCAATTGGGGTCTTATGGGCAGTACAGTAGGCCTACAGTGCATCATCTAGTCTCAAGCTCCAGTCTTTGTCAAAGGGCTTGATAATACGTTCCAGGATGCATTTAATCTCTCGATTCGACACCTCAGTTAGGTTGTTTGTTTGAGGATGATATGAGGTGGATACTTTGTGGGAAACCCCATATTTAGCCAACAAGTTATTGAGTAACTTATTGCAAAAGTGGGTTCCCTGATCATTGATTAGCACTTTAGGTACTCTAAATCTACTGAAGATAGTAGATTTTAGAAATTTAGAAATAGTAGGTGCATTATCTTTACATGTGGGGATGGCTTCTACCCACCTAGAGAGGTAATCTACAGCTAGGAGGATGTAGGTATAACGTGGAAAGGTGGAAAGGATCCCATAAAGTCTATCCCCCAAGTGTCGAAGATCTTATAGAATAGGATAGGTTGCTGTGGCATTTCGTTCCTTCTATTAACCCCCCAAACCGTTGGCATTTATCACATCCCTTACAAAAAGTGAATGTGTCTCTAAATAGGGTGGGCCAGTAAAATCCTGCATCTAAAACCTTCCTAGCTATTTTTGTAGCACTAAAGTACCCCCCACATAAGGTATCATGGCAAGCTTTCAGAATGGCTTGAGCCTCTACTTCTAGAATGTACTGTCTAATCACTTGGTCAGAACATAATCTCCATAAGTACGGTGGATCCCAAATATAATAGGAAGCTTCGCTCCTAATGTAACATCATGACTTTTAGGCCTAGAAGTACTAGAAATAGCCTGAATTAGATGGGCTACCAGACCTCTATTAGCAGAGGTCCCAAAGACAAGAAAAGAAGTTAAAGTAGTTTCAGGGACTAAACTACAAAGTGAGAGTTTTAAGGGGCCAAAGTGTAATCAAAGTTAGAGGCTCTAGTAAAGTCTCGAAGTGCCCGAAAGCGAAAAAAGGCTAGATACAAGTCAAAGGTCAAGTTAGAAGCCTTAAAGAGCCAATTTTATGATGTTGACCCTAAGCAGGGGTAAAAACGTAAATTTAGAAAGTTACGGCCATCAGGGATAAAAATGAAAAGTACACAAAAAATTCTAAGAAAATCCTACAAAATGGGAAATAACATTATAAGACTCTTTTGTGAAGAGAAGTGATGAAAATACCCTTGACACAGCTTAAATGGAATTCATAAGGTTATGGCAAAAAAAAAGTAGACTGTTTGAGGTAATTATTTAAAATAGCAAGAGACCTAAAAAATGTACACAAAAATGATGTTAAATGGTTGAAAGTTTGTACTAATTTATAAAATTAGTCCCGCAACCAAAAGGCCAATGGAATGGCATTAATAAATATAAGGCCTGTTATGCCGTTAAAAGGGCATTTTGTAACTAATTTTATGTAAGGCTTAAAGGGAGGGTTATTGCCTGAGAAAATTCACAGATATTTTTCAAAGTAAAATAGAATTTATGGAGTAGATAGAAGAATCTTCTGAGCTCTGGAAGGCCATAAAGAAAGTCAGAGAAACATGGGCCAAGTAAAGTAGGAGGAAACATAGGGAACAAGTTTTGATCTAATGGCTAGGATCTAATCTCCCTTCTCCTCCACCACTTTTATGACACCTAGCACCTTCTAGAAGAATGAGATAAGGATGATACAAGAAGATGATGTAAAATTCAACTTAAAGGTCCAAAATTGCCCTTACCTTTTCTATTAGCCACTAAGGGCATTTTGGTCCATTCAAGTCAAAGTTTGGGCTATAAATACGCCACCTTGGAAGAGTATTTTGGTAGCCATTTGTAGAGAGAAAACTTGACCAAAATTTAGAGAGAAAAACATGGGGGTGAAGGCCAAGAAGAAGGAACAAGATTCAAGCTTCAAGATCAAGGTATGTGATGGTTATAGCATCTATCTTGATGCCTATTTCGAACAAGTTACTCTTTGTATCTGATTCTGAAATTTGGTATGACTAAAATACACTCTGTAAGTTTTAAATCTCTAGGTAGAACACTTCATTTGTATATGTGTACAATTTATGGTGATTTTTCAAAGTTAGGATTTAAAATCTGGAAACAGTGTTTAACCTTTAAAAGAGTAGCGAATTCCATACAATTCTGGTACTATTTATCATAGAATTGGTTCCTGAAACTATTTTTCCTTTAAAGAGAACTTAAGGAACTTTCTATGAGACTTGGAACCAGTAAGCCTTGATTTTTTGAGAATTAATTATGAATTTTCAAAGTTGAGTAAAAATTTTAGAATTTCTGTGTGAACAATACCTGTGAAGCAAAATTTTCAGATTTGATCTTCTTGAATCTAAGGCCATCTAAAGTGGTCCGAATTGACAAGAAATGGATCTTAAGGATAGAAAATGATGAGATTTATATTAGAAAAGTTAGAAAGAAAACCCCAAAACCAAGAGAAAGGGTTGAGGTTCAAGAGAGTGAGTTTTGGACATTATGTATTCTCTTGGTCCTAATAGATTGAATGATCAATATAGCTATGTTTAGGACTTTGGAACACCTAAGAGAATGTTTGATGATATTGATTGAAAGCCCTTATCATTAGGAAGTCAAGAGAATCAAAGGAAAAGCAAGAGGAATGCTTGAAGTACAAGGTAGTGAACTTACCCTTTGTCACACCTTACTATCAGATCACTTAGGGTTTAATTAAAACCATTTTAGACTACCTTGGATGGCTTCTAACACTTGTTCTTTTGGTTTACCCTACACCATTTTTTATTTTGAACATAATAGAAGCCTCAAAACTTTGAAAAACACATCCTAGGGTTCAGCTCTTGCTTTGGCTGAAATGGATCTCATGCAACACAACAAGAAAACACTCCAAAATCAACCTACAACCACTTGTAACCACTAGGATCTATCATGCTTTGAAGTGTTCTAGCAAGATTAAACAATAAAACTTCCTCCCTTACTTATTATACATTTTGACCAGCACCAAAGAAGGAAGAAAACTAGAAATTTCAACTATACAACTCAAGCAAACAAGGCAAGGAACCATTTAGAACCGTAAACTAACCTTGATTCTCACTTGTATGCTTAAAGTTGATGCCTTTTTCCTTGGTTTCCCTTTGAAGTTCTTCCTTTTCCTCTCTATCTCTCTCTTGGCTGAAACATATTTAGAAAAATGGGGGAGGAGGAGCTCATTAAGTGCACAAAATATCCCACCAACCAACATTAATGATTTGCCAAGTGTCAAATGCTTACTTAATCTTAATCCTCTCTCTTAATTAACTTTATGCCAAATGAAATTAATTTCAAAAGTCAAGATCCTCTCCATTGGTGGCTTGACACTTGGAAAGCTTTAATTACCATCCATTAGAGGCTTGACAAGTTGTAACTTCTGGGCCAAGTAAAGTGTAAGACTCTTGTCTTTACTTTATCGGTGCACTTTTACTCCAGGTTTAACTTCTTTTTTATAATTACAGTACTCTGGTCTCTGTAATTATTTTCTGTCAGATTCATAAATATTCTTCTCATTTTTATCTTCCCGAATTGCCCTCTTTGTCTCAAATTTAATTTCCCAATAATTAAATAAAAAGGAAAACTATTTTCCTTCTCTTTAGTGATTTTTCCAATTTTCAAAGGAATTGGGAAAAATCTTGGATACAAGAGGGTCTTCTTTTAATTCCATAATCTCTTATAATTTCTTGGAATATCATAAGAATTTTTTTGGAATTTTATCCTCCTTAAAAATATTTATTTGGAATTTTCCAAATAAAAGACCTTAAACTAGCTTAAATCGCCCCTAAATTCCTTTGTAATTTCTCTAAGGCCAATTTGGTCATAAAACCAATTTTATAATCCCATATAACTCTCAAAGGATATCATCCTTATTTTTTCTTAATTTTTTGAGGCTTGAAAATATTTTTCCATAATTATTCATAACCAATTTTCCTTAATTAGTCAAACTTTTCATAATTGGCTTGGAAAACTGAAATAATTTTTTTCACCAAAATTCTTCTATTTCTCCTTGTCATTTTTGACCCTTAATTATTTAGGAATGTCCCTATTCCTAAATGCCATATTACTGGATGTGACACCCTTTATGTGCTTGATGTGGTATGCTTATGTGTTGGTTTGTATTTGTTGATTGTATGATGTTGTGACATGATAAATGTTGCTGGAAATGCTGTTTTTAATATGTTTCCATGGCTATGTATGTGGTAATGTTTGCTACTGAGATTCCCCCAAATCTCACCCCTCCCTAGCTAACCATTTAGGCCAATCAATGATGGGCAATAATAGCACAAGAAGGAAGGAGAAGAAAATGGAGAATTATTCATATTAATGAATGAGATTATTGATGGATGTGTAATTCTCATATTATGTAAATTATGTGTATGGATGCCAAGGATGTCATGTATTTAATTATAATGCTTATGGCATGTATAGAAATGTATGAGAATGAATGGGAAAGAGTAATCCTAAGATATGTATGCCAAAGGAAAAAAAAAGAACTAAAGAGTGGTTAAGGGGTGAAATGTAGGTCCTCGGGTAGTGAGTTTGTAGCTCTAGTTTGACCTACCAAATGAATGGGTTAAGCCACAAAATTTGGTAAAATTATAGTACACATCCCAAACTTTGAAATGAGAACTATATCACTTTAATTGGATGTGCACACAAGGAGATATGAATTTTCAAAATTCAGGCGTAGAATCTGAAAGTTCCAGATTTTACCAAATGAACAGTAATATTTATTGATTAAACTGTATAAATTGAGCAAGGATAAGTCTAATTGGATATTTTTTTCCTTAAAGAGACTTCAAAGAGCTTTCCATCAAATTTTAGAATACCTCAAAACAATTTTTATGGAATTAGTTATGAATTTTTGAAGTTGGACCTATAATCTGGAATTTAAATAGTGAATAGTAACCTGAGTAATTATGTTGAAATTTTAAATCCACGGGTTTGTGTCATGATCTGCTTAAACCATAATGCTTACGAATGCCTGCTCTGAGGGGTTAAAGGAAAGATGTTTCATTTTGGTATCAGAGCGGAGGTTCTGGCAAGTATCTAAATAGAGCAAAGGTTCTGGTAAGTGTTTAAACAGAATAGAAGTTCTGATAGAGGTTCTAACTAAGGTATAAGTAGAGTATTGGTTCTAGCAAAGCCCAGTATGAGAGAAAACCTAATTAGAAAAGTAATGGGTTGCTAAGATTGGTCCAACTAAGGTTAAGATATTAAGGTGTTTTCTCTAAGAAAAATGGACATAGAGGAGTAGTAAGGAATGACAGAGAGTAACCTGAGAAATAGGTAGTCACTGCTAAGAGACTCCCCCTTAGGGAAGGAATGGTTGGGCTGAGAGAGCTTGACCAGGGAATGAGTTAATACTGAAAGACATCCCTAGAGGGTAATGGCTGAGAGTACACTAAGCCAGGAAGGGGTAGGAGTCTAGACCCTAATAGGAAAGCAGGATGACAACCTAAGCCTTAGGTGATTGATTAAGGGTGTCTGACTGGAATGCCACATAACAGAGATGTTTTAATGGTCAATGCCTACTGTGTAATATGGTCACTTTATAATTAGTATATGACCATAGAAATGAATGGTTAAGAGTATAGTAAGCCAGTCAAAGGTATAAGTTAATGCCCTAGCAAGGGAACCAAATGTTAACCTATGCCTTAAGTAATCGATGTGACCTTAATAGAGGTAAGGTAACAGGATAACATGCTTGAGGTTTGGTCAAATCCTTGAATAGAGGTAGAAATCCCTAAGGGATAGTGAACCAAGAGGCACAGAGACTAGATGATCATGAATAAAGGGTCAATAATGACCTAGGTGCCTGACCTAGATACCACACGGCAAGGTGATTAAATGTTCACTGTGTGATGTGATAAGGGTATGGTGATCAATACCTGACCATAAGAAT
Organism: Neltuma alba; assembly: GCF_004799145.2. NCBI lineage: Eukaryota > Viridiplantae > Streptophyta > Magnoliopsida > Fabales > Fabaceae > Neltuma > Neltuma alba. Next base: position 136,817 of record NW_021635174.1, read on the forward strand.
AATTAGTCAATAGGTAAAGAAAGTTAGATAGAGTAAAGTCAGGCAAGATCCCTCTTGAGGATAGAGATGAAAGGAAATGAATAAGAACATGATAGGTGGATAGTTGCAGTAGGAACTGATACATAGAAAAAGATAAGCAAGTTCCTGGTGATACTTAGAGCTCAATGATGCTTAGATACATGATAATGTTAGGGACTAAATAGTATTCTTTTATGTCCCTAAGGTATCTAAGAGCGTGCAACCATGACACTCAGGTCATTAAGGAATCTAAAAGATGAGATTCGTATAGATAGATGTCATTACTTGTACAATTGAATAATCTAGTGGTGAGGCTCCCTTTAATAGGGATATGATACTCGAGGAATGTACCCTGGTAGAGATTGCATATAAGGAAAGTCTTGACTATAAAGTACCTCTCTGAGATTGGGAAGTGGTTCTCCGGATCAAAGGGATGCTGCTCTAGTAAGAGTAAGCTATCCTCTGAAGGAATGAAAGGGAAAGTAAGTGGTTGAGCTGACGATGCTCTGGTAAGAGTAATCTATCCTCCCAAAGGAAAACTAGACGCAGCTGAGGCAAGACACAAGACGGACCTTACCCCAAAGAGAGAGAGAGTGAAACTGGTTAAGACAACAGAAGCGTGATATGCAAACAGATGCTCCTCGAGCTTAACAGGGTACTATGGAATATTGAAGGATAATGAGAATATGATGATATAAGTCCTCTCCTAATACTGTCCAAATTGTTAAGAGACAACAAGGACTACAGCATCCTAAGACAAGGCAGGCTAGCATTGAGATAATGGCAAGTTAATGGGCTCTAGAGATGAGCCAGTGCCTAGGGATTTGAAAGGCACAAGGAAAGGAAAGTGGCCTAAGGAAGCTAAAACTAAGGGCTAAACTAACATGGAAAGGCTAAGAATTCCAGGAGTTAATGAGAAGGATTGAGATAAGCCTAAGAAGATAATACTGATATCTGTGATCAATCTTGGGTAATAATCAGACAAGTTACCAGCTGAGTGGAGGTGACTTATTTTATTACTCGGTCTTGTGATCGAAAGTCTCCCAAGGATGGGAAAATGGCTCAAGTAGAGAGAGATTCCAGGGTCATGGTGGATCATGAAGAGGCTTACGGTAGAGCACAGTAGCTCTCAAGGTCATGGTAGACCAAGCCTAAAAGAAAGTGACAAGGTCATAAAAGTAAGAGTACAGTACCTCTTTAGGAAGACCATAACCAGGAATGAGTTTAAGATACTGAAATCTCCTTCAGTGGTGGACAAATATAGAGAGAGTACCCTTGACGTGTTCCAGAGACCTTTATTGTTGATTAGACTAAGCTCAATTCTGTTTTAGTCAATGAAGGAAAGAAAGGAGATGTGCCCTTAAGGAATGACAGGGTATACTGAAAAGAATAGATAAAGGTAGTAGTAAAAGAACCCAAAATGTCATGGTATAGTAAAATACCATGAAGACATGTATACTGTCATGGTATTATTATGAAAAAATGAGCCTAAAATATAGAAAGAATGTGAGCAATAGTGACAAAATGCTTAAAAGCAAAAGCCATGCTCATATAAGTGACAGAAAAGTATAGAATGACAAGTCATGTAAGCATGAATTTCAGGGTTGAGACCTGGCAACGAGGTATAATGAAAAGTTGAAGAGGTCAAAGTTAAGTATAAGTGGGGATATTTTCCTTAATGAACCTCTTCTTAAGGGTCAGAGTAGAGGTTTGACCTGGAATTTCGAGGATGAAGTTCTTTTGAGAGGGGGATAATTGTAACATCCAGACTTTTAGGTCTAGAAGTACTAGAAATAGCTTGAATTAAGTGGGCTACTAGACCCCTCTTAGCAAAGGTCTCAAAGACGAGAAAGGAAGTTAAAACAATTTTAGAGACTAAACTGCAAAGTGAAAGTTTTAAAGGGCTAAAGTTTAATCAAAGTTAGAGTCTCTAGTAAAGTCTCGAAGGCCTCAAAAGAGAAAAGAGGCTAGATATAGGCCAAAGGTTAAGTTAGAAGCCATAAATAGATGATTTTATGAGGTTGAGCCCAAGTAGGGGTAAAACCGTAAATTTAAAAAGTTATGGCCATCAGGGGAAAAAATGGAAAGCACACAAAAAATTCTAAGAAAATCCCAAAAAATGGGAAATAATATTTTAAGACTCTGTTGTGAAGAAAAATAATGACAATATCCCTAAGACAGCTTAAATGGAATTTATAAAGTTATGACTGGTAAAAAGTATATTGTTTGAGATAATTATTTAAAATAGCAAGAGACCTAAAAAATATATGCAAAAATGAGGTTAAATGATTGAAAGGTTTTACTAATTTATAAAATTGATCCCATAACCAAAAGGCCAGTGGAATGGCTTTAATAAATATAAAGCCGGTTATGCCGTTAAAAGGGCATTTTAGTAAATGATTTTGTGCAAGGCTTAAAGGAAGGGTTATGGGCTGAGAAAATTCATAGATATTCTCCAAATTTAAAGAGAATTTATGGAGTAGATAGAAGAATCTTTTGAGCTCTGGAAGGCCATAAAGAAGGTCGAAGAAACATGAGCCAAGTAAAGTAGGAGGAAACTTAGGGAACAAGTTTTGATCCAAAGTCTAGGATCTAATCTCCCTTCTCCTCCACCACTTTTTTGACACCTAGCACCTTCTAGAAGAATGAGGTAAGGATGATACAAGAAGATGATGCAACGATGATGTAAAAGTCAACTTAAAGTTCCAAAACTGCCCATACCCTTTCTATTAGCCATTAAGGGCATTTCGATCCATCCAAGCCAAAGTTTTGACTATAAATACCCCACCTTAGAAGAGCATTTTGGCAACTATTTGTAGAGGGAAAGCTCTACCAAAATTTAGAGAGAAAAACGTGGAGGTGAAGGCCAAGAAGAAGGAACAAGATTCAAGCTTCAAGATCAAGATATGTGATGGTTATAGCATCTGTCTTGATGCCTATTTCGAATAAGTTACTCTTTGTATCTAATTCTGAAATTTGGTATACTAAAGTACACTCTGTAAGCTTTAAATCTATGGGTAGACCACTTTATGGTGATTTTTCAAAGTTAAAATTTGAAATCTGGAAACAATGTTTAACCTTTGGAAAAGTAGCGAATTCTGTACAATTCTAGCATTGTTTATCATAGAATTAGTTCCTAAAACTATTTTTCCATTAAAAAGAACTTAAGGAGGTTTTAGTGAGACATGGAACCACTCAGTTTTTATTTTTTTTAGAATTAATTATGAATTTTCAAAGTTGAGTAAAAATTCTGGAATTTTTGTGTGAATAGTACCCGTGAAGCAAAATTTTCAGATTTGATCTTTTTGAATTTAAGGCCATCTAAAGTGGCCCTAATTGACAAGAAATGGATCTTAAGGATGGGAAATGATGAGATTTATGTTAGAAAAACTAGAAAGAAAACCCTAAAACTAAGGAAAAGGGTTGAGGTTCAAGAGATTGAGTTTTGAACATTATGTATTCTCTTAGTCCTAATAGATTGAATGATCAATATGGCTATGTTTAGGACCTTGGAACATTTAAGAGGATATTTGATGATATTGACCGAAAGCCCTTATGGTTGGGAAGTCAGGGAATCAAAGGAAAAACAAGAGGAAAGCTTGAAGTACAAGGTAGTGAACTTACCCTTTATGTGCTTGATGTTGTATGCTTATGTGTTTGTTTGTATTTGTTGATTGTATGATGTTGTGACATGATAATTGTTGCTAGAAATGTTGTTTTTAATATGTTTCCATGGCCATGTATGTGGTAATGTTTGCTATTGAGATTCTTCCAAATCTCACCCCTCCCTAACCAACCATTTAGGTCAATCAATGATGGGCAATAATAACACAAGAAGGAAGGAGAAGAAAGTAGAGAATTATTCATGTTAATGAATGAGATTGTTGATAAATATGTAATTCTCCTATTATGTAAATTATGCATATGGATACCAAGGATGCCATGTATTTAATTATAATGCTTATGGCATGTATAGAAATATATGAGAATAAATGGGAAAGAGTAATCCCAAGTTATGTATGCTAAAGAAATAAAAAGAATTAAAATAAAGAATGGTTAAGGGATAAAACGTAGGTCCTGGGGTAGTAAGTTTGTAGCTCCAATTTGACCTAACAAATGAATGAGTTAAACCATAAAATTTGGCAGACTTATTGTAAACATCCCAAGGTTTAAAATAAGGGCTAGATCACTTTAATTGGATGTGTACACAAGGAGATACGAATTTCCAAATTTGAGGCATGGAATCTAGAAGTTCCTGATTTTACCAAATGAATAATAATTGTTATTGATTAAACTATACGAATTGGGTAAGGATAAGTCCAATTGGATATGTTTTCCTTAAAGAGATTTCAAAGAGCTTTCTGTAGAATTTTAAAATACCTCAATATGATTTTTTTGGAATTAGTTACGAATTTTTGAAGTTAGACCTGTATCTGGAATTTAAACAGTGAATGGTAACTCAAGTAATTATGTTGAAATTTTAAATCCACGGGCTTGTGTCATGATTTGCTTGAACCATAATGCTTATGAATGTGTGCTCTGAGGGGTTAAAGGAAGGATGTTTCATCTAAGCTTTTAAGCCTAAAAGGTGGTCAAGTGAGAAGGGATTAGACCAGTAGTAATATCTAAGTGAGTAAACCATGGTTAAGAAACAGACAATACACATTGATATTGGTCAGGGAATGAATCACAAATAATATCATAATCGAGTACTCCCTTGGTTTCTAAAGGTATCCTACTCAGATGGTCTGCTATATGGTTGACATTTCCAACCCTGTCTTTCACTTCCACATCAAATTCTTGAAGCAATAACATCCAACTCAAGAGCCTCAGCTTTGATTGAGATTTGTGGAAGAGGTATTTCACTGCTGCGTGATCTGTAAACACAACTACTTTGGAATTTATTAGGTATGGTCTAAACTTATCAAGTGCAAAAATAATTGCAAACAATTCCTTCTCAATAGTGGTATAGTTTTTCTGAGCTACATCTAGAGTTTTAGAGGCATAAGCAATCACTTTAGAAATAGAATTCTCCTTTGACCCAATATTGCCCCCACACTCAAGTTTAAAGCATCACAAGAAATTTTGAAAGGCAAATCCCAATTGGGAGAGGTCAAAATAGGAGGAGTAACTAACCTGTTCTTTAATTCGTCAAAAGCAAGCTCACATGCATGGTCAAATTGAAAATCAATATCTTTTTGCATCAGTTTGGATAGAGGTAGAGCAATTTTACTAAAATCCTTGATGAACCTTTTATAGAACCCTATATGTCTTAAAAAGGACCTCAACTCTTTCAAGTTGGTTGGGTAGGGCAGAGAAGATATTACATCTACTTTGGCCTTATCAACCTTTATTCCTTTTTTAGATATTAAATGTCCTAGCATGATGCCTTGATTAACTATGAAATGGCATTTCTCATAATTCAAAACCAGCTTTTTCTAAATACATCGTGCTAAGATTTGGTCAAGACTTTTCAAACAATCTTTAAAAGAAATGTCATAATGTAACATCCTAACTTTTGGGCCTAGAAGTACCAGAGATGGCCTGAATTGGATAGACTACTAGACCCCGTTTTAGTATAGGTCCCAAATATGAGAAAGGAAGTTAAAGTAGTTTTAAGGACTAAACTATAAAGTGAAAGTTTTAAGGGCTAAAGTGTAATCAAAGTTAGAGGCTTCAGTAAAGTCTCGAAGGCCCAGAAAGAGAAAATAGGCTAGATACAAGCCAAAGTTTAAGTTAAAAGCCTCAAAGAGATAGTTTTATGAGGTTGAGCCCAAGCAGGGGTAAAATCATAAATTTAGAGAGTTACGGTTATCAGGGGTGATTGAGCTCAAATTGTTTATACTATTTGATGGCATTTTCTGTGTTTTTGTTATACTTTTTGGCTCATTCATAATGATATTTGTGCTTCATTAAGATTGACGGTCCTTGTTCTGAGTTAGTGTTGTTTGAGGCTAAAATTGTCATATTTATTCATTAATTGCATTTAATTGATTTTTGGGACAATCGATACCTCAAACCGTTTATTTTTATTTTAGAACACTCAAGAAAAAAAAAAGAGAGCTAAGAGTGGAGACTAAGGAAGTGCAGCACACAAGACGCGATAATATAACATCCAAACTTTTAGGCCTAGAAGTACTAGAAATAACTTGAATTGGATAGGCTACTAGATCCATTTTGAGTAGAAGTCCCAAAGATGAGAAAGAAAGTCAAAGCAGTTTTACGGACTAAACTGTAAAGTGAAAGTTTTTAGGGGCTCAAGTATAATCAAGGTTAGAGGCTCCAATAAAGTCTCAGAGGCCTAAAAAGAGAAAAGAGAGTAGAAACAGGCTAAGGGTTAAGTTATAAACCTCAAAGAGAGGATTGTATGAAGTTAAGTCTAAGCAGGGACTAAACTGTAAAGTCAGAAAGTTATAACCAACAGGGGTAAAAATGAAAGAGTATACAGAGAATTCTAAGAAAATCCCAGAAAATGAGAAATAATAGACCCCTGAGAGCTTAAATACCCCTGAGGTAGCTTAAATGGAATTTATGAGGTTATGGCCAGTAAAAAGTATACCAATTGAGGTAATTATTTGAAAAAGCAAGAGACCTCAAAAATGTACACAAAAATGAGGTTAAATGGTTGAAAGGTTGTACTAATTTATAAAATTAGTCCCACAACCAAAAGGCGAGTGGAATGGCTTTAATAAATTAAAAAGCCAGTTATGGTGACAAAAGGACATTTTAGTAAATAAATTTTTATGCAAGGCTTAAAGAAAGTGTTATAGCCTAAGAAAATTTATAGATATTTTCTAAAATTAAAGGGAATTATGGAGTAGACAAAAGAATTTTCTGACCTCCAGAAGGCTGTCAAGAAAGCCAGAGAAATAGGGGCCAAGTAAAACAAAAGGAAACTTAGGGAACAAGTCTGATCCAATGGCTAGAATCTAATCTCCCTTTTCCTCCACCATATTTGTGACACTTGGCATCTTCTAGAAGAATGAGATAAGGATGATACAAGAAGATGGTGCAATGATGATGTAAAAGTCAACTTAGAGCTCCAAAATTGCCTTTACCCTTTCTATTAGCCACCAAGGGCAGTTTAGTCCATTCAAGCCAAAGTTTTGGCTATAAATACCCCACCTTGGAAGAGAATTTTGGCATCCATTTGTAGAGGGAAAGCTCTGCCAAAATTTAGAGAGAAAAACATAGGGGTGAAGGCCAAGAAGAAGGAACAAGATTCAAGCTTCAAGATCAAGGTATACGATGGTTATAGCATCTAACTTGATGCCTATTTTGAATAAGTTACTCTTTGTATCTGATTTTGAAATTTGGCATGATTAAATTACACTCTATAAGCTTTAAATCTATGAGTAGAACACTTCATTTAGATATGTGTACAATTTATTTTGATTTTTCAAAGTTAGGGTCTGAAATCTAGAAACAGTGTTTAACCTTTGGAAGAGTGTCAAATTCCGTACAATTATGGAACTGTTCATCATAGAATTGGTTCCTAAAACTATTTTTCCTTTAAAGATAACTTAAGGAGATTTCAGTGAGACTTGGAACCACTCAGTTTTGATTTTTTTAGAATTAATTATGATTTTTCAAATTGAACAAAAATTCTTGAATCTAAGGACATCTAAAGTGGTCCTAATTGACAAGAAATGGATCATAAGGATGGAAAATAATGAGATTTATGTCAGAAAAGTTAGAAAGAAAACCCTAAAATAAAGGGAAACGGTTGAGGTTGAAGAGAGCTAGTCTTGAATATTATGTAATCTAGTGGTCCTAATAGATTGTGTGATCAATGTGATTATGTTTAACAAGAGAATAAACAAGTTGCGTGTAGTGCATTAGCATTCATCTGGCATGATTAATATGGTATTGTTTGCTACTGAGATTCTCCTAAATCTCACCCCCTCCCTAACCAACTATTTAGGTCTATCATCAATGGGTAATAATGGCATGAGAAGCAAGGAAAAGAAAGTGGAGAATTGTTCATGTTAATGAATGATATTATTATTCAATGTGTAATTCTCCTATTATGTAATTTATGTTGTTGATGCCAATGATGCCATGTATTTAATTATAATGCTTATGGCATGTATAAAAATGTATGAGTATGAACGGGAAAGAGTAAGCCCTTGTTATGTATGCCAAAGAAATAAATAGAATTAAAGTAAAGAGATGTTAAGGGATAAAACACAGGTCCTAAAGCAATGAGTTTGTAGCTCGAGTTTGACCTATCAAACAGATGAGTTAAATCATGAGATTTGGCAGACTCATAGTACACATCTCAAGCTTTAAAATGAGAGGTATATCAGCTCAATTGGATGTGTACACAAGGAGATAAAAGTTTTCAAAATTGAGCCATAGAATCTGGAAGTTTCAGATTTTATGAAATGAACAGTAATATTTATTGATTACACTGTACGAATTGGGCAAGGATAAGTCCACTTGGATATTTTTTCCTTAAAGAGCATTAAAATAGCTTTCTATAGAATTTTAGAATACCTCAATAAAATTTTTATGGAATTAGTTATGAATTTTTGAAGTTGGGTCTGTAATTAGGAACTTAAACAGTAAATAGTAACCCAAGTAATTATGTTGAAATTTTAAATCCAGGGGCTTGTGTCATGAATTACTTGAACCATAACACTTACGAATATGTGCTCTGAGGGGTTAAAGGAAGGATGTTTCATTTTGGTATCAGAGTAGAGGTTCTGGCAAGTATCTAAACAAAACAAAGGTTCTGGCAAGTGTTAAGACAGAACAGAAGATTTGGTAGAGGTTCTTACCAAGGTGTAAGAAGAGTATTGGTTCAAGCAAAACCTGGTATGAGAGAAAACCTAAATTAGAAAAGTAACGGGTTACTAGGATTAGTCCAACTGAGGTTAAGATATTGAGGTGTTTTTTTCAAGGGAAATAGACATAGAAAAGAAGTAAGGAATGACAGAGAGTAACCTGAGAGATAGGTAGTCGCTGCTAAGAGACTCCCCCTCAGGAGAGGAATTGTTGAGCTGAGAGAGCTTGACTAGGAAATGAGTCAAAGCTGAAAGACATCTCCAAAGGGTAATGGCTAAGAATATGGTAAGCCAGTAAGGGATAGGAGTGCAGACCCTAATAAGGAAGCAAGGTGACAACCTAAGCTTTAGGTGATTGGTTAAAGGTGCCTGACTGGAATGTCACACACTGGAGATGTTTTAATGATTAATGCTTGCTGTGTAATATGGTCACTTTATGATTAGTATATGACCATAGAAATGAATGGCTAAGGTATAGTAAGCCGGTCAGAGGTATAAGTTAATACCCTAGCAAGGGAACCGAATGTCAACCTGTACCTTAAGTAATCATTGTAACCTCGATAGAGGCAAAGTAATAGGATGAGATATTTGAGGTTTGTTCAAATCCCTGAATAGAGGTAGAAATCCCTAAGGGATAGTGAACCAAGAGGGACAAAAATTAGATGACAATGAATGAAGGGTCAATGATGACATAGGTGCCAGACCTAGATACCACACAACAAGATGATTAAACGTTCGCTGTGTGATGTGATGAGGGTATGGTGATCAATGCTTGACCATAAGACTAATTGGTCAAGAGGTAAAGAAAGTTAGAGAGAGTAAAGTGAGGCAAGATCCCTCTTGAGGATAGAGACAAGAGGAAATGAATAAGAACATGATAGTGGATGGTTGCATTGGGAACTAATGCACAGAGAGAGATAAGCATGTTCCTGGTGATACCTAGAGCTCAATGATGCTTAGATACATGATAATGTCAGGGACTAAAATAATATTCTTTTATGTCCCTAAGGTATCTAAGAGCGTGTAACCACATAACTCAGGCAATTAAGGAATCTAAGAAATAAGATTCCTATAGATAGATGCCATTACCTATAAGATTGAGTAATCTAGTAGAGAGGCTTCCTTTGATAGGGATATGGTATTCGAGGAATGTACCATGACAGAGATTGCATATAAGGAAAGTCTTGACCATGAAGTACCTCTCTAAGATTGGGAAGTGGTTCTCCGGACCACAGCGATGCTACTCTAGTAAGAGTAAGCTATCCTATGAAAGAATGAAAGGAAAGTAAGTGGTTGAGTTGATGATGCTCTGGTAAGAGTAATCTGTCCTCCCACAGAAAAGGTAGAAGCAGCTGAGGCAAGGCAGAGGACGGACCTTACCCTAGAGAGAGAGAGTGAAATTGATTAAGACAACAGAAGTGTGATATGTAAATAGATGCTCCTTGAGCTTAACAGGGTACTATGGAATACTGAAGGATAATGAGAATATGATGATATACGTCCTCTCCCAATGCTGTCCAAATTTTTAAGAGACAAAAGGACTGCAGAGTCCTAAGACGAGGCAGGCTGGCATTGATGCAATGGCAAGTTAATGGGCTTTAGAGATGAGCTAGTGCCTAGGGATTTGAAAGGTAGAAAGAAAGGAAACTGGCCTAAGGAAGCTAAAACTAAGGGAGAAAGAAATATGGGAAGGCTAAGAATTCCAAGAGTTGACAGAAAGGATTGAGTAAGGCCTAAAAAGACAATACTGATATCTGTGATCAGTCTTGGTGAAATATCCTACCTTTAACCCCTCAGAGCATGCATTTGTAAGTGTTATGGTTCAAGTAGACCATGACACAAATCCGTGGATTTAAAATTTCAACATAATTACTCAGGTTACTATTCACTGTTTAATTTCCAGATTAGAAGGCCAATTTCAAAAATTCATAACTAATTTCATAAAAATCATATTGGGGTGTTCTAAAATTCTACAAAAAGATCATTCGATGCTCTTTAAGGGAAAAATATCCAATTAGACTTATCCTTACCCAATTCGTATAGTTTAATCAATAAATATTACTGTTCATTTCATAAAATCTGAAACTTCCAGATTTTGTGGCTCAATTTTGGAAATTCATATCTCCTTGTGTACACATCCAAATGAGGTGTTCTACCTCTCATTTTAAAGCTTGGGATGTGTACTATGAGTTTGCCGAATCTTGTGACTTAACTGATTCGTTTGATAGGTCAAACTAGAGCTACAAACCCACCACTCTAGGACCTACGTTTTATCCCTTAACATCTCTTTACTTTAATTCTTTTTATTTCTTTGGTATACATAACATGGGCTTACTCTTTCCCATTCATTCTCATATATTTCTATACATGCCATAAGCATTATAATTCAATACATGGCATTATATGCATCCATAACATAAATTACATAATAGGAAAATTACACATTGAATAATAATATCATTTATTAACATGAACAATTCTCCACTTTCTTCTCCTTGCTTCTCATGCCATTATTGCCCATTGATGATTGACCTAAATGGTTGGTTAGGGAGGGGTGAGATTCAAGGAAATCTCAGTAGCAAACAATACCATATTAATCATGCTAGATGGATCTAATACACTACACGTAACTTGTTTATTCTCTTGTTAATTAGTGACATATTAGCATGCTCAAAGCTAACTTCTTGATGCATGGCCATGGAGACATAATCTGCTCATCATGAATAGAAATTACAGTAGCTAAAACATATTATAGTAACATTCAATAACATGTACACGGCAACACACAAGCATACGACATCAAGCAATGACAATAGGTAAGTTCACTACCTTACACCTCAAGCTTTCCTCTTACTTTTCCTTTGACTCCCTTGACTTTCCAACCATGTGGGAATTTAGTTAACATCACCAAACATCCTCTTGGATGTTCCAAGGTCCTAGACATAGTCACATTGATCATACAATTTGTTAGAACCACTAGATTACATAATATTCAAGACTAGCTCTCTTGAACCTTAACCCTTTCTCTTTGTTTTAGGGTTTTCTTTTTAGCTTTTCAAACATAAATCTCATCATTTCCCATCTGTATGATCCATTTCTTGTCAATTAGGACCACTTTAGATGGCCTTAGATTCAAGAAGATCAAATCTAAAATTTTTGCTTCATGGGTACTATTCGCGCAGAAATTCCAGAATTTTTGCTCAACTTTAAAAATTCATAATTAATTCTAGAAAAATAAAAACTGAGTGGTTCCAAGTCTCACTGAAAGATAATTAAGTTATATTTAAAGGAAAAATATTTTAAGAACCAATTCTATGCTGAACAGTACCAGAATTGTACGGAATTTGTCACTCCTTCAAAGGTTAAACACTGTTTCCAGATTTCAAACTCTAACTTTGAAAAATCATCATAAATCGTACACATATCCAAATGAATTGTTATACCCATGGAGTTAAATCTTATAGAGTGTAATTTAATCATACCAAATTTCAGAATTAGATATAAAGAGTAACTTATTCAAAATAGGCATCAAATCAGATGCTACAACCATCACATACCTTGATCTTGAAGCTTGAATCTTGTTCCTTCTTCTTGGCCTTCACCCCTACATTTTTCTCTCTACATTTTGGTAGAGGTTTTTCTCTACAAATAGCTGCCAAAATGCTCTTCTAAGGTGGGGTATTTATAGCCAAAACTTTGGCTTGAATGGACCAAAATACCCTTGGTGGCTAATAGAATAGGTAAGGGCAATTTTGGAACTTCAAGTTGACTTTTACATCATCATTGCATCATCTTCTCACATCATCCTTACCTCATCCTTCTAGAAGATGCCAAGTTTCACAAATGTGGTGGAGAAGAAGGGAGATTAGATCCTAGCCATTGAATCAAACTTGTTCCCTAAGTTTCCTCCGAATTTACTTGGCCCACGTTTCTCCGGCTTTCTTTATGGCCTTCCAGAGCTCAGAAAATTCTTCTGTCTACTCCATAAATTCTTTTTAATTCTAGAGAGTATCTATGAATTTTCTTAGGCCATAACACTTCCTTTAAGCCTTGCATAAAAATTTATTTACTAAAATACCCTTTTATCAGCCTAATCGGCTCTTTAATTTATTAAAGCCATTCCACTGGCCTTTTGGTTGCAGAACTAATTTTATAAATTAGTACAACCTTTCAACCATTTAACTTTATTTTTGTGTATATTTTTAAGGTCTCTTGCTATTTTAAATAATTACCTCAAATGATATATTTTTTACCAGCCATAACCTCATAAATTCCATTTAACTACCTCAGGGGTACTTTCATCTTTTCTCTTAACAGAAGAGCCTTAGAATATTATTTCCCATTTTCTGAAATTTTCTTGGAATTCTCTGTATACTCTTCCATTTTTACCCTTGTTGGTTATCACTTTCTGAATTTACAGTTTAGTCCCTGCTTGGACTTAATTTCATACAATCCTCTCTTTGAGATCTTTAACTTAACCTTTGACCTGTATCTAGCCTCTTTTTCTCTCTGGCCTTTAAGACTTTGCTGGAGCCTCTAGCCTTGATTATACTTAAGCCCCTGAAAACTTTTACTTTGCAATTTAGTCCCTAAAACTGCTTTGACTTCCTCTCTCATCTTTGGATTTCTGCTAAAAAAGGGTTTAGTAGCCTATCCAATTCAGGCTATTTCTGGTACTTCTAGGCCCAAAAGTTTTGGATGTTATAATTCTCCTCCTCTCAAAAGAATTTCGTTCTCGAAATTCCGAGTCAATTCTCTATTCTTATCTTTAACGAGAGGTTAACTGAGAAGAATATCCCTACTTATACTTAACTCTGACTCTTCAACTTTTCATTACACCTCATTTTCGGGTTTCAGCCCTGGACTTCATACTTACATAACTTGTCATTCTATACTTTTTTGTCATTTACATGAGCATGACCTTTCCTTTTAAGCATTTTGTCACCATTACTCACATTCTTCCTATACTTTAGGCTCATTCTTTCATTATAATACCACGACAGTGTGCTGTCTTTATGCTATTTTACTATACCATGGCATTTTGGGTTCTTTTAATACGGTCTTTATCTATTCTTTGTTGTATACCTAACCATTCCTCTTTAATTTATGGGCATATCTCCTTTCTTTCCTTCATTGACTAAAACAGAATTAAGCCTAGTCTAATCGATAATAGACGTTTCTGGAACAATAAGGGTACTCTCTCTATATTAGTCCACCACTAAAAGAGATTTTAGTATCTTAAACTCATCTCTGGTCATCGTTTTCCTAAAGAGGTACCGTACTCTTACCCTTATGGCTCAGCCACTTTCTCTTAGGCTTGGTCTACTATGACCTCAGCAGCTACTGCGCTCTACCGTAAGCCTCTTTAGGATCCATTGTGACCCTGGAATACTATCATCAATCTGAGCCATCTTAGGATCTCTAGGAGACTCTAGACCATAGAGTTGAGTAATAAAATAAGTTACCTCCACTTAGCTAGTAACTTGACGGATTATTCCCCAAGACTGACCACAAATATCATTATTGTCTTCTTAGGCCTTACTCAATCCTGTCTGTCAACTCCTAAAATTCTTAGCCTTCCCATATTTCTTTAGCCCTCAGTTTTAGCTTCCTTATGCCACTTTCCTTTTCTTGTGCCTTTTGAATGCTTAGGCACTGGCTCATCTCTAAAGCCTATTAACTTGCCATTACATCAATGCCAGCCTACCTTGTCTTAGAACTCTGGAGTCCTTGCTGTCTCTTAGTAATTCAGACAGCATCAGGAGAGGACTTATATTATCACATTCTCATTATCTTTCAGTATTCCATAGTACCCTATTAAGCTCAAGGAGCATCTGTTTGCATATCACACTTCTGTTGTCTTAACCAGTTTCACTCTCTCTCTCTAGGGTAAGGTCCGTCCAATGCCTTGCCTCAGCTGCTTCTACTTTTCCTATGAGAGGATAGATTACTCTTACTGGAGTATCATCAACTTAACCACTTACTTTCTGCTTCTACTTTTCCTGTGGGAAAGGTTTTCTGTTGATATTTCAGATTGCCTTAACATTGCGGAAGCTAATGCTGAAATGAAGAATAATGGTATGGAGAAGAATCCTCCAAGACAGTTGTTGTTGTAGATCAACTTGAAGTTGGTTCAATGCTTAGAGAGGAAAGAAACTGTAAAGCTAATCATATTCAACCAGAGCTGTCATTGGTTGAAGGAAAGGGGAGTAATCTGTTCCCTCTTAAACTTCATAAACTCCCTTCTATTGTGCAACCACCCATGCTTGATTTGAAAGCCTTACCCCCTACTCTAAAATATGCTTTCCTTGAGTCTAATGAATAATTACCTATTATTATTGCTAACTCGCTGTTTGAGGGTGAGGAAGAGAGACTCTTATCTGTTTTAAGGGAGCATAAGAGGGCAATAGGGTGGACCTTAGCAGATATTCCTAGAATTAGTCCAGCTATTTGTACACATAGGATTCTCCTTAGTGAGGGATCAAAACCAGTAAGGTAGCCCCAAAGATGACTGAACCCTCTTATCCTTGATGTAGTTAAGAAGGAGATTACTAAGCTTTTGAGCGTAGGGATTATCTATCCCATTTCAGATAGCGAATGGGTTAGTCTGGTACACGTAGTACCCAAAAAGAGTGAGGTGATAGTGGTTTTATCCCTACAAGGGTGCAAAATTCATGGCATGTATGCATAGACTATAGAAAACTTAATGATGCCACACGAAAAGATCACTTCCCTATCCCTTTCATAGATCAAATTTTAGAGAGGCTTGCTGGCAAGTCACACTATTGTTTCTTAGATGGCTTTTTAGGTTATTTTCTGGTTCTTATAGCCCTTGAGGATCAGGACAAAACCACATTTACATTCCCCTTTAGTACCTTTACTTATTGTAGGATACCATTTGGGTTATGTAACGCTCGAGGCACATTTTAAAGGTGCATGATGGTGACTTTTTGTGACCTCCTTGAGAAAAACATGGAAGTTTTCATGGATGACTTCACAATCTATGGGGAGAGTTTTGATCTGTGCTTGAATAGCCTAAAGTAGGTTCTTGAGAGGTGCATAGATAAGAAGTTGGTCTTAAATTTGAGAAATGTCATTTTATGGTGGATAGTGGGATAGTTTTAGGCCACCTAATTTCCCAAAAGGGGATTGAGGTTAATAAGGCTAAGATTGAAGTTATTTCCTCACTTCCTTACCCACCTGTCTTAAAGATTTGAGATCTTTCTTAAGGCATGCAGGGTTTTACCATTGATTTATTAAAGATTTTAGTAAAGTTGACTTACCCCTTTCTACTTTGTTGAAACAAGATATGGAATTTAACTTTGATGACAATTGTAGACATGCTTTTGATGCTCTTAAATCTATGCTTGTTTCACCTCCAATTTTAACAGCACCTAACTAGGATTTACACTTTGAACTATCATGTGATGCTTCTAATTTTGTAGTGGGTGCCATACTTGGTCAAAAGGAGGACAAGCAAGCCAGAGTCATAGCTTATGCTTCTAAAACACTTGACCCAGCTCAAGTTAACTATACCACCACCGAGAAGGAGATGTTTGCTATTATTTTTGCCTTGGATAAGTTTAGGCAATATCTAATCAATTCTTAAGTGGTTATGTTTATAGATCATGCGGCGGTTCGCTATCTACTCAAGGAGCCACAATCCAAGCCAAGATTGATAAGGTGGGCTTTACTTTTGCAAGATTTTGATATTGAGATAAAAGATTGAGTCGGGGTAGTGAATCAAGTAGCTGATCACCTAAGTAGGCTACTAGAGAATAGAAGGGGAGTAGACTCTTCTGAGCTCACTTGTGATTCTTTTCCTAATTCCACTTTATGTGTTGTGGTTGTTAAAGAGCCTTAGTATGCTAATATTGTCAATTATCTCATGATTGGACTCACCCCTCTTTTTATGTCTAGATTTCAGGCACAAAAGCTTCAAAGCGATTCCTAACACTATATATGGGATGCTACATCTATGGAGAATGTGTAGTGATCAAGTCATTAGGAAGTGCGTGTTGAATAAAGATTTCAAGCCCATCATTTTAACTTGCCATTCCATGGTTTGTAGAGGTCATTTTGTGATTCCTTTACTTAATTATGAAAATTTTTTGTAAATTGAAAACATATGAATCATTACATAGCAATTTACTATTGCCTAGGTTGTTAATTTTGGTTTTTCTGGGGTAGTTTTAGTTGCTGTTTGTTTAGTGTTTGTTTAGTGTGTTTTGTTTGTTGTGTTTAGAGAATGCCTCATACTAAGAACCCTGAAAGAGAGCCTTTCTTATCGTTCGCCTTGGGGTTCTCAATCAAAAATAAATCCAAGCTATGCAGTATAGTGCAAACTCGGGTCGTTTCACTTTTGGGAGCCTTTATTAATTACCTAAACTAGACTAAATGCCATGCAATGCAATGAAATGGGGTTTTAGGTTTTAAGACTTAAATGAATGGTGCCTAAACTAAATGTAATGAAAACAAACCTAAGATACTATATTTTTGGTGTTTTAAGATAATAATAATGGAATGGAAATGAATGATAGGAAATCTCTTGAAAATGACTTTGATGGCAATCATAGTTCACTTAAAATATTGGGAGTTTCATAAATCATTAGGTTTTCTTAATAACAACCTCAATAACTCATTGAGTCCAAAGCTTACATTAATGAACTCATTAATGAAAACTTTGTTAAGCTTCCCTAATGTGTAATTTTGGAATGATCATGCAATTGGCTTAATGAAACACACAATCAACTCAGCACCCAAACACAACTATGCAAGATAAGAGAGAATCATGAGAGTTACAATAAGCATATATGCAACTACATATATTTAAGCACAAAGTTCAACATCAATCAATCCAAATTACAAATGTAATCATTAACCAATAATTACAGTATCAGTCCCAAGTTCCTAACTAAGAAATTACAACTCCTAGACCTAGAAAGCCATAAATCATAGCTAAAAATTGCAAAATGAAACTAAACTCCCCTTTGAAGCTTAGGAACTCAAGCCACACCACCATTCTTCAAGAGTTGATAAACCCTAGCTCTCCATAGCTTCAAGAAAAGCTCCAACTGAAGGGAATCCGTCGGCCATGGTAGCTGGGAGTGGAAGGAATTGAGATGGAGTGAATGAAAGATGAAGGAAATGGATGGGGAAGAAGATGGAGGTGGAGAGGCAAGAGGATGGGAGAATAGAGGTGTTGTAGGAGATGGAATGGAGTGTATGGTCGAAAATAGGGTTTCTAAGGGTTTTAGGGGTCCATCTGGGTCGGATCATATGATTAGAAGCTCCATTTTCGCGTTCTGATTCGGATCTGGCGTTGCTGATACGAAGAGTTCGTCACGGCGAAGGAAATCCTTCGCCGCGGCGAAGCATGCCCGAGAGGAGCTCCGCCTAATCTTGTGATTTCGCCGCGGCGAACTCTGCCCGAGAGATTACTGGTGAGATTTCAATTTGGCACCGCGGCGAACTCTATTAGTGCTGATACTCTGATCTTGTGTTGTGTCATCCTTTAGTCTTTGATCTTGGCTCCAATTCTCAATTGTCCTACAATAAAAAGCAACAATTTGAAGCATCAATTGTCCTAGAAATCAACTGAATACAATTAATAACTAATTATGACAATTTTAACCTCAAAAAGACACTAACTCAAAGCAAGGACTCTTAATCTAAATTAAGCACAATTATCATCAAAAGGAGCCAAAATCTATGATAAATACCCTTAAAATGATATGAAATAACATAGAATAATTGGGCTAAATCAAACCCTACACCTGTGTTTGAATCTGATTCTAGGGATGAGTATACTTTTGAGGAGCTATATGAAAAGATTGATCAGAGACCTCTTCTAAAGGAGCGACCTTTTCCCTTAAACCCCCAGATAACCCTTTTGTCTGCCAACTCTGAGCATCTTAATTGACAGGTTTGGTCCAGGAGCATTTTATGGGTAATAACGCTTTTGTTCGCCATTTCTATACCTATGCCCGATTCTATGGTTCCATGATCATTAACTTTCGTAATGTCTGTGCCCACCGTTCTTTTAACCCTGAAAACATTCGCTACCATTACCGCCTTCCTCCTTGTCACCATTCTGGTTATTCTAAGTATAGAGATAACTATCCTTTTAATGATGTTGTCTAAACCCTATGTCATGAAGGTGCTACTTGGCATCGCCCCTGCACTACAGAACAATACCTAAACTCTGACCTGAGTCTCATCCTTGGTTATACTTTATCTACAATAACTTAGTATCCACTACCCACCTAGCCAATGTTCCTAAGCACCAAGCCCTATACATCTACCTTCTCATGATTGGCCGATCATTTCAAGTAGTCGACACCATTTACTCAACTCTCCATGATGCCATCAATACCCCCAAACTCACCAACAACATCATTTTTACTTACTTAGTCACTGACCTTTTTATTATGATCACCTTAAACAATAATGACAGCTACTTCAAGCCAGCCCCCTTATTTCATTATGATCACCTTAAACAACCCTTCATTAGACCACCCCTTTTAATCCAACCTGTCTATGACGTTGGAGCAGCCCCTACAGCTAGTGCACTAGTTGAAGAAGGCTAGGAAGATTAGGAAGCCCCTGAATCTGTTACCTTGGACACCCTGGCTGATGATATTGATGAGTTGGCAGAGTATGTCCACTAGTGACGTGTCACACTCCTCCGAGAGATGAAGAGGTAGAAGGACCGCGATGCTCTTTATGATCGAGACCAGCATTACCGCCATCATGTGGATGCTTTGATTGCTGACCAGTTGAACTTTCTCCTACCCCTCGAGGAGGATGACCCTCAGAGCAGAGCAAGGGCATCTGGAGCGGGAACTTCTGGTGCAAGACCATTTGGGTCTGGGGCAGATGATACTGGGATGTAGCAGTAGTTCTTTCTATGTTTGCTTTGTTTTTTGTCTTTATTTCTATTTTGAGTTGGTGCTGGTGGATACTTTTTAAGCTTTTTGGTATTTTCATTACTTTGCACTTGCCTAGTTGGATTGGATGCTCATTTAACTTTTAGCTATTAATGGCCTTTTTACTTTGCTTTTATCTTTACAATTGCATTGATTCCCTACTCTATTTTCAATTATCATTTTTGTTTTGCCTGCAACCTATCACCCTTCTCCCTCCTCTTTGTGAATTCAACGTGTTATACTTCAATTTAAATTGGACTTCACAACTTCTGATTCACTCATTGATTGGTTTGCATGTACCGGTTTAAACATTGAGGACAATGTTGTGTTTAAGTGTGGGGGAGGGATCTCCATCTTTTATTTCAGCAAATGCTTCATCATTCATCCATTTTAACTCTTTAGGTGCTTTAAAACTGATCAACCATGGAATTTTTAAAGTTATTGAAGTTAATTTCTAGGGAAATTTGAAAATTACACTGCATTCTGTCTTTCTGCAAACCTTTGCCAAGACAAACTTCTTCCTTCGTTGCAGCGAAGCACTTCTTTATCAGCTATTTTCACTTCTCGGTCATACTTCATCACAACAAAGTAGGCCTGTTACCAAATTTTCTTCTCGGCCAATGTTCACTGTGGCATACTCCTTCCTTCGCCGTGGCAAAGTCTAAGTAAAAAAAAAAAACCTTAAATGCAATGCGATTTCATTTTTCTTCCTTCAGAAATCCTCCTGGTTTAGATTCTTAATACTCCTACATTTTTAAAAATGGTTGGAAAACTCAAATTATACTTGTGCTTTTAGAAAACTACCTATGCTTTTAAATGATGGTTGAAATTAGACTAGTCATTTCCCACTGTTTTTGACAAAGAGTAAATGAGGGTATGCTTTGAAAATAGGATTATGCACTTTTAAACCTTGAGATTGGTTAATTGAGATACTAGCCTTGTTGGAAGGATATTTGGGCCTGAATTTGTTAAATTGTGTGAATCTGTTTAGTTTCAGATTTCTCTAGAACTTGTTTTAATTCTTAATTGAAGCTTGATAAATCAATATTTTGTGAACATGACAGAGGCATTCAATTCTAAACCCTTATTACTCAAGCACAAGCCCAAACACCTTACCATTGCCAACCCCTTTGGACCTTTACTTTGAGTACATGCATACAAATGAATTCTAAATATTTTATTCTATATTGGCCTTGGTTTTATGTTTAAACAAAAAAAATGTGTGAGAAAAGCCAAAGAAAGAAATAAAATAAATAGTAAAAAGAAAAAGAAAAAGGAGAGTTGGTATTTCAAAAAAAAATATTATTATTATTAGCTCCTTTCTTCAGGAACGTTGATGTTTCGTGGATAGAATAATTGTTATGCTTGTACTCAATTCCTCTTTCTCTTTTATTCCATCCATTCACTTGACCATCACTAAAATTTACTAACCCTAAAATTCTTTTGATTTGCAATTTGTGGTTCTTATGGTGGAGATGTAGAATTATCACAAGCTTATTGTAGAGATCGGACTGAATAGACTTAGAGTGAAATAATCCTAAGACAAGTGGGTTGAGAGCTAAACACATATCCTTGAGATAAATCTCTTTTGTTCAATCTTTTGGATTAAATGTCCATAGTGTTTACTTTCTTAGCATATCTTTGCTTTATCGTTGTCAATCTCCATGGGAATTTCTTACTAATCTTCTACTATCATCTTTAAGCATGTTAGTATTTTTCATTGCACTAGTATCTTTTTTAATCATTTTTGGGCTTTGTTCAGGAGTACAAAGGTCTAAGTGTGGGAGAATTTGATTGAGCTCAAATTGTTTATACTATTTGATTGCATTTTCTATGTTTTTGTTACACTTTTTGGCTCATTCTTAATGATATTTATGCTTAATTGAGATTGAGGGTCTTTATTTTGAGTTAGCGTTGTTTGAGGGTAAAATTGTCATATTTATTCATTAATTGCATTTAATTGATTTTTGGGACAATCGATACCTCAAACCATTTCTTTTTATTTTAGGACACTTAAGACAAAAAAAAAGAGCCAAGAGTGAAGACTAAGGAAGTGCAGCACACAAGACGCAATAACGCCTTTGCTACGCTTCACTGCAGTGAAGCAAGGATCCTCCGCTTGAAGATCCCTCTAGGAAGGTTTGCCATGGCCAACTTCTGTCTTCACCGTGGTAAAGACACCACATCAGCAAGTCTTCTCAGCCATGGTTCGTTGCGACGAACCCATACCTTCTGATAGAACCTAATCTATATATGGTTTTCTCAAGCATTTTCTAAAGTTTTGCAACAATTTTACCCTCATTATGTGTGCATTTATATCCATTTGATTATATTGAGTCATGCATTGCATTTTACTGTTTAAGGGGTAAAAAGGGTCATTTTTCTCTTTTAAATTTTAATTACCTTGATCTATAATTCGTTGGTCTTTATAAAGCTCTTTGTTGTGATTTTCAGACAACTGGAGAAGGACCCAAGAACCATGATGGAGCATGGATGGAGCCAAATGTTACAAGTACCAAAACACAAGAGTTGGGAGTGTTCTGCCTCCCCAGGTTGTAACATGGACTCCTGAGGTCATGACCTGGATGCCTCTTAGTGAAATTACGTCTTTTGGACCCAAGTCAAGATGAGAGCTCTCTGTCTTCCGAGGTCACGACATGGAACTTATCAGGTCATGACCTGACCCCCCTGAGTTGCAACCTTACATTCCTAGGGTCACGACCTGAGTGCGTTAAGTGAAGCTGTGTATTTTGGAATAGGTTTCTAAGCTTCTACATCTAAAAAGGGAAGCCACCACGAAAAGACACCCTTCCATTCTGCAGATTTGCACAAGGTTAAGCCACTATCATTTCCTCTAAAGTCTCCATTGATCCTATGCCACACCTTACTATGAGATCCACTTAGAATTTAATTAAAACCACTTTAGACCACATTGGATGGTCTTGGGCTCAAAAATTAATGAAAAACGCTGATTTTTCGGATTTTTACTATTCATCGAGTAAAAATCCAGTTTTCTGACCCAACTTAAAAAATTCATAACTTAATCAAGAAAAATCAAAATGGAGTAGTTCAAAATTCTATAAAAATCTATTTTAATGCTCTTTCAAGAAAAAAATAATCTTATGAACTAATTTCATTTGAAAAAGTGTCAAGTGTTTGTGAAAGTCACCTCTATCCATTGGGCAAAAATCTTTTTTCCAAATTCTGAACCTTAAATTTGAAAAACCATTGAAAATTATGTAGTTGCCCATTTTTAAAGTGTTGCCTATCAATTTGAAGCTCACGATGTCAACTCTTAGCATACTAAATTTCGTGCAGAAAGTCATTCAGTAACTTAATAAAACGTGGCTCTAAACTAACATCCTGCTTAGGGATTACAGCACCAGCTATTGATATTTATACATAACCAAATACAAATATTTTCTCATGGCTCATCACCATATTAATCCTTAGATTTATAGCCTCCCTTTTGATGATTTGGTCCCTAAAATGTTAAGTTACATGTGGGGGATAAGATTTCAATGAAATCCCAGTAGCAAGATCAATCAACCAAAACATTAATATGCATCAATTACAAGCATTCCAACTTTTTGCTATTAATAGGGAACTACTTTACAGTGCTTTGGCCTCTATAATTATTTTCTATCAGATTCATAAATTATTCTCCTCATTTTTACCTTCCTAAATTGCCCTCTTTGTCTCAAATTTAATTTCCCAGTAATTAAATAAAGGGAAAACTAATTTCCTTCTCTTTAGTGATTTTTTCACTTTTCAGAGGAATTAGGAAAAATATTGGATACTTGAGGGTCTTCTTTTAATTCTATAATCTCTTATAATTTCTTGGGATATCATAGGAATTTTCTTGGGATTTTATTCTCCTTCCAATTATTTATTTGGGATTTTCCAAATAAAAGGCCTTAAACTAGCTTAAATCGCCCTTAAATTCCTTTGTAATTTCTCTAAGGGCAATTTGGTCATAAAACCAATTTTATAATCCCATATAATTCTCAAGGAATATTGTCCTTATTTTTTCTTTGTTTTCTAAGACTTGAAAATATTTTTCCATAATTATTCTTGACCAATTTTTCTTAATTAGTCAAATTTTTCATAATTGGTTTGGAAAACTATAATAATTATTTCCCACCAAAATTCTTCTATTTCTCCTTGTCATTTTTTACCCTTAATTATTTAAAAACATTTCTTATTCCTAATTACCATAGTACTAGATGTGATATTTCTCCCCCCCAAATAAATTTCGTCCTCAAAATTTGAAGCGTATCTTATTGGAAAAGTTCAGGATACTATTCCTTTATCTTAGTCTCCATCTCCCTTATAACTTCTTTCAGTATAAGACCTTTCCAGACAATCTCGACTAGTAGAATCTACCTGTTTCTCAGCTGTTTGTCTTTCTGATCAATGATTCGTTTTAGTCTGATCTCAAAAGACAAGTTGTCCTAGAGCACAATGTCATCATAGCTCATGGCATGTGTCGGGCCTAGATGATACTTCTTTCATTGGGAGTTATAAAAGACATCATGAATTTAACTTACATTCGAGGGAAGGGTCACTTTTAATCTACTGGTCTAGTCTTGGACAAAATTTAAGATGGTCTAACATACTTTGAACTTAACTTCTTAAGCTTTAGGGATCTACCGACTTCTGTTGTTGGTTAAACTTTAATCACCAACCTCAATCTTTAACGGTCTCCTTTAATGTCTGAGTAGCTTTTTTGTCTACTTTGAGCTGTTAAAAGTCTTTGCTGAATAACTTTAATCTACTAGGAAGTCTGATCCAGTATATTAGAACCATACTTACTTCTTTCATTGAGCTCTATCCAGCACAAGGGAGATCTACACTTTCTCCCATAGAGTGCTTCATATGGTGCCGTTCAAATACTTGCATGGAAACTGTCATCTTAAGCAAATTCGGCTAATGGTAAGTACATATGTAACATCCTTATTTTTACTTAGTATTTAATTAAATTTATAAATAAATATATTTTAATATCAAGTTAATAAAAAAGAAAGGTTAGATATAGGCAAATTATTATTATTATTATTTTAATAATGTTTTTGTGTGTGATTGTGTGTGTGTGGATGGTATTCTACAAAATTATACCATGGTATAGAAGTCCCACATCGACTAATTTTTAGAGTGAAGGAGTTTGAGGAGCCTATATATAGGAGATAGTGAGTGGAGCTTGAAGTGAGTAAATAATTTTCGCACATATCTGAAGTAGTCTTGGAAAAGTGCTAGTTTTGAGTTTATTAACCGTTGCATCGGACTAAAATTTGGTCAGCCCATTTGGGACATCCAAATCGTTAATTTCAACGGTTGGATTATCATTTTGATCTCTGAGTTACAAGTTATTAGGTACGTTTTTAACTTATATCTTTTGGGTTTAGCAGATAGAGTCCTGAATAGTAAATTAGCATTTTAAAGTTCATTCACTGTTAGATTGAGCTACAATTTAGAGGATAGTATCATGATATATAGGAAATTAAATTCAACGATTAGATTAAGGGTTTAACTTCTGTAGTGAGAATAACCTGGTTCGTACTAAGTCTATTTGTCTAAGTCCTTTGAAGATGGAATATAAGTTATCAATTTATAATTTGTCTATTTACATTATGAATTTGATGATTCTAATAATATAATCTAATAATTAAAGGATATTTAAGTAAGGGAAAATTCAGGAATCGAGTCTAAATCATATATATATGTGTGTGTATGTGTGTGTTCTCATTCCAAACCTTAGAGAAATGTCTTTTAGGCTAGAGTTCTGAGTAAAATTAAAGCTTTTAGAGGAGAGTTAGAGGCTAGAATTTTGTGAGTAGCCTACTCTAATACTATAGAGATAATATTTTAATTTTGTTGTAGATATAAACTCTATTGTGGCATTTTCGAGGTTGGACTCTGGTTGTAGTTGACTGTTAGCTAGGAGACCAGGTAACTAAATTTCTATCTGTTGCGTGCTCTAGTATGAAGTTGGTGAGCGGCTTTATAACTAATTCTATAAAAGTATATTACGTTTTGTATGAACTGTCTTGTGGGATGCTATTTTAAAAAGGATTGACATAGTTTGTATTGCAAGAAATTGGTGATCATGATTATGATGTGCTATTATGAAATTCTATTGATTATGCATATAAATCTGTCATTTTGAGCCCTGTACATCTATTTTGGGTGGGGAAGGAGATGATTGGAGTTATTGAGATTTATATACTTACCACGTGGTATCGGCCTCCATACGAAGCTCTATGGTTGGCCACTATTATTGTCCCACTAGTTCTTCGAGGGACTGCGACACCCCACTAGTTCTTCGAGGGGGGACCCATGGTCCACCGAGTGCTCTGTGGTCTTTGGCCGGTCCATATCACTTGAGTGGTGAGCTTGTCAGAGTAGCCAGTCAAATGGAAAGAACTTAGCCCATGGGTCCAGTCGGCGGAAATAAGGAGGATATAAGGATGGATTTGGGTTCAGGAATTGCATATGACATGGGATATTCATTGATATTTATATCTTTTAAATAAATGATAAGTATGTTATTTCTTTTGGAATGTATCAATTGCATGAGAGTGGTGGAAATATTTACTTATATGATTATTGTGAGTTTAAATGTTAAATAAATGTTTATCAATTATTATTAACCCTGTGTATCCCACCTGACACCTCGCTAGCCATGCTAGGGTGTGTAATAGGTAGGGATTTAGTTACTGAGACGTTGTCTCGTCCCTATTATTTAACATTTTTCAGGTGAAAGCTTTAAAAGAGGGACGTCAGGGAAGGCTCAGGAGGAGTAAAGCTACATTAGTAACTTGTAGCGTCTCCTCGATTTATGAGCTATGTTGTATCCTGTATATTGCCATCTTAGGATAAATTGGTTTTAATTTATTCATGCACTATTATTTCTTATGTCCTTTGAGTGTACTATTGTGGTATGTGTGCTGATAGGTGGCCAGAGGCCTAGGATCGCATATTCGCATGTGCTTTATTTATGAATTTATTATAAAGTATGAATTAAGATTTAATTTTTAATATTTTGATTTATGAGCTATATTATATGTTGTTTTATAACCATATTAGATAAGATTGATCATTTCTTATATAGTTTGTATTTAAATGAGTTAAGAAAAGTTCTTTTATCCGTAATAGTATGTATGATTGGGTGCTGCTCTTTTCTATCACGGATAACAATATTATATAATTAGTTAGTGTAGATGATTGTGATATAATTTGATTTTGTATTTAACATGGTTCGGTTATAAAAATTTATTTCTTCAAGTTACTATAAAAAAAATAGGTTTATCTGTTTATTTAGGAAGGTTGTTTCAACATACCTTAGTTACTGCCGAAATTAAGTACATATGTGTATAGCATATCTTCTAACATCCATATCATTCTTTGTGTCTGCCCATCCGTCTCAGGATGGTAGGCTGTACTGAAGTTGAGAGTAGTGTCCATTTCTTTCATAAGGACCTCCAAAACTTCAAGCAAATCTCAGGTCTTAGTCTGAAACCATACTGCTTAGGGCACTCGGTAGCCTAACAGCTTCCTTAACTTTCGTCTTCCATTATCTGCTAGACTTAGTGCATTCTTGCTAAAATGGCTAACATTTCTGGGTTTTGCACTTTCTCACATTTTTCCCAGGGTCACCCTTCCTTGGGCTACTCTTGCCTGAGACACTTAACTAAACAGTGCTAATGGGAAACTAAGGCACTAATTCTGATAGGTTTAACCCTTGTACTTTGCTGTCTTAGATCCCTTTACTGATCTATCTTTAGTTAGGTCTTTTCTGCTTACATTCTTGTCTCTCACCTCATCTTAAGGATTTATCAGTCAATACTCCATCTGTCTCTGTATTGCATGGGTTCCTCCTGTATCTAGAGCTAGCCTGAATGTCTCTTTTTCAGGTCTTATGGCTCTAACTCCTCTAACTTTGGCTTTCCTCTATTAATTAGAAGGAAATTGAATCCAGCCTAATTAATGATAAGGTTTTCTGGAAGGAAGTCATGGGTACTCTCTCGGCATCGGTTTACAACCAAAGAAGGTTTCCACATCCTCAACTCATCCCTGGTCTTTATCTTCCCAAAGTAGTACCATACTCTTAAGATCTCTGGGAGACTTTTGACCATAAGACTATGTATAGACACCTCTCAGTTGGTCACTAACTGATAATTCCCCAAAACTATTCCAAGAACCAATACCATTCTCTTAGACATCATGTCAATTCCCTAGGCTACCTATTCGTCTCTTTAGGTGCCTAAGCCAATCTGTCTTAGGATTTCTCTTACTCCTCCAGCTGCTCTTACCATCTCTTACTACTTTAGAACGGTACAGACAGAGGACTTATGCAACTTCTCTTTCCTTTACTTTACTTTTTAGTACAAGCATACTCTAACATGCATAATGTCTGGTATTTTAATGCAAGGAGTGTAAGCTCTTACTGGTTGCTATGTTTGTAGCGTGCCAACCGGACATTTTATCCCTACAAGAGGGAGCCTCTTTTTCTGTTTGCCGCTGCTTCTGGAAGTCAAAGGGAGAGGACTTTTGAGGTTCTTTTTCTTTCTGCTTGCTCTAGTACTCTGCTAAGCTCAGGTACATCTAAGCCTAGCTTTATTCTTGGCTAGTCATACTTCCATTGGGTAAGGTCAACTCCCCTTGCCTTACCTCGGCTGCTTCCCTTTTCAGCTTAGATAGGGTATTTTGCTCCATCTTGAGCAACCTCAAATCTAACTTGGAGGACCAATTCCCATTTTCTCTAGGAAGATTCTTGGCCAAGAACTTATCCCTTGAAAAGGGTCCCTCTCAACCAAAACCCCAAGTGACTGAGTATCTCTTAACATTAAGGGGAACATGCCAACCTCTAAGCTAGTTCCCTGCATAGTTATTTGTCTCATCCTCTTCTTCTTAATCCTTAAGACATTTCACTAGAGCTCTCCATCTTACTTCACTATCTCAAAGTTTCTATTCATCTATTCCAGGACTTGAGATAGCTACTCTATCATAGTGCCCTAGCCCTAACAAGGCTGTAAGAGTTTGTCTAGCTTAGGTTGCCAATTACACCTTCTTAATGGTGTAAAGATTCAACCCCTAATTGTCTCATTCAACTCCTTATCATTACTCTTCCTCTTGAGGGGGAATCTGATAATTCTAATTAATGGCTACCTCTCTCTTTCTAACTTCTACTAATCTCACTATTTGCGACCTCTGAGAGTCATTGTGTCTCGTTAAGATACCACCTCAACATCTGACATTTATTGTGTTCATTCGTCATGACCAGAGCCCTTGTTTCCAACTCCTTTGATAATCACTCTGTATTCATCCATTGCCACTAATTCTCTTGGTTTATCATGACAAAACACACTTTTCTCTTAACCTCTGCTAGTCTTAGGTAGCTTCATTTATCATACCATTGCCTCTAAGGATCTGTTACGAAGTTTAACTTAACTTCTGGATTTAACTCCATTTCTCTTAGGGGTAGGATTAGGGTTTTGTCCTTGCCATTATGGGAAGACAACCAATTCAATCCAATTACCCCATCAACTTCATAGAAGGCATACTTATCAAGTCTAAGGCAATATAATAGTGCTCATAACCAACTACATAGTTTAAGCACCCTAATTAAACATTGCAATCACTGGGGAGTTGTTACGAATGATCATTCCTTAGATCATTTCCGGAGACTTCCTGGCTTCTTTCCCTGTGATGATAAATACTCGTCCTCAGCGCGTGACCTTGCCTTCTCTGTATTCTGCGGGCATTCTCTCGAGAAGTGTCTGGACTTGTTGCAAGTCCAGCAAACATTTTGCTCGACCATATACGTTCTATCACTGTGACTCTTGCCACAATTGGGCATTCCTTGCCATTTGAGGGCTTACCTCCCTTCTTACTCTTTTGGTTGTCCCATAGCCTCTTCCTCTTCCCGTTCGTATCAGAAGAGGTACCACCCTGATCTCCTTTCTCTAACTTGGGAGTAAGCATCAAATGATGGTTCAAGCTGTTTGTCGCAATTTGGCAAGCCTCAACTGTAACATCCAGACTTTTAGGCCAAGAAGCATCAAAAGTAGCCTGAATTGGATAGGCTACCAGACCCTTTTTGAGCAGAAGTCCTAAAGATGAGAAAGGAAGTCAAAGCAGTTTCAGGGACTAAACTGTAAAGTAGAAGTTTTTCAAGGGTTCAAGTGTAATCAAGTTAGAGGCTCCAGTAAAGTCTCGAAGGCCCAGAGAGAGAAAAGAGACTAGATATAGACCAAAGGTTAAGTTAGAAGCCTCAAAGAGAGGATTATATGAAATTAAGTCCAAGCAGGGACTAAACTGTAAATTCAAAAAGTTATGACCAGCAAGGGCAAAAATGGAAGAGTATACAGAAAATTCCAAGAAAATCCCAGAAAATGGGAAATAATATTCTAAGACTCTTCTATGAAGAGAAAAGACGAAAACACCCCTGAGATAGCTTAAATGGAATTTATGAGGTTATTACCGGTAAAAAGTATACCATTTGAGGTAATTATTTAAAATAGCAAGATACCTCAAAAATGTATATAAAAATGAAATTAAATGGTTAAAAGGTTGTACTAATTTATAAAATTAGTCTCACAACCAAAAGGCCAGTGGAGTGGCTTTAATAAATTAAAGAGCCGGTTTTGCCGATAAAAGGGTATTTTAGTAAATGAATTTTATGCAAGGCTTAAAGGAAGTGTTATGGCCTAAGAAAATTCATAGATACTCTCTAGAATTAAAAGGAATTTATGAATCTGACAAAAAATAATTACAGAGGCCAGAGCACTGTAATTATAGAAAAGAAGTTAAACCCGGAGTAAAAGTGCACCGATAAAGTGTTAATCAGAGTCTTGCACTTTACTTGGCCCACAAGTCACCACTTGTCAAGCCTTTAATGGATGGTAATTAAAGCTTTCAAGTGTCAAGCAACCAATGGAGAGGATCTTGACTTTGAAATTTAATTACATTATGATTTAAGTTAATTAAGAGAGAGGATTAAAATTAAGTAGGCTAATGACACTTAGCATAACATTAATAATGGTTGGTGGGATATTTTGTACACATTAATGAGCTTCTTCTCCTCCTAATTGCTAATGATGTTTTGGCCAAGTGAGAGGAAGAGGGAAAAGAGAGGGTTTTGAAGGAGAACCAAGGAAAAGCTATCAACTTTGATCAACCAATCAAGGATTCAAGGTTAGTTTTTGTTCTTAAGTTGTTCTCCACTTTGTTTGCTTAAGTTGTATGGTTGAAAATCATAATTTCCCTTCTCTTTTGATGCTGGCCAAAACATATATATTGTAGAGGAGGAAGTTTTGATGTTAGATCTAGCTAAAACACATGGATTAAAAGTTGTTTCAAGTGGATCTATGTGAAAATTGAAAGAATTACTTGCTGATTTGATGCCTATTTTAAATTAGTTACTATTCATGTCTGGTTCTAAAATTTGGCATGCTTAAAGTACACTCTGTGAGCTTTAAATCCATGGGTAGAACACTTCATTTGGATATGTGTATGATTTATGGTGATTTTTCAAAATTAGGGTTTGAAATCTGGAACAGTGTTGAACTTTTGGAAGAGTTTTGAGTTTCGTACAATTCCAGTACTGTTTGACATAGAATTGGTTGCTAAAACTATTTTTCCTTTAAAGTTAACTTAAGAAGCTTGCAGTGAGACTTGTAAGCACTCAATTTGGATTTTTCTAGATTTAATTATGAATTTTCAAAGTTGAGTAAAAATTCTGGAGTTTCTGCATGAACAATACCCGCGAACCAAAATTTCCAGATTTGGTATTCTTAAATCTAAGGCCATCTTAAGTGGTCCTAATTGACAAGAAATGGATCTTAAGGATGGAAAATTATTAGATTTATATTAGAAAATTTAGAAAGAAAACCCTAAGACTCAGAGAAAGGGTTGAGGTTCAAGAAAGCTAGTCTTGTACTTTATGCAATCTAATGGTCCTAATGGATTGTGTGATCATTATGGTTATGTTCAGGACCTTTGGAACATCCAAGAGGATGTTTGGTGATGTTGACCAAATGCCCACATGGTTGGAAAGTCAAGGGAGTCAAAGGAAAAGTAAGAGGAAAGCTTGAGGTGCAAGGTAGTGAACTTACCCTTTATGCGCTTGACATGGTATGCTCATGTGTTGGTTTGTATTTGTTGTTTGAATGATGTTGTGACATGATGATTTTTGCTGGAAATGATGTTTTTAATATGTTCCCATGGCCATGCTTTTTTATACCAAGCATAAAGCATGATGGCATGTCACTAGTTAACTTAAGTTTATGAAAAACTACATACCATACACTAGCATCCATCTTGTGCATGTATGTGGTAATGTTTGCTATTGAGATTCCCCTGAATGTCACCCCTTCATAACCAAACATTTAGGTCAATCAATGATGGGCACTAATGGCATGAGAAGCAAGGAGAAGAAGTGGAGAATTATTGATGCTAATGATTGATACTAATATTCAATGTATAATTCCCCTATGTTATAATTATGTTGTGAATGCCATGTATTTAATTATAAAGCTTATGGCATGTATAATAATGTATGAGCATGAATAGGAAAAAGTAAGCCCATGTTAGGTATGCCAAAGAAATAAAAAGAATTAAAGTAAAGAGATGTTAAGGGATAAAACGTAGGTCATGGAGCAGTTAGATTCGAGCTTCAGTTTAACCTACCATATGAATGAGTTAAGCTACGAAATTTGGTATACTTATAGTGAACATCCTAAGCTTTAAAATGAGTGATAAATCATCTCATTTGGATGTGTATACAAAGAGATATGAAATTTCAAAGTTAAGGCGCAGAATTTGGAGAGTCCAGATTTTACCAAACAAATAGTAATCTTAACCCAATAAAATGTATGAATTGGGCAAGAATAAGTCCAAATGGATATTTTTCTCTTAAAGAGCATTGAAAGAGATTTCTGTAGAATTTTGGAACACCTCCATACGATTTTTCTAGAATTAGTTATGATTTTACAAAGTTGGACCTGTAATCTGAAAACTGGACAGTGAACAGTAATTTTCCGAAAATTAACGTCCAAATTGAAATTTTTAAGTGTAAGACCATCCTACATGATCTGGAATGGTTCTAAATGAATGCTAAGGTACTATATAAGTAAGGTGTGACATCAACTGCCTTGTTGAAGTGCTCGAACTTCCTGGGAACAATTATCTCCCTTAAGGACTGCTTTAGTCCTCTAACCATCTTTTGGTCATCTACCTTTCATTATCTCGGTAACGCAGGTAACTGAAGTAGTGAGAAAGACGTCTAAACTTAGCTAATTACTCATCAAATGACTCGTTATGCTTCTGCTTGAGGGTTAGGAATTCTACTTCCTTTTCGTCCCTGGCTGATCTTGGAAAATATTTCTCATGGAATTGCTCTAGGAACACTTCCCATGTCGCTCTCGTGTTTCGAGCATCCAGAAGAATCTTGGTATTCTTCTACTAGCGGTCGGTATCTTTCTCTAACTTGTAAATTGCCATTTAGGCTTTCAACTTAGTCGGATAGTCTAGAACTTTGAAAATCATGATCTAGTCCTCTGCTACTTGGATGTTAATCACTCCATCGAAGGATGGCAGATTGTGCTTGCAAAAGCGAGTCATCTACTGCTAGATATTGTTGGGGTCTACTATTGGCATTGTTGATCTAGGCAATTGTTCCATTGCTTGCGCTGCTGAGGTTTCTTCCTCTGGCTGCCTCCTGTCAAGGTTAGCCACTGCCAATACTACCGCTACTACTATTATAGCATCTCTTTCTTGTTCCTGGTTACCGTCCTCAACCCTTCAATAGCCTTTTATTGCGGTTCTAAGCATTCTAAAATTAATGGTATTGGATCAGGATGGACCCTTACGTCGTGTCCTGAGGGTCTCTTCGGCAAAGCGTTTTATCAGTTCTAACCAGTACACTAACTAAACGGATAGCATATCCGAGGAACAAGAAAATAAACAACATGCTTGGATTCCATTTAACAACATATGCATTCATAATACATCATTCAAGCATCAATCATCAGTCATATCAATATAGTTTAATATACATAGCCATCTTAGGAACATACACAACAATCAAGCATGCCAGACTAACCTACTACAGTTAGCTGTAACAATACAAGTCTTACATCAGTGCTACAAAAGTCCAACTTACTACCCAAAATGGGAAATAGTGAAACTCTCGAGGCTCTGGGTCCATTAACTCAACATCGGATCCCAATGTCCAATCTAAACGACAGAACTCATTCTACTGTCAGCATATGAATGGGAGCATATCCTTCATCATTAGGATCTAGTCTTTGGCATCTAACTTAAGGAAATATATTCCTTACAAAGATCTCAAAGGCATCAATGAGATTGTTGAAGCTGATACTATCCATGCGACTACAAATGTCTCTCATATTATTTTTCCAAAGCCGAGTCTGAGGGAGTACTCTAAGCAATACTAATATCCAGTCTATCATCTCTAGGGTAGCATCTTCCCTAGTCACATAATGGTAGAGCCTCCGGATATCCTCCAGATATCTCAGGTACACATGGGCTTCTGATTCTCATCGGGCTTCATGTACCAGCCCCTCTCCCTAAAATCCTTGGCTAGGTCCTCTATGGTGTTAAATTCTTTCATAATTGGAAGTAGTTTGACTTCACTAGGTCCATTTCCATCATCATTAGATATTTTAATGACCTCAATCCTCTGAGGATCATTGGAAGCAACTGTGGCTATGTCAGGCAGAGGGTTACTCTCCCATAAAGTATCATAGTAGAAATCTGCTACAAGGCTATAGTCCTCATCCTCATCGAACCATTGAGGGAAAGGCTCTCCTGGTCTCCTCTGGTTAATTGAACCCTCTGAGTCACTATTGCAGCCACAACAAGCCATTCTACTCCATCCTACATTATAATAGTTGAACCATCCAATAATTAGACAGTAGTATTCTTCTGCAACAATATGTCAATTTTCCTTTTAACTAACATATTAACTAAGTAGAGTGTTCTATCCTATGCCAGAACCTCCGCTTTGATACCAAAAATATCACACCTTACTATCGGATCCACTTAGAATTTAATTAAAACTATTTTAGACCACATTCGATGGTCTTGGGCTCAAAAATTTATGAAAAACGCTTATTTTTGGATTTTTACTGTTCATCAAGTAAAAATCCACTTTTCTGGCCCAACTTCAAAAATTCATAACTTAATCTAGAAAAATCAAAATGGAGTGGTTCAAAATTCTATAAAAATCTATTTTAATGCTCTTTCAAGAAAAAAAATAATCTTATGAACCAATTTCATTTGAAAAAGTGTCAAGTTTTTGTGAAAGTCACCTTTGTCCATTGGGCAAAAATCTTTTTTCCAGATTCTGAATCTTAACTTTGAAAAACAATTAAAAATTGTGTAGTTGGCCATTTTTAACGTGATACCTATCATTTTGAAGCTCACAATGTCAACTCTTAGCATACTAAATTTCGTGCAAAAATTCATTCAGTAACTTAATAAAACATGGCTATAAACTGACGTCCTGCTTCGGGACTACAGCACCAGCCATTGATATTTATACATAACCAAATACAAATATTTCCTCATGGCTCATCACCATATTAATCCTTGGATTTGCAGCCTCCCTTTTGATGATTTGGTCAAATGTTAAGTTACATGTGGGGGATGAGATTTCAATGAAATCCCAGTAGCAAGATCAATCAACCAAAACATTAATATGCATCAATTACAAGAATTCCAACCTTTTGCTATTAATAGGGAACTACTTTACCTCATACATGTAGCACTCTAACATGCAATAGCCAAGGCACATAAAGCAAGGAGTATTACTACACAATCATCATCATCATCATCATTTAGTTCAACCACATAATAGCACATGAAATTGCATAGCAATCAATGCAATACTCAACATTAAGGTTAATTAAATCTTACTACCTTAATCCAATGCTCTTTGATTTTCTTGTTCTTCTTTCTTGCTTCCACATTTGCCAAAACCTAATATGGCAATCCACAAAAAGGACAGCAAGAATCATCAACCATTCCACATAAAAATCAACAACATAACTTAAGGACAATCTTTGTCCCTTAAAGCATCCACCTTTGTTCTTTAATTTTTTAGAGTTTGTTTTCTTAAACCCTAAAAATTCACTCTTAACTCATTCCTACATGATTTTTCATGTAGATTCCAAATATCTACTTAGATTTAAGAAAATAAAACTTCCTCTTCCAGTTTCAGCTTGGCCGAACCATTAGGGTTCAAAATCCAAAAATTGCAACTTTGATTCTATGGCTTCCAACACTTGTTCATTAGGTTTACCCTACACCATTCTTCATTTTGAAAAACACATCCTGGGGTCAAGATCTTGCCTTGGCTAAAAAGGTTCTCATGCAACATAACAAACAAAACACTTCAAAATCAACCTATAAACTCTTGTAACAACTAGGATCTAACATGCTTTGAAGTGTTCTAGCAAGATTGAACCATAAAACTTTCTCCCTTACTTATTGTACATTTCGGTCAACATCAAAGAAGAAAGAAAACCAGAAATTTCAACCATATAACTCAAGCAAACAAGGCAAGGAACAACTTAGAACCAAAAACTAACCTTGGATCTTGGTTGGATGATCAAAGTTGGTGCATTTTCTCTTGATTTCTCCTTGAACTCTCTCTTTTCCCTCTTGGTTTTCTCTTGGACAAAACTAGCATTTGATTTAGGGGGAGGATTTCTCATTTAATGTGCACAAAATATCTCACCTATTAGCATTAATGAGAAGCCAAGTGTCAAAAGCCTGCTCCTTCTTGAAATTTCCCTCTTAATCACTTAATTCCAATTGTAATTAATTTCCAATAGTCAAACTTTCCTCCACTTGAGGCTTGACACTTGGAAAGCTTTAAATCCTCTCCATTAGGGGCTTGACACATGGCTAAAAGTGAACCATTTGAATTGCAAGACTATAGTCTTGCTTTATCGGTGCACTTTGAGTCCAGGTTTAACTTCTTTCTATAATTACAATGCTCTGGCCTCTATAATTATTTTCTATTAGATCCATAAATTATTCTCCTCATTTTTATCTTGGGAAAATGACAACAAAATACCACCTGAATTTCAGAAAGACAAATAAGGTACCTGAATAAGCAAAATGACATATAGGGGACTGGGTACCAATCTGGAATTTAGATTTTTGGCCAAAAGACCAAAATGCCCTGTCTGAAAGTGAGAGAAATGAGAGAGGAAGACCGACGCTGATGAAATACGGGAAGAAGGAAAGAAGAATGTTGGAAATGCTATTATCTTACTCCTTCGCATCACCATTCTGTAGAGATTGTTGCTTTGGTGGGTTTTGGTTGTGGGAAAGAGGATTTGTAGTAAGAGAGGGAGTGAACTTGTGGGAAA
Organism: Neltuma alba; assembly: GCF_004799145.2. Lineage (NCBI taxonomy): Eukaryota > Viridiplantae > Streptophyta > Magnoliopsida > Fabales > Fabaceae > Neltuma > Neltuma alba. Next base: position 173,957 of record NW_021635174.1, read on the forward strand.
GAAGTTGATGGCGGGATTGGATTATTCATTTTTGTGGCTGCTTCATGGTGAAATAGGAATAGGATTATTGCATTTGAGGGTTTATATTTAGTATTCAGTGAATGATGAAGCAGAAATCAGAAAACAATGGCAAGCAATTACATAACGTAACTGCTATCATATGCCTGCTGGTTTTTGGTAAATCCCATTACGTTAATGATAAATTTTATTATACATGTAGTTAATTATGAAAGTTAATACATTGCCCTGTCTGAAAGAACTCGTACTCCCTGAGATTGTCGTCGTCGAAGAGGTCGCTGAAGTAACATCAATTGTAATACACAAGTAGGAAGCTTAAATATTATTCTTCATAGAGCATTTTCGATGGGTTCCCACAGCTTAAAATGTTATTGCCTAGCATTCCTCTTTTTGGTTCTGTCTCTGTTCTTCGCATAAAAACATTTTCAGAGAATGTGAAGCTGTCTGGTTTTCAAGTATTATTAAACCATTTCTCCTGAATTTCACAAAACACATATTGTGATTTACAACTTTTGTAGTGAAAGTGACTACTTTGTTAATGGGTTTTGCAACCTGTTTTCAGGAGATAAACAACTTGTTTGTAAAAACTAATAAAATTCCACACTAAATTTGACAAAACGTATAGTGGGATTTATAACTTCCGTAGTAAAAAAGACCACTTATTCAATGGGTTTTGTAACTTGTTTTCAAGGGATGGGCAACTTGTTTCTAAAAACTAATAAAATTTCATACTAAATTTGACAAAACACATAGTGAGATTTACAACTTTCGTAGTGAAAATGATCACTTCTTCAATAGGTTTTGTAACATGTTTTCAAGAGATTGGCAACTTGTTTCTAAAAACCAATAAAATTCCATGCTGAATTTTACAAAACATACAGTGATATTTACAACTTTTGTAGTAAAAATTACCACTTCTTAAATGGGTTTTGCAACCTCTTTTCAGGGGATGAGCAATTTGTTTCTAAAAATCAATAAAATTTCACGCTGAATTTTACAAAACACACAGTGAGATTTACAACTTTTATAGTGAAAATGACCACTTCTTAAATGGCTTTTGCAACCAGTTTTCAGGGGATGGCAACTTGTTTCTAAAAACCAATAAAATTTCACATTGAATTTTACAAAACATATACTGGGATTTACAACTTTTGTAGTAAAAGTGACCATTTTGTTAATAGGTTTTGCAACATATTTTTGGAGGATGAGTAACTTACTTTTCACCACCAATAAAATTTCACACTGAATTTTACAAAACACATAATGTGATTCACAACTTTTATAGTGAAAGTGACTACTTGTTCAATGGGTTTTGTAAACCTGTTTTCATCGGAAAGGCAACTTATAAGCATAAATAAATCATTCAGTGAACGTGCACCTGAAGTACATCACAATAAACATTGAACTATTAACTTTCATAATTAACTACATGTATAGTAAAATTTACCATTCACGTAATGGGATTTACCAAAAACCAGCAGGCATATGACAGCAGTTACGTTACATAATTGCTTGCCATTGTTTTCTGATTTCTACTTCATCATTCACCAAATACTAAATATAAACCCTTAAATGCAACAATCCTGTTCCTATTTCACCATGAAGCAGCCACAAAAATGAATAATCTAATCCCGCCATCAACTTCTTTCCCACAGGTTCACTCCCTCTCTTACTACAAATCCTCTTTTCCACAACCAAAACCCACCAAATCAACAATCTCTACAGAATTGTGATGCGAAGGAGTAAGATAATAGCATTTCCAACATTCTTCTTTCCTTCTTCCTGTATTTCATCAGCATCGGTCTTCCTCTCTCCTTTCTCTCACTTTCAGACAGGGCATTTTGGTCTTTTGGCCAAAAATCTGAATTCCAGATTGGTACCCAGTCCCCTATATGTCATTTTGCTTATTCAGGTGCCTTATTTGTCTTTTTGAAATTCAGGTGGTATTTTGTTATCATTTTCCCTTTTATCTTCCCAAATTTTCCTTTTTGTCTCAAATTTAATTTCCCAGTAATTAAATAAAGGGAAAACTAATTTCCTTCTCTTTAGTGATTTTTCACTTTTCAGAGGAATTGGGAAAAATCTTGGATACTTGAGGGTCTTCTTTTAATTCTATAATCTCTTATAATTTCTTGGGATATCATAGGAATTTTATTGGGATTTTATTCTCCTTCCAATTATTTATTTGGAATTTTTCAAATAAAAGGCCTTAAACTAGCTTAAATCACCCTTAAATTCCTTTGTAATTTCTCTAAGGGCAATTTGGTCATAAAACCAATTTTATAATCCCATATAATTCTCAAGGAATATTGTCCTTATTTTTTCTTGATTTTCTAAGACTTGAAAATATTTTTCCATAATTATTCTTGACCAATTTTCCTTAATTAGTCAAACTTTTCATAATTGGTTTGGAAAACTATAATAATTATTTTCCACCAAAGTTCTTCTATTTCTCCTTGTCATTTTTGACCCTTAATTATTTAGGAACATTTCTTATTTCTAATTACCATAGTACTGGATGTGACATCCTACACCCAAAACTTCCATTTTTCTTCATCACTTCATCATTGTCTACATTACTGGACCGATCAAACCACTCCAACACCCTTTTTCTCCTTTTTTCCAACTTTATTTTTAGCTTTAACCATGGCTGTTCATTCCTAAAGCAATTGCAATTGGTTTGAAGGCATAAAAGGCTAAACCCCTTAGCCTCTTGGTGATGGAGAACGAAGCTTGAGCTCAATGATCTAATTGGGGATTTTTTCTATAGTCTAAACCTTTATTTAATACTGTGCTGAATATTTCTAGATTTAGGAACTTTCTGCACTTGTATCAAACTTGGTTTATGATTGTAAATATGGTGTTAGACTATTTTATTGTATTTAGATTGGATGATGTTAATGTTGATTAATCTATATAATATTTCAGTTTGAATCCTTGTGTTCAATTTGATTTTCAATGATTATTGTAATTAATCTACATGCTTGGTATTCTGTGTTTGTCGATAAACATTCAGAGGACATTTGCATCGTCTGTTCATCTACACTCTAAGTAGTTTTCAACAGTGTCTTAAGAGATGTTAATTAACTTTGATTAAAGTGAGCTTTTATTAATTAAGACATTGGACCCAAGTGATTACTTGGGGTTTTCTTCAGACTTAGAGGTTTTCTAAAACTCCCAATCATTCTAAAGAGCAGTGATAGCTGAATTTTCATCATGAAGAGACTGTTTAACCATAATTCCCTTTTAATCCAAAACATTCTTCATTCATTTGAAATACCAAAAATAGTTAACTTTCTACACTTCACATTTGATACACCACCTTTAAAACAATAAAAACCCCCTTTTTACTTACTCAAATTTACAATGTTTTTTAAAAACCAGTTTGATTTCCAATAACAAGCTCCTCGAGAAGAAAAACTGGTTGCATCGTATACTGTATTTTATCTTGTGCAACTCACTTTCTTAACAATCTGGAAGGCAACAGTCCGGCCTTCGATCAATGGCACTGTTGCCGGGGAGCCATTGAATTGGTTCCCTAGTAATTGGTTTTCCTCACCATTGTGATTTGGGTCAATCAATTGCTTGAAATTTTGAACTTTGTGCATACTTGTTTAGCATCTGGTTGAAGTACTTAGTGATTTTTTCAAAGATTTTGTGAAAATAGCTCTCTATGACGTTGAGTCGCGACCTAAGTGATTGTGTCGCAACCTGACTTGTGGCTTGTCATGACCTCAGCCTTCTGTTTTCCAGTATTGCTCTCAGTCTATTTAAGTCATGACCTCAACTCCCTCTTCTTTCAGGGTTGCTTTCTATTCATTAAAGTCACGACCTGGATTGCCCAAGTCGCGGCCTGATCTGATTTTCCACTGAAAATTTTTCTGAGTGTCCAGACTTACTCTTTTTGCATAACTTTGCTTTCTACACATACTTTGAGAGTGTATAACACTTCATACTATCACACCTTACTTATATAATACCTTAGCATTCATTTAGAACCATTCCAGACCACTTTGGATGGTCTTAAGCTTAAAAATTTCAATTTGGACGTTAATTTTCGGAAAATTACTATTCACTGTCCTGTTTTCAGATTACAGGTCCAACTTTGAAAAATCATAACTAATTCTAGAAAAATCGTATGGAGGTGTTCCAAAATTCTACAGAAACATCTTTCAATGCTCTTTAAGGGAAAAATATTCAACTGAACTCATCCTCACTGAAAACATACAGTTTATTGGATTAAGATTACTATTTGTTTGGAAAAATCTGGACTTTCCAGATTCTGCGCCTTAACTTTGAAAACTCATATCTCTTTGTATACACATCCAAATGAGGTGATTTACTACTCATTTTGAAGCTTGGAATGTTCACTATAAGTCTGCCAAATCTTGTGGATTTAACTCATTCATTTGATAGGTCAAACTGAAGCTCAAAACTAACTGCTTCAGGACCTACGTTTTATCCTTTAATAGCTCCTTACTTTAATTCTTTTTATTTCTTTGACATACATAGCATGGGCTTAATCTTTCTCATTCATACTCATATACTTTCATTCATGCCATAAACATCCTTAGCACATACATTGAATTGATGGCATTCATAACATAAGTCATAACATAGGAGAATTATACATTGAATAATAATATCAATCATTAGCATCAATAACTCTCCACTTCTTCTCCTTGCTTCTCATGCCATTAGTGCCCACCATTGATTGACCTAAATGGTTGGTTAGGGAGGGGGTGAGATTCGGGGGAATCTCAGTAGCAAACAATACCACATAATCATGCTAGATGGATGCTAATGCACTACACGCAACTTGTTTATTCTCTTGTTCATTAGTGACATACTAGCATACTCAAAGCTAACTTCTTGATGCATGGCCATGGAGACATAATCTACTCATCATGAATAGCAATTACAGCAGCTAAAACATGTCACAATAACATTCAATAACATGTACACGGCAACACACAAGCATACAACATCAAGCAATGACAATAGGTAAGTTCACTACCTTGCACCTCAAGCTTTCCTCTTACTCTTCCTTTGACTCCCTTGACTTTCCAACCATGTGGGCATTCGGTCAACATCACTAAACATCCTTTTGGATGTTCCAAAGGTCCTAAACATAACCATAATGATGACACAATCCATTAGGACCATTAGATTACATAAAGTTCAAAGCTAGCTCTCTTGAACCTCAACCCTTTCTCTTAGTCTTAGGGTTTTCTTTCTAGCTTTTCTAACATAAATCTCATCATTTCCCATTCTTATGATCCATTTCTTATCAATTAGGATCGCTTTAGATGGCTTTAGATTCAAGAATATCAAATCTGGAAATTTTGGTTCGCGGGTACTGTTCACGCAGAATCTCCAGAATTTTTTATCAACTTTCAAAATTCATAATTAAATCTAGAAAAATCCAAATTCAGTGCTTCCAAGTCTCACTGAAAGCTAATTAAGTTAAATTTAAAGTAAAAATAGTTTTAGGAACCAATTCTATGCCTAACAGTACCAGAATTGTATGGAACTCGACAACCTTCCAAAAGCTTAACACTGTTTCCAGATTTCAAACCCTAACTTTGAAAAATCACCATAAATCGTACACATATCCAAATGAAGTGTTCTACCCATGGATTTAAAGCTCACAGAGTGCACTTTAAGCATACGAAATTTCAGAATCAGATACGCACAGAACTAATTCGAAATAGGTATCAAATCAGATGCTACAGCCACCACATACCTTGATCTTGAAGCTTGAACTTTGTTCCTTCTTCTTGGCCTTCACCCCTACGTTTTTCTCTCTAAATTTTGGCAGAGTTTCCCCTCTTAAACTCATGTTGGCTGAAAATATGAAGGGGAAGAGGCTCTATTTATAGCCAAAAAAGTTGGCTTGAATGGACCAAAATGCCCTTGGTAGCTAGAAGAAGGAGTAAGGGCAATTTTGGAAGTTCAAGTGGACTTTTGCATCATCATTGCATCACCTTATTACATCATGCTTACCTAATTCTTCTAGAAGATGCCAAGTGTCATGAAAGTGGTGGAGGAGATGGGAGATTAGATCCTAGCCGTTGGATCAAACTTGTTTCATAAGCTTCCTCCGAATTTACTTGGCCCACGTTTCTCCGGTTTTCTTTATGGCCTTCTGGGGTTCAGAAAATTCTTCTGTCTACTCCATAAATTCTCCTTCATTCTAGAGAATATCTATAAATTTTCTCAGGCCACAACACTTCCTTTAAGCCTTGTATAAAAATTGTTTACTAAAATACTCTTTTATCAGCAAAACCGGCTCTTTAATTTATTAAAGCCACTCCACTGGTCTTTCGGTTGCGGGACTAATTTTATAAATTAATACAACCTTTCAACCATTTAACCTCATTTTTGTATACATTTTTGAGGTCTCTTGCTATTTTAAATAATTACCTCAAACGGTATACTTTTTACCGGTCACAACCTCATAAATTCCATTTAAGCTGCCTCAGGGGTATTTTCATCTTTTCTCTTCATAGAAGAGTCTTAGAATATTATTTCCCATTTTCTAGGATTTTTTTTAGAATTTTCTGTACCCTCTTCCATTTTTACCCCTGTTGGTCATAACTTTCGAAATTTACAATTTAGTCCCTGCTTGGACTTAACTTCATTAATCCTCTCTTTGAGGTTTCTAACTTAACCTTTGGCCTGTGTCTAGTCTCTTTTCTCTCTCTCTGGGCCTTCAAGACTTTACTGGAGCCTGTAACTTTATCACACTTTGGCCCCTTAAAACTTTTACTTTGCAGTTTAGTCCCTGAAACTACTTTGACTTCCTTTCTCATCTTTGGGACTTCTGCTAAAAAAGGGTCTGATAGCCTATCTAATTCAGGCTATTACTGGTACTTCTAGGCCCAAAACTTTGGATGTTACAATTCTCCCCCTCTCAAAAAAAATTTCGTCCTCGAAATTTCGGGTCAAACCTCTATTCTTACCGTTAACAAGAGGTTACCTGAGAAGAGTATCCCTACTTATACTTAACTCTGGCCTTTTCAACTTTTCATTATACCTCATTTCCGAGTTTTCACCTTGGGCTTCATACTTACATAACTCGTCGTTCTAAACTTTTCTATCATTCAGATGAGCATGGTCTTTGCTTTTAAGTATTTTGTCACCATTGCATATTCTTCCTATACTTTAGGCTCATTCTTTCATTATAATACCACGACAGTATGCCTGTCTTCTTGGTATTTTACTATACCATGGCATTTTGGGTTCTCTTAATATAGCCTTTATCTATTCTTTGCTGTATACCCTGCCATTCCTCCTTACTTTAAGGGCATCTCTCCTTTCTTTCCTTCATTGACTAGAACAGAATTGAGCCTAGTCTAAACGACAATAGACATGTCTGGAACAAGTCAAGGGTACTCTCTCTATATTAGTCCACCGCTGAAGGAGATTTCAATATCTTAAACTCATCTCTAGTCATCGTCTTCCCAAAGAGATACTGTACTCTTACCCTTATGGCTCAACTACTTTCTCTTAGGCTTGGTCTACTATGACCTCGAGAGCTACTGCGCTCTACCGTAAGCCTCTTTAGGATCCACTATGACCCTGGAATACTATCATCAATCTGAGCCATCTTAGGATCTCTAGGAGACTCTAGACCATAGAGTTGAGTAATAAAATAAGTCACCTCCACTCAGCTAGTAACTTGACTGATTATTCCCCAAGACTAATCACAGATATCAGTATTGTCTTCTTAGGCCTTACTCAATCTTTCTGTCAACTCCTGGAATTCTTAGCCTTTCCATATTTCTTTAGCCCTTAGTTTTAGCTTCCTTAAGTCACTTTCCTTTCCTTGTGCCTTTCGAAGGCACTGGCTCATCTCTAGAGCCCATTAACTTGCTATTATATCAATGCCAACCTGCCTTGTCTTAGGACTCTATAGTCCTTGCTGTCTCTTAATAGTTTGGACAGCATCAGGAGAGGACTTATATCATCACATTCTCATTATCCTTCAGTATTCCGTAGTACCCTACTAAGCTCGAGGAGCATCTGTTTGCATATCACACTTCTGTTGCCTTAACCAGTTTCACTCTCTCTCTGGGGTAAGGTCCTCCTGTGCCTATATCTCGGCTACTTCTACTTTTCCTGTGGGAGGACAGATTGCTTTAACTTGAGCATCGTCAACTCAACCACTTGCTTTCTATTTCATTCCTTCAGAGGATAGCTTACTCTTACTAGAGCAGTGTCACTCTGATCCAGAGAACCACTTCCTAATCTTAGAGAGGTACTTCATGGTCAAGACTTTCCTCATGCAATCTCGGCTAGGGTACATTCCTCGAATACCATATCTCTATCAAAGAGAGCCTCTCTACTGGATTACTCAATCTTATAAGCAGTGGCATCTATCTATAGGAATCTCATTTCTTAGATTCATTAATGGCCTAATTGCCATGGTTGCATGCTCTTGGATACCTGAGAGACATAAAAGAATATTATTTTAGTCCCTGACATAATCATATATCTAAGCATCATCGAGCTCTAGGTATCACAAGGAACTTACTTATCTCTCTTTGTTTATCAGTTCCCAACGCAACCATCCACTATCATGTCCTTATTCATTTCCTTTCATCTCTATCCTCAAGAGGGATCTTGCCTCACTTTACTCTTTCTAACTTTCTTTACCTCTTGACCAATTATTTTTCTGGGCCGCTATTGATCACCATACCCTCATCACATCACATCACATAGTAAATGTTTAATCACCTTGCTGTGCGGTATCTAGGTCTGGCACCAATGTCATCATTGACCTTGCATTCGTTGTCATATAATCTCTGTCCCTCTTGGTTCACTATCCCTTAGGGATTTCTACCTCTATTCAGGGATTTGAACAAATCTCAAAACATCTCATTTTGTTACCATGCCTCTATCGAGGTCATATCGATTACTTAAGGTACAGGTTGATATTCAGTTCCCTTACTAGGGCATTGACTTATACCTCTGACTGGCTTATTGTATCCTTAACCATTTGTTTCTATGGTCAAATGCTAATCATAAAGTGACCATACTACACAGCAGGCATTAATCATTAAAACATCTCTGCTGTGTGACCTTCCAGTCAGGCACCTTTAACTAATTACCCGAGGCTTAGGTTGTCACCCTGCTTCCCTATTAGGGTCTAGACTCCAATTCCTTATTGGCTTACCATATTCTTAGCCATTACCCTCAGGAGGCGTCTTACAACTTTGACTCATTCCCTAGTCAAGCTCTCTTAGCTCAACCATTCCTCTCCTGAGGGGGAGTCTCTTAGTAGTGACTACCTATCTCTCAGGTTACTCTTTGTCATTCCTTACTTCTCTTCTATATCTATTTCCCCTGAAGAAAACACCTCACTATGATAATCTCAATTGGACCAATCCTAGTCACCAGTTACTTTTCTAATTAGGTTTTCTCTCACACCAAGCGTTACTTGAACCAATACTCTGCTTATACCTTAGTCAGGACTTCTACCTGAACTTCCCAACGGTTACCTATCATTAGGTTACTTTTGCCTAAGCACACTTAACTAAATAGTGTTGATAGGCTCAAACCCTAGTACCTTGCTATCTTAGGCCCTTCTTATTCTACCTTTAGTCAGGTCTGTTCAGCTTACATTCTTATCTCTCGCCTCATCTTAAGGATTTACCCGTCAATACTGTTGTCTTTATACATATGGGTTCTTCCTGTATTTAGAGCTAGCCTGAGTATGTCTCTTTTTCAGGTCTTATGGCTCCAACTCCTCTAACTTTGGCTTTCCTCTATTAATCGGAAGGAAATTGAATCCAGCTTAATTAATGATAAGGTTATCTGGAAGGAAATCATGGGTACTCTCTCAGTACTGGTTTACAACTGAAGGAGGTTTCCACATCCTCAACTGTCCCTGGTCTTCATCTTCCCAAATAGGTACCAATCTCTGGGAGACTTAGACCATAGGACTAAGTGAAGTCATCTCCACTCAGTTGGTCACCATACTAATAATTCCCCAAAAACTGTTCCAAGAACCAATACCATTTCTTAAGCCTCCTGTCAATTCCCAGGCCACCTATTCGTCTCTTTAGGTGCCTAAGCCAATCTGTCTTAGGAGTTCTCTTACTCCTCCAGCTGCTCTTACCGTCTCTTACTACTTTAGAACGGTACAGAGAGAGGACTTATGCAACTTCTCTTTCCTCTGCTTTACTTTCAGTACGAGCATACTCTAACATGCATGTCTGGCATTTTAATGCAAGGAGTGTAAGCTCTTACTGATTGCTATGCCGTAGCATGCCAACCGGACATCTTATCCCTACAAGAGGGAGCCTCTTTCTGTTCGCAGCTGTTTCTGGAAGTTATAGGGAGAGGACTTTTGAGGTTCTTTTTCTTTCTATTTTTCCTTCTTGCTAAGCTAAGGGACATTGAACCCTAGCTTTATTCTTGGCTAGTCGTGCTTCCATTAGGTAAGGTCAACTCCACTTGCCTTGCCTCGGCTGCTTCCCTTTCCCTGATCGGATAGGGCATTTTGCTCCATCTAGAGCAGTGTCAATTCTGACTTGGAGGACCAATTCCTATTTTCTCTAGGAAGATTCCTGGCCAAGAACTTATCCCTTGGAAAGGGTGCCTCTCAACCTAACCCCACGTGACTGAGTATCTCTTAACATCATCGGGAACATGCCAATCTCATAATGCTAGTTCCCCGCATGGCTATCTATCTCATTCTCATCTCTTTCTCTTCTTTTTAATCCCTAAGAATTCCACTAGGATTATCTACCTTGACTTCACTATCTCCATGTTCCTATTTATCTATTCAGGAACTTGAGATAGCTACTCTATCATAGTGCCCCATCTCTAACGAGGCTTCAAGAGTTTGCCAGCTTAGGTGACCACTACACCCTCTTAGCGGTGTACAGACTCAACCCCTAACTATCTTGTTCAACTCATCATTACTCTTCCTCTTGAGAGGGAATCTGATAGCTTTTAAATAGTGGCTACTACTCTCTCTTTGAGCTCTATCAGTCTTACTCTCAGGGACCTCATAGTCCATCAAGTCGTGCCAAGATACCACCTCAGCATCTGAGAGTCACTATCTCTATTCGTCATGACCAGAATTCTTATTCGCCACCACTTTCTTTGGTTCATCATGACAAAACATACTTTCTCTTACTTCTGCTAGTTTTACTTAGCTTTGTTCATCGTAACCTCAACTGCTGCCTGAAGGACTTCCATGTCCTAGCCTCACTGTAATCCCCAACTAAGTCAACTACTTCCTTTCAAGCAATGAAGGAAGGGTCTGGCTCACAACTCTAGGCCATTAGCACCTTTGCTTTCCCTTATCCTCAGGGATTACCAGTGGCAGAAATTAATCTTTAGCTCTTCTGAACTTTTTATATCTATTTAGGAATCAAAGATAACTACTTTGATCGTGCTGCCTTAACCTTGTATCAAGGCTACAGTAATTGTATCTAACTTAGGTTGCCACTTGACCCTTTCTCTTCTAGGGTTTAGACTCATACCTCTATCTGACTTATGAGCCATTATCCCTTTCTCTTTAGAGGGAAGTCTCTTTATCTTTACACAGTGGCTACCTTCCTCTGCGCATAACTTCTTATCATTTTACATCCTTATTTTTCCCTAGAGCATTCACCTCCAATCCATAACCTTAGTTGGACCTTAGCTAGTATTCCACTACTAGCTCTAACCTGAACTGGGCTTTTCTAAATTCTTGCAGATAGTTCTCTTCTTCCTATGCCAGAACCTCTGCTCTGATACCAAAAATGTCACACCTTACTTATATAATACCTTAGCATTCATTTAGAACCATTCCAGACCACTTTGGATGGTCTTAAGCTTAAAATTTCAATTTGGACGTTAATTTTCGGAAAATTACTGTTCACTGTCCAGTTTTCAGATTACAGGTCCAACTTTGAAAAATCATAACTAATTCTAGAAAAATCGTATGGAGGTGTTCCAAAATTCTACAGAAAGCTCTTTCAATGCTCTTTAAGGGAAAAATATTCAACTGAACTCATCCTCACTGAAAACGTACAGTTTATTGGATTAAGATTACTATTTGTTTGGAAAAATCTGGACTTTCCAGATTCTGCGCCTTAACTTTGAAAATCATATCTCTTTGTATACACATCCAAATGAGGTGATTTACCACTCATTTTGAAGCTTGGAATGTTCACTATAAGTCTGCCAAATCTCGTGATTTAACTCATTCATTTGATAGGTCAAACTGAAGCTCAAAACTAACTGCTTCAGGACCTACGTTTTATCCTTTAATATCTCCTTACTTTAATTCTTTTTATTTCTTTGACATACATAGCATGGGCTTAATCTTTCTCATTCATACTCATATACTTTCATTCATGCCATAAACATCCTTAGCACATACATTGAATTGATGGCATTCATAACATAAGTCATAACATAGGAGAATTATACATTGAATAATAATATCAATCATTAGCATCAATAACTCTCCACTTCTTCTCCTTGCTTCTCATGCCATTAGTGCCCACCATTGATTGACCTAAATGGTTGGTTAGGGAGGGGTGAGATTCGGGGGAATCTCAGTAGCAAACAATACCACATAATCATGCTAGATGGATGCTAATGCACTACACGCAACTTGTTTATTCTCTTGTTAATTAGTGACATACTAGCATGCTCAAAGCTAACTTCTTGATGCATGGCCATGGAGACATAATCTACTCATCATGAATAGCAATTACAGCAGCTAAAACATGTCACAATAACATTCAATAACATGTACACGGCAACACACAAGCATACAACATCAAGCAATCAAGCAATGACAATAGGTAAGTTCACTACCTTGCACCTCAAGCTTCCTCTTACTTTTCCTTTGACTCCCTTGACTTTCCAACCATGTGGGCATTCGGTCAACATCACTAAACATCCTTTTGGATGTTCCAAAGGTCCTAAACATAACCATAATGATGACACAATCCATTAGGACCATTAGATTACATAAAGTTCAAAGCTAGCTCTCTTGAACCTCAACCCTTTCTCTTAGTCTTAGGGTTTTCTTTCTAGCTTTTCTAACATAAATCTCATCATTTCCCATTCTTATGATCCATTTCTTATCAATTAGGATCACTTTAGATGGCTTTAGATTCAAGAATATCAAATCTGGAAATTTTGGTTCGCGGGTACTGTTCACGCAGAATCTCCAGAATTTTTATCAACTTTCAAAATTCATAATTAAATCTAGAAAAATCCAAATTGAGTGCTTCCAAGTCTCACTGAAAGCTAATTAAGTTAAATTTAAAGGAAAAATAGTTTCAGGAACCAATTCTACGCCTAACAGTACCAGAATTGTACGGAACTCGACACCCTTCCAAAAGCTTAACACTGTTTCCAGATTTCAAACCCTAACTTTGAAAAATCACCATAAATCGTACACATATCCAAATGAAGTGTTCTACCCATGGATTTAAAGCTCACAGAGTGTACTTTAAGCATACGAAATTTCAGAATCAGATACGCACAGTAACTAATTCGAAATAGGTATCAAATCAGATGCTACAGCCACCACATACCTTGATCTTGAAGCTTGAACTTTGTTCCTTCTTCTTGGCCTTCACCCCTACGTTTTTCTCTCTAAATTTTGGCAGAGTTTCCCCTCTTAAACTCATGTTGGCTGAAAATATGAAGGGGAAGAGGCTCTATTTATAGCCAAAAAAGTTGGCTTGAATGGACCAAAATGCCCTTGGTGCTAGAAGAAGGGTAAGGGCAATTTGGAAGTTCAAGTGGACTTTTGCATCATCATTGCATCACCTTATTACATCATGCTTACCTAATTCTTCTAGAAGATGCCAAGTGTCATGAAAGTGGTGGAGGAGATGGGAGATTAGATCCTAGCCGTTGGATCAAACTTGTTTCATAAGCTTCCTCCGAATTTACTTGGCCCACGTTTCTCCGGTTTTCTTTATGGCCTTCTGGGATTCAGAAAATCTTTTCTGTCTACTTTATAAATTCTCTTCATTCTAGAGAATATCTATGAATTTTCTCAGGCCATAACACTTCCTTTAACCTTGTATAAAAATTGTTTACCAAAATACCCTTTTATCGGCAAAACCGGCTCTTTAATTTATTAAAGCCACTCCACTGGCCTTTTGGTTTGCGGGACTAATTTTATAAATTAGTACAACCTTTCAACCATTTAACCTCATTTTTGTATACATTTTGAGGTCTCTTGCTATTTTAAATAATTACCTCACCTCAACGGTATACTTTTTACCGGTCACAACCTCATAAATTCCATTTAAGCTGCCTCAGGGGGTATTTTCATCTTTTCTCTTCATAGAAGAGTCTTAGAATATTATTTCCCATTTTCTAGGATTTTTCTTAGAATTTTCTGTACCCTCTTCCATTTTTACCCCTGTTGGTCATAACTTTCGAAATTTACAATTTAGTCCCTGTTTGGACTTAACTTCATTAATCCTCTCTTTGAGGTTTCTAACTTAACCTTTGGCCTGTGTCTAGTCTCTTTTCTCTCTCTCTGGGCCTTCAAGACTTTACTGGAGCCTCTAACTTTATCACACTTTGGCCCCTTAAAACTTTTACTTTGCAGTTTAGTCCCTGAAACTACTTTGACTTCCTTTCTCATCTTTGGGACTTCTGCTAAAAAAGGGTCTGATAGCCTATCTAATTCAGGCTATTACTGGTACTTCTAGGTCCAAAACTTTGGATGTTACACATACACCTCAAACTCACTGAGAATTATTTGAAATCATTGAGTTCGCTTTAATTTTGAACTACACACTTGGTAAATTATGGCTGAAGTACCTCCTCATGGTCCAAACAGTGGGAAAGGGAATGGTAACCATAATAGACCTAATAATGGTGGCAATAAGGGGCAAGGAGAAAATAATGGCCAGAATAGGATTAATGAACAACCTAGGGGTAGAACCTCTAAGGAACTAACTCAATCTAATGGGAACTTTGAACCTATGCCTAGTGCTAATCATTTTCTTCTCTCATATGATTGTTTTAGAGGACCTCACCTAGTTATGAATATGTTGCCGTATGATATATATATATATATATATATATGTCCATACCAACATATAATAGGACAATTACATCTGATGGGTGCTTAAACAGTATAGTTGGTTATGAGCACTGTTATATTGCCTTAAACTTGATATGTAGGCCTTCTACGAAGCAAATGTGGTGATGGGATTGAATTGGTTGCCTTCCCATGACAGTAAGGACAAAACCATGATCCTACCTTCAAGAGAAATGGAGTTAAATCTGGAAGTTAAGTTAAACTTCACAATGGATACCTAGACTGGCAATAGTACAATAAATGAAGCTACTCAAGACTAACAAAGGTAAAGAGAAAAGCATGTTTTGTCATCACAAACCAAGGGAATTAGTGGTGATGGACGAATACAGAGTGATTATCAAAGGAGGTAGTAACTTCTATCACTATAAATAAGGGTTCTGGTCATGACCAATGAACACAATAAATCTCAGATATTGAGGTGGTATCTCAATGAGATACAACGACTCTCAGAGGTCGCAAAGAGTGAGATTAGTAGAAGTTAGAAAGAGAGAGGTAGCCCCCGATTAGAATTATTAGATTCCCCCTTAAGAGGAAGAGTAATGATGAGGAGTTGAATGAGACAGTTAGGGGTTGAGTCTTTACACCATTAAGAAGGTGTGAGTGGCAACCTAAGCTAGACAAACTCTTACATCCTCTTTAGGGCTAGGGCCCCATGATAGAATAGCTATCTCAAGTTCTAGAAGAGATGAATAGGAACCTGAAAATAGTGAAGTTAAGATGGAGAGCCCTAGTGAAATGTCTTAAGGATCAAGAAGAAGAGGACGAGACAAATGGCTATGCAGGGAACTAGCTTAGAGGTTGGCATGTTCCCCTTAATGTTAAGAGACACTCAGTCGCTTGGAGTTTAGGTTGAGAGGCACCCCTTTCAAGGGATAAGTTCTTGGCCAAGAATCTTCCTAGAGAAAATGGGAATTGGTCCTCTAAGTTAGAATTGATGTTGCTCAAGATAGAGCAAAATGCCCTATCCGATCGGGAAAAGGGAAGCAGCTAAGGCAGGGCAAGTGGAGTTGACCTTACCTAATGGAAGTATGACTAGCTAAGAATGAAGCTAGGCTTAGATGTACCTGAGCTTAGCAGAGTTCTAGAGTAAGCAGAAAGAAAAAGAACCTCAAAAGTCCTCTTCCTATGACTTCCAAAAGCAGCTGCGAACAAAAAAGAGGCTCCTTTTTGTAGGGATAAGATGTCTGGTTGGCACGCTACAGACATAGAAACCAGTAAGAGCTTACACTCCTTGCATTAAAATACCAGACATTATGCATGCTAGAGTATGCTCGTACTGAAAAGCAAAGTAGAGGAAAGAGAAGTTACATAAGTCCTCTTTCTGTACCATTCTAAAGTAGTAAGAGACGGTAAGAGCAGCTGGAGGAGTAAGAGAACTCCTAAGACAAATTGGTTTAGGCATCTAAAGAGACAAATAGATGGCCTGGGGAATTGACAGGAGGCTTAAGAAAATGGTATTGGTTCTTAGAACAGTTTTGGGGAATTATTGGTATGGTGACCAACTGAGTGGAGATGACTTCACTTAGTCCTATGGTCTAAGTCTCCCAGAGATTGGTACCTATTTGGGAAGATGAGGACCAGGGATGAGTTGAGGATGTGGAAACCTCCTTCGGTTGTAAACCAGTACTGAGAGAGTACCCATGATTTCCTTCCAGATAACCTTATCATTGATTAGGCTGGATTCAATTTCCTTCCGATTAATAGAGGAAAGCCAAAGTTAGAGGAGTTAGAGCCATAAGACCTGGAAAAGAGACATTCAGGCTAGCTCTAGATACAGGAAGAACTCTATGTGACACAGAAACAAACTGGGTATCGACGGGCAAATCCTTAAGATGAGGCAAGAGACAAGAATGTAAGCTGAAAAGAACCGACTAAAGATAGATCAGGAGAAGGGTCTAAGACAGTAAAGTCCCAGGGTTAAGCTTATCAGAATCAGTACTTCAGTTTCTCGTCAGCACTGTTTAGTTAAGTGTTTCAGGCAAGAGTAGCCCAAGAGAGTGTGACCCTGGAAAGAATGTGAGAATGTGCAAAAGCCAAAAATGTTAGCCATTTTGGCAAGAATGCACTAAATCTAACAGAAAATGGAAGATGAAAGTTGATGAAGCTGTTAAGCTACCGAGTATCCTAAGCAGTATGGTTTCAGACTAAGACCTGAGATTTACTTGAAGTTTTGGAGGTCCTTATGAAAGAAATGGACACTACTCTCAACTTCAGTATAGCCTACCATCCTGAGACGGATGGGTAGACACAGAGAATGAAATGGATGCTAGAAGATATGCTACACGCATGTACTTGATTTCGGAAGTAACTAGGGTATGTACTTACTGTTAGCCAATTCGCTTAAGATGACAGTTTCCATATAAGTATTTGAATGGCGCCATATGAAGCACACTATGGGAGGAAACATAAATCTCCCTTGTGCTAGATAGAGTTCAATGAAAGAAGTAAGTATAGTCTTAATATAGTGGATCAGGCTTCCCAGTAGACTAAAGTTATTTAGCAAAGACTTCTAATGGCTCAAAGTAGACAAAAGAGCTACTTAGATATTAAAGGAGACCGTTAAAGATTGAGGTTGGTGATCAAAGTGTAACCAACAATAGAAATCGGTCGATCACTAAAGCTTAAGAAGTTAAGTGCAAACTACGATGTACTATTTCAAATTTTGTCCAAGACCGGTTATAAGTGACCAAATGTAGTTATAAGTGACCATTCCCCCGAATGTAAGTCAAATTCATGATGTCTTCTATAACTCCCAACGAAAGAAGTACCATTTAGACCCGACACATGTTATAAACTATGATGCTTGTGCTCCAAGACAACCCGTCTTTGAGATCAGACTAAAGCAAATCATTGATCAGAAAGTTGAACAGCTGAGAAACAGGAAGTTTCCATTAGTTGAGGTTGTCTGGAAAGGTCTTGTACTAGAACTATGAGGGAAATAGAGACTAAGACAGAGAAAAAGTATCCTGAACTTTTCTAATAAGATACACTTTAAATTTCGAGGACGAAATTTATTTAGAGGGGGAGAAATGTCACATCCAGTAATATAGCAATTAGGAATAAGAATATCCCTAAATATTTAAAGGAAAAAAATGACAAGGAGAAATAGAAGAATTTTGGTGGAAAATAGTTATTATAATTTTCCAAGCCATTTATGAAAAGTTTGACTAATTAAAGAAAATTGGTCAAGAATAATTATGAAAAAATAATTTTGAGTCTCAGAAAATTAAGGAAAAATAAGGACAATGTTCCTTGAGAATTATATGGGATTATAAAATTGGTTTTATGACTAATTTGCCCTTAGAGAAATTACAAAGGAATTTAAGGGCAATTTAAGCTAGTTTAAGGTCTTTATTTGGAAAATTCCAAATAAATATTTTTAAGTAGAATAAAGTCCCAAGAAAATTCCTATGATATCCCAAGGAATTATAAGAGATTATGGAATTAAAATAAGACCCTTTAGTGTCCAAGATTTTTTTCAATTCCTCTGAAAAGTGGAAAAATCACTAAAAAGAAGGAAATTAGTTTTCCATTTTATTTAATTATTGGGAAATTAATTTTGAGACAAAGAGGGAAATTTGTGAAGATAAAAATGAGAAGAATAATTTATGGATCTGACAGAAAATAATTATAGAGGCCAGAGTACTGTAATTATAGAAAAGAAGTTAAACCCGGAGTAAAAGTGCACCGATAAAGCAAGAAGTAGAGTCTTGCACTTTGCTTGGCCCACAAGTTGCCACTTGTCAAGCCTTTAATGGATGGTAATTAAAGCTTTCCAAGTGTCAAGCTACCAATAGAGAGGATCTTGACTTTGGAATTTAATTACATTATGATTTAAGTTAATTAAGAGAGAGGATTAAGACTAATTAGGCTCTTGACACATGGCATATCATTAATGATGGTTGGTGGGATATTTTGTGAGCATTAATGAGCTTTTCCTCCCCCATAATCCGACCTCATTTTGTGCTAAAGGGAAAAGAGAGAGAGCAAGAGTGATTTTGTGAAGAGATCAAGCAAAAGCAAGCACATTTGACCTTCCAACTAAGATCTAAGCTTGGTAAGTTGTCTTAAGATGTTGCTTGCTTTGTTTTATTGATTTTTATGGTTGGAAAAATTACTTATTTTTCCTTCTTGTTGCTGGCCGAAATGGGTATAGTGTAGGGAAGGAGGTTTTGTTGTTAAACATAGTTAGAACACTATGATTTAAGATGGTTTCAAGTGGTTTAGTGTTGTTTTGAAAAGTTTTTCATGGCTGAACTTCAAGAGGTTTGGTTTGGCCAAGACCAAAAATGAACCCTAGGATGTGTTTTCCACAGTTTTGAGGCTTCCATTGTGTTCAAAATGAAAAATGGTGGAGGGTAAACCTAAAGAACAAGTGTTGGAAGCCGTAGAATCAAAGTTGCAATTTTTGGGTTTTGAACCCTAATGGTTCGGCCAAGCTAAAACTAAAGGAAGGGAATTTATTTTGTTAAATCCAAGTAGATATTTGGAATCTACATGAAAAATCATATGGGGTTGAGTCAAGAGGGAATTTTTAGGGTTTATGGAAACCAACTCTAAAAATTCAAGAACAAAGATGGAAGCTTTAAGGGGTTAGGAGTTACTTGAGTTATGTTATTGATTTTATGAGGAATGGCTGATGATTCTTACTGTCCTTTTTGTGGATTTCTATGTTAGAGTTTGGCACTTGTAACCACTACAACCAATTATTAGATTTTCATATGCAACCTACAACCACTTGTAACCACTAGGATCTATCATACTTTGAAGTGTTCTAATAAGATTTGACAACAAAACATCCCCCCTTACTTATTATACATTTCGACCAGTACCAAAGAAGGAAGAAAATAGAAATTTCAACCATACAACTCAAGCAAACAAAGCAAGGAACCATTTGGAACCATAAACTAACCTTGATTCTCACTTATATGCTTAAAATTAATGCCTTTCTCCTTGGTTTCCGTTTGAAGTTCTTCCTTTTCCTCTCTAGCTCTCTCTTGGCTGAAACATATTCAGAAAAATGGGGGAGGAAGAGCTCATTAATGTGGACAAAATATTCCACTAACCAATATTAATGATTTGCCAAGTGTCATATGCCTACTTAATCGTAATCCTCTCTCTTAGTTAACTTAATGCCAAACGAAATTAATTTCAAAAGTCAAGATCCTCTCCATTGGTGGCTTGACACTTGGAAAGCTTTAATTACCATCCATTAGAGGCTTGACAAGTGGCAACTTGTGGGCCAAGTAAAGTGCAAGACTTTAGTCTTCACTTTATCGGCGCACTTTTACTCCGGGTTTAACTTCTTTTCTATAATTACAGTGCTCTGGCTCCTGTAATTATTTTCTATGAAATCCATAAATTATTCTCCTTATTTTTATCTTCCCAAATTACCCTCTTTGTCTCAAATTTAATTTCCCAATAATAAAATAAAAGGAAAACTAATTTCCTTCTCTTTAGTGATTTTTCCACTTTTCAAAAGAATTGGAAAAATCTTGGATACTTGAGGGTCTTCTTTAAATTCCATAATCTCTTATAATTTATTGGGATATCATACGAATTTTTTTTGGGATTTTATGCTTCTTAAAAATATTTATTTGGAGTTTTCCAAATAAAGGACCTTCAACTAGCTTAAATCACCTTTAAATTCCTTTGTAATTTCTCTAAGGGCAATTTGGTCATAAAACCAAATTTATAATCCCATATAATTCTCAAGGAACATTGTCATTATTTTTCCTTAATTTTCTGAGGCTTGAAAATATTTTTCCATAATTATTCTTGACTAATTTTCCTTAATTAGTCAAACTTTTCATAATCGACTTGGAAAATTATAATAATTATTTTCCACCATAAATCTTATATTTCTCCTTATCCTTTTTAGCCTTTAATTATTTTAGAATATCCCTATTCATAAATGCCATATTACTGGATGTGACAAGATGCAATAACACCTCTGCCAAGTTTCACCGCGACCAACTCATGTTTTGCCGCAGCAAAGCAAGGTTTCTTCACTTAAAGATCCCTCTAGGAAGGTTCGCCGTGGTGAAGGCACCACATTAAGCATAAGTCTTTGCCGCAGCAAACCCCTCTAATCAGCAACCCAGACCTGAAGCATTTTTAGAAATTTTACCTACCGACTCTCACAAACTGACCCAGTACACCTCAATACCAGTTTAGAAACCCTATTTTCTTGTAAGTGACATCATTCACTCAGACCACAGCCTCCATCTCCATTCTCTCTTGTCTTTCTCTTATCTAACCCTAATTTCTTCCATTTTTTCATTGTCAAACCTCCACCGTGGGAAGCTCAAATTCATTCCTAGTTGAGATGCTTCAGATTTCTATGTGTGGCTCTTGAAGGCGTAGCAATGGCTGGAGTTGTCACACCTTACTTATATAGTACCTTAGCATTCATTTAGAACCATTCCAGACCATGTTGGATGGTCTTACACTTAAAATTTTCAATTTGAACGTTAATTTTTGGAAAATTACTGTTCACTGTCCAGTTTTCAGATTACAGGTCCAACTTTGAAAAATCATAACTAATTCTAGAAAAATCGTATGGAGGTGTTCCAAAATTCTACAGAAAACTATTTCAATGCTCTTTAAGGAAAAAATATTCAACTAAACTCACCCTCACTGAAAAAGTACAGTTTATTGGATTAAAATTACTATTTGTTTGGTAAAATCTGGACTTTCCAGATTCTCTGCCTTAACTTTGAAAATTCATATCTCTTCATATACACATCCAAATAAGGTGATTCACCACTTATTTTAAAGCTTGGGATGTGCACTATAAGTATACCAAATTTTGTAGCTTAACTCATTCATATGATAGGTCAAACTGAAGCTCGAAACTAACTGCTCTATGACCTACGTTTAATCCCTTAACATCTCTTTACTTTAATTCTTTTTATTTCTTTGGCATACCTAACATGGGCTTACTTTTTCCCATTCATGCTCATACATTCCTATACATTCCATAAGCTTTATAATTAAATACATGGCATTCACAACATAATTATAACATAGGAGAATTATACATTGAATATTAGTATCAATCATTAGCTTCAATAATTCTCCACTTCTTCTCCTTGCTTCTCATGCCATTAGTGCCCATCATTGATTGACCTAAATGGTTGGTTACAAAGGGGTGAGATTCGGGAGAATCTCAGTAGCAAACATTACCACGTACATGCACAAGATGGATGCTAGTGTACGGTATGTAGTTTTTCATAAACTTAAGTTAACTAGTGACATGCCATCATGCTTTATGCTTGGTATAAAAATGCATGGCCATGGGAACATATTAAAAACAGCATTTCTAGCAACAATCATCATGTCACAACATCATTCAAACAACAAATACAAACCAACACATGAGCATACCATGTCAGGCACATAAAGGGTAAGTTCACTACCTTGCACCTCAAGCTTTCCTCTTACTTTTCCTTTGACTCCCTTGACTTTCCAACCATGTGGGCATTCGGTTAACATCACCAAACATCCTCTTGGATGTTCCAGAGGTCCTCAACATAACCATAATGATCACACAATCCATTAGGACCATTAGATTACAAAAAGTTCAAGACTAGTTTTCTTGAACCTCAACCCTTTCTCTTAGTCTTAGGATTTTCTTTCTAACTTTTCTAATATAAATCTTATCATATCCTATCCTTAAGATCCATTTCTTGTCAATTAGGACCATTTTAGATGGCCTTAGATTCAAGAATACCAAATCTGGAAATTTTGGTTCGCGGGTACTATTCACACAGAAACTCCAGAATTTTTGCTTAACTTTGAAAATTCATAATTAAATCTACAAAAATCCAAATTGAGTGCTTCTAAGTCTCACTGAAAGATGCTTAAGTTAAATTTAAGGGAAAAATATTTTCAGTAACCAATTCTATTCTGAACAGTACTGAAATTGTACAGAACTTGAAACTCTTCCAAAAGTTCAACACTGTTTCCAGATTTCAAACCCTAACTTTGAAAAATCACCATAAATCGTACAATATCCAAATGAAGTGTTCTACCCATGGATTTAAAGCTTACAGAGTGAACTTTAAGCATACAAAATTTTAGAATCAGATACACACAGTAACTAATTCGAAATAGGTATCAAATCAGATGCTACAACCACCACATACCTTGATCTTGAAGCTTGAACTTAGGTGGACTTTCTCTTACTAGAGATAGCTCTTTCTCTCTCCAGATGCAAGGGCAGCAGAGTTTCCCCTAGTGTTCATTAGCTTGGCCGAATTGGGGGGGAGAAGATTGCCTATTTATAGCCAAAAAGTTGGCTTGAATGGACCAAAATGCCCTTGGTAGCTAGAAGAAGGAGTAAGGGCTATTTTGAAAGTTCAAGTGGACTTTTTCATCATCATTGCATCACCTTATTACATCATCCTTGCATCATGCTTCTAGAAGAGGCCACGTGTCGCAAAAATGGTGGAGGATAAGGAATATTAGATTATAACCGTCGGAATCTAAACTTAGCCCTTAAGTTTCCTCCTATTTTATTTGGCCCACATTTCTCCAACTTTCTTTATGGCCTTCAAGGGTTCAGAAAATTCTTCTGTCTACTCCATAAATTCCCCTTCATTCTAGAGAGTATCTATGAATTTTCTCAGGCCATAACACTTCCTCTAAGCCTTGTATAAAAATCATTTACTAAAATACCCTTTTATCTGTATAATCTGCTCTTTAATTTATTAAAGCCGTTCCACTGGCCTTTTGGTTGCGGGACTAATTTTATAAATTAGTATAACCTTTCAACCAATTAATTCTTATTTTTACATACATTTTTGAGGTCTCTTGCTATTTTAAATAATTACCTCAAACAGTTTGCTTTTTACTGGCCATAACCTCATAAATTCCATTTAAGCTATCTTAGGGGTATTTTTGTCTTTTCTCTTCATAGAAGAGTCTTAGAATATTATTTTCCATTTTCTAGGACTTTCTTGGAATTTTCTGTACACTCTTCCATTTTTGCCTTTGCTGGTCATAACTTTTTGAATTTACAATTTAGTCCCTGCTTGGACTTAACTTCATATAATCTTCTCTTTAAGGCTTCTAACTTAACCTTTGGCCTATATCTAGTCTCTTTTCTTTCTCTAGGCCTTCGAGACTTTACTGGAGTCTCTGACCTTGATTATACTGAAGCCCCTGAAAAACTTTTACTTTGCAGTTTAGTCCCTGAAACTGCTTTGACTTCCTTTCTCATCTTTGGGACTTCTGCTCAAAAAGGGTTTGGTAGCCTATCCAATTTAGGCTACTTTTGATGCTTCTAGGTCTAAAAGTCTGGATGTTACAGGAGTTCAATGAGCTAAGAAGGGGAGTAGTTTAATCCTAGTTCGGCTATGAATTTATGAATTTCTAGGTTTTGGATTTGTATTTTGTAGTTGAACTACTTGATTATAGTTGTAATCGGCTTTGGATTTTCATTTATGTAGTGGATTGGTTATTGTAGAACCTTGAGCTTAAATATATGAAGTTTCATATATGTCGGTTATAATCTTTTGATTCTCTCTACTCTTACACGGTTGTGCTTTGATATTGAGTTGATTTTGATTGCATTTGACCTATTGCATTAATCAATCTTTCTACACACACTAAGAGCACTTAACAGGATCATGAGAAATAGAGTTCATTTATTAAGATTCTGGACTTAAAGAGTACTTTAAGGTTTATCATTTCGAAATTTAGTGATTTCTACTCTCATATCAATTGATTTTGAACTATGACAGCCTGAGCACACTTTAAAGAGGAACTTCATCATTATTTGGTTATTGTTTACCTGCATTCATTACTCATTTCCCTAAAATCCAAAAATATTTTGTTTATCATTCATTTAATTTACTTAATGATTTTGAAAAACCAAAACCCCCTGTTTATGTTCAAGTTTGCATTACATGATATTTGAGTTAACTTAGGTCCATTTCGTTAAGGTTCTGTTTAAGTGAAACGACTCGAGGTTGCACCTTATAGAGCAATCCTTGGATAAAAATTTTGATTTAACCTCCTAGGTCTAGAACAGGTATGGAAAATCAAATGGTGCCTTTGTCGCGGAGCCAAGAAATTGGTTCTCTAGTTTAGCTTGTGTCATTTATCTGTCAATTAAGGTTTTAAGCCTTGTTAGATTACATTTTAGGTAGCTTAGGTACATATTTGTTCATAGTAGAGGTTTTCATTTTGCATAGCATCAAAATTTTTGTGATTTTCTATACCTTCACCATTTTTACTCTGCATCTGCATATTCTAGAAGTCTGTCTTGCTTTTTGTGACCTTTTACCGCGACATACTTCTGCTTTCACTATGGCATACTTCTATTTTTGCCATGGCCAACTAGCAAAAATACTTGAGGATCTCTCTCGGGATACCTTCGTCGTGGACAACTTCTGCTTTTGCCGCAGTAAACCTGCTACATTCAGCTCACAGACCGTCTCGGCCTACCTTCACCGTGGCAAACTTCTGCTTTCACCATGGCAAACCCTTCTGGAAATGTTTAAAACTTGAAATTTTTGCCTTTCTTTCTGTGCATACACACTCATACTCATACATACACTTGCATCCATCACAATTCATACTTTTATTTGACTTTGTGTGTTGCAAGTCAATTTTGTTTGCTCTTTCTCTGTGATTTTGTTCTTGTATGCCATGAAAAACCAAGCTTGTACCCTTTAACCCTGAGATTTGGAGAAGACTTAGAGAGATAAGAAGAGAGAATAGAGTTGAGGGGACAAGTAAATTAGTAGTTGAACAAGAAAACATCTCTGTGGAATCTAGCCTATCTAGTAGCGAGAGTGAACCTATTGAAGAAGAGATCATGGCTGATTTACCACCTAACCCACCTAATCCTAACCCCAATACTAACCAAGTGAGGAATGGAGGCAATAGAGGGAATGGAGAATAGGAGAGAGTAGGAGAAAATAATGGGCACCCTAGAAGAAGAACAATTAGGGAAGCCACCACATCTGATGTCAATTTTGACCTTTTTACTGTTGCATGTCCAAATTTTGAAGTTAACTTTGAAATTAAAGGTTTATTGATTAACTCGCTTCTAAAATTTCATGGCTTGATAGGAGAAGATCCTTATCTTCATTTGTAATTCCTTTCTATGGTTTGTCAAAGCATGAAGCTTGTGGGAGCATCATTAAATCAAGTGCTGTGGAAGGTTTTCCATTTATCATTAGAGGGTAAAGCTCAAAAGTGGTACATGAGCCTTCCAAGGCATGTGGCTAATGCATATCACAGTTGGGGAAACTTAAGGAAAGCATTCTTGGAGAAATACTTTCCATCTTCTCAGATTTCATCGATGAGAAAGGAGATCTATTCAGCTAAGCAAGATTATGACGAGTCTCTTTATGACTACTGGAATAGATTCTAAGACCTGCTCTCAAGATGCCCACACCATCGAATTCTGGATAAACAACTTGTGCAGTATTTTGATGATGGGTTGAAGAACCAAGAGAAGGGTATGTTAGATGCTGCATCAGGAGGATCTTTGATAGACTCCACTGCTGAAGAGGCCTAGGATTTGACCAAAAAAAATGGCCCTGAATCATCAACAATATGGTGTAAGAGACACTAAAGCGGTACATGAGTTAGGAGCTTTAACAGTTCATAACAAAAGAATGAACACCTTGGAATCAAAGGTTGATTCTCTGGAAAGGAAAATGACTTCTCAATTATCCCTTATCACTGCGGAGTTGAAGAATATGAATGTGAATATACCAGCACCCCCTATGGATATTACTGCCCCTAGTTGCAAGACTTGTGGTTTGGTTATGCATATTTCTAGTGTCTATCCAGGCTGATATGAAGAGGTATCTACGGTTTTTGAGGGTCATCCAAATCAGAAGTGGGGCCCTTATTCTAACACTTATAATAAGGGGTAGAAAGCGAACCCTTGACTTGGTTGGAGGAATGTAGATAGTAGACCTCCAAACAGATTTCAGAAGAGTGGAGGAGCTGGTTTATCCTCAAACTAGTTCCAAAACCAACATTAGGCCTTGACCATTCCCCTTAAAGAAGACACAAATCAACCCCTGCATAACATGATGGCCTTGATGAAAGAAGAAAGGACTTCCAATGCCAATCAATTCAACTCTTTGGCTTCCTTGATTCAACAAGACTCCTCTAAAAATGATGCCAGATTTAGTGCCCTAGAGAAAAGAATGGAGCATTAGGAGACAAAGGTTGAGAACATCAACTCATATGTAACTCAGCTGTCCAATAACATGAGTAAGCAGCAAGCTAAGAGCAGCGGCACTATTCCCTCCAACACTGTTATAAACCCTAAGGGTTTAAATGCTATCACTCTTCAAAGTGGGAAGCAAGTTAAGTTTAATTAAGAAGAGGATAAGGCTATTGATGAGGATATTACTTGTGATGATCTGCCACCATCTCCCCAAGAGGTCAAGAAGTCCAAAAGCTCTAAGGAGATGAAATTGCGACTGAAGGAGTCCACTACCAAGCATGATGACAAGGGGAATGCAAAGGAATCTGAACCAAGCAAGCATGGAGCCTTGAGCAAGGAAGGTAAGGAGGTAAACATCAATGAACTACCTTTTCTTCATTCTTACCCAAAAAATGTAAAAATAGGCAATGAAAGGCAAGATTATGAGTTGCTTGAAACTTTTAGGAAAGTAGAAGTCAAAATTCCCTTACTTGACCTGATTAAAAAGATTCCTAAATATGCAAAAGTTCTTAAAGAGCTATGTATACAAAAGAGGAGATTTAAGCCTAATGAAAGAGTCTAATTGCCCTCTAATGTGTCTGTCTTGTTTAAACCCTAAATCCCAGTAAAATGCCAAGACCCTGGATCTTTCACTATCCCTTGCACTATAGGGGGAGCCCTGCTAGATCTAGGAATAGCCATTAATGTCATGCCTAAGTCTATTTACATTTCACTAGGAGTCAAGACTCTTAAGTCTACTACTATTGTACTCCAACTAGCTAATAGGACTATTAGGTATCCTGAGGGCATTATTGAGGATATTTTGGTCCAAGTTAAGGATTTGGTTTTTCCTGCTGATTTCTATGTGCTTGACATGTCTTCTAAGCTTGTAAATGACATCACACTAATCCTTGGTTGACCTTTCTTAAGGACTGTTAATATCATGATTAGCATGAAAAAGGGGACTATTACAATGGAAGTGGGTGATAATAAGGTTTCTTTTAACATGTATGAAGCAATAAAACATCCTTATGAGAACCATTCACTTTTGGATGTTAATATGATAGACATTGCTATTAAGGATGCTTGATCTAAAATTGAATTGCAACATGATTCTTTTTATTCTGACCTTTATTCTACTGATTCTAATGATAAAGATGAATTTGTTTCTTCTTTTTCATCTCTTTATTCATCTCTTTCTACTTGTTCATGTGGTGGTGACATGACATTCATTGACTGAACTATAGTTAATTGCATGCTTTCCATCCCGCATACATTCTCTGTGTTACCTACTGATGAGAATTCGAATTGTGATTCCTCTATTATCAGTTATGATTCCCTTGGGTTTTTTGATGATATTTCAGATTAGCCTAACATTTTGGAAGCTGATACTGAAATAGAGAATGATGGTATGGAGGAGAATCCCTCCAAGGCAGTTGCTGCTGTAGATCAATTTGAAGTTGGTTCAATGCTTAGAGAGGAAGGAAACTGCAAAGCTGATCATATTTAACCAAAGCTGTCATTGGTTGAAGGAAAAGAGAGTAATCTGTTCTCTCTTGAACTTCATAAACTGATCCCTTCTGTTGTGCAACCACCTATGCTTGATTTAAAACCCCTACCCCCTACTCTAAAATATGCTTTCCTTGAGTCTAATGAACAATTACCTGTTAATATTGTCTAACTCACTATCTAAGGGTTAGGAAGAGAGACTCTTATATGTTTTAAGGGAGCATAAGAGGGCAATAGGGTAGACCTTAGCGGATATTCCTAGAATTAGTCCAGCTATTTGCACACACAGGATTCTCCTTAGTGAGGGATCAAAACCAATGAGGCAACCCTAAATACGACTGAACCCTCTTATACTTGATGTAGTTAAGAAGGAGATTACTAAGCTTTTGAGCGCAGGGATTATCTATCCTATTTCTGATAGTAAATGGGTCAGTCTGGTGCACATAGTACCTAAAAAGAGTGGGATGACAGTGGTTAAGAATGAATGAGATGAGCTTATCCCTATAAGGGTCCAAAATTCATGGCATGTGTGCATAAACTATAGAAAACTTAATGATGCCACATGAAAAGATCACTTTCCTATCCCTTTCATAGATCAAATGTTAGAGAGGCTTGTTGGCAAGTCACATTATTGTTTTCTAGATGGCTTTTCAGGTTATTTTCATGTTCCTATAGCCCTCAAAGATCAAGATAAAACCACTTTTACATGCCCTTTCGGTACCTTCGCTTATCGTAGGATGCCATTTGGGTTATGTAACACTGCAGGTACCTTTCAAAGGTACATGATGGCAATTTTTAGTGACCTCCTTGAGCAAAGCATAGAAGTCTTCATGGATGACTTCATAGTCTATGGAGAGAGCTTTAATTAGTGCCTGAATAGCCTAAAGTAGGCTCTTGAGAGGTGCATAAATAAAAAGTTGGTCTTAAATTTTGAGAAATGTCATTTTATGGTGGATAGTAGGATAGTTTTAGGCCACCTAATCTCCCAAAAGGGGATTAAGGTTGATAAGGCTAAAATTGAAGTTATTTCCTTACTTCCTTACCCCACCTGTCTTAAAGATTTAAGATGCTTCTTAGGGCATACACGGTTTTATCAGCGATTTATTAAAGATTTTAGTAAAGTTGCCCTACCTCTTTCTACTTTGTTGAAAAAATATGTGAAATTTAACTTTGACGACGATTGTAGACATGCCTTTGATGCTCTTAAATCTATGCTTGTTTCACCTCCAATTTTAAATGCACCTGACTGGGATTTATACTTTGAACTATTATGTGATGCCTCTAATTTTGCAGTAGATGCCATGCTTGGTCAAAAGGAGGAGAAGCAATCCAGAGTCATAACTTATGCCTCTAAAACACTTGACCCAGCTCGAGTCAACTATACCACCATCGAGAAGGAGATGTTTGCTATTGTATTTGCCTTAGACAAGTTTAGGCAATATCTAATCAATTCTTGAGTGGTTGTGTTTACAGATCATGCGGCTGTTTGCTATCTACTCAAGAAGCCACAATCCAAGCCAAGATTGATAAGGTGGGCTTTGCTTCTGCAAGAGTTTGATAATGAGATAAAAGATCAAGCTGGGGCAGTGAATTGAGTAGCTGATCACCTAAGTAGGCTACCAAAGCACACAAAAGGAGTAGACTCTTCTAAACTCACTTTTGATTCTTTTCCTAATTCCGCTTTATGTGCTTTGGTTGTTAAAGAGCCTTGGTATGCTGATATTATCAACTATCTCATGACTGGACTCACCCCTCCTTTTATGTCTAGATTTCAGGCACAGAAGCTTTGAAGCGAGTCCCAACACTACATATGGGATGCACCTCATCTGTGGAGAATGTGTAGTGATCAAGTTATTAGGAAGTGCATGCCGAATAAAGATTTCAAGCCCATCATTTCAGCTTGCCATTCTATGGTTTGTGGGGGTCATTTTAGTAGAAAGAGAACATCTAGGAAAATCTTAGATTTTAGATTTTATTGGCCAATCCTTTTTAAAGACTCTTTTGCATTTTGTCAGTCCTATGACAAATATCAATGTTTTGAAAGGTTAGGAAAAAGGCATGAGATACCCCAACAACCTTTATTGTTTTACGAAATCTTTGATGCTTGGGGTATTGATTTCATGGGACCCTTTCCTTCATCCTTCAGTTTTGTATATATTTTGTTAGCTGTGGATTATGTGTCCAAATGGATAGAAGCGATACCTTCTAGAAAAGATGATGCCCAAGCTATTTCAAAATTTCTTTAAATCAAACATTTTCTGTAGGTATGGGATCCCCAAGGCTGTAGTGACTGACAGGGGTATACATTTCTATAATAGGATTGTAGATAATCTATTTTTAAAATTTGGTGTCACTCATAAAGTCTCCATTACCTACCACCCCTGAACCAATGGTCAAGCTGAAATTTCAAATAGAGAGGTGAAACACATACTGGAAAAGATGGTAAAACCTTCCAAAAAAGACTAGAGTTTATGCTTGGAAAAAGCATTGTGGGCTTACCGGACAGCATACAAATCACCCATTGGCATGTCCCCTTACCCCTTGGTCTTTGGGAAAGCTTGCCATTTACTAGTGAAGCTCGAGCACAAGGCCTATTGGGCAGTCAAGTAGTGCAACTTAAATATAGAGTCTGTCAGAAAGGAGAGGAAGTTACAACTACAAGAGTTGGAGGAGCTTAGACTTGAAGCCTATGAAAACTCCAGACTCTACATGGAGAAAACAAAGTTCGTGTATGACTAGGGAATCCTACGGAAGCACTTCAAAGAGGGCGATCGAGTACTATTGTATAAGGGTCGGTTCACTTTTAAGCAAGAAAAATTTAACACCCGATGGGATGGGCCCTACATGGTCACAAGAGTGCACAACTTTGGCATGGTTGCACTTTTACATGAGGAGACTAGAGCCAAACTCAAAGTCAATGGCCATCTATTGAAGCTCTACCATAAGAATCAAAAGCCTCCTTAATTCCCAGGTTGTTTCTTTCCTTTACTCATTTACTTACTTTTGCCCTATTATTACTCGTGATATATTTTGTGCATTGGTATACTAATTGAGTATTGGAGAGAAACCGTCTCAGTAGTATAGTCTTAGTGTAGTTAGTTATTTTCTTGTTTAATAAGATTCCCTTCTTGATTTTGATCTCTACTCTTTCTTATTATGTGCTTAATTGTTATAGTGCAGCAAATTGTCAAATTATCTGTTTTTGATTGATAAAGTTTGCTACTCTATCTTGTGTGTTATGCTGCCTTATCATGCATTTATTGAGCACTTTTTGATCTCATTTTGTACACCTAAAAGTTTCTGAAGTATCCAGTTGCCCCCTTGTTTATGTGCCTTGATCCTCTGCTATTGTGTTGTTTTTATTTAGTTTTTGGGTGTCTCTGGCTACTTTTGCCACGGCGAACTTCAACCTTCACTGTGGCAAAGTTGCCCAGTTTTTGTTTGCTACTCTCGATGAACTTTCACCATGGCAAACTCTAACTTTTACCACGACGAAGATCACCCAGTTCTGTGTCTTACTCTCAGGATACTTTCATCGCGGCGAACTTATGGTTTCACCATGACGAGGTCCCTTTTCTTTCCTTTCTCTTCGTCTCGAGAATGTTTTACCGCGGCGAACTCCTTTCTTCATTGTGACAAAACCTCGAATTCTGCGCAGAATGTTTTACTTAAACCCTACTTTTTAATGTTAAATTACCATTCTACCCTTTGTAATTGCCTACCCATTTAATTTATTTAACTCTATTTTTGTCTTTTCGCTTCCCTTCAACCCTTCAACTCTCCAAAACTGCCCCCTTTTGCATTCTCTAAACCATTGGCCTCCCTTCCCCCTTTACCCCATCCTATTTCTTTTTTCCTTTCCTTCTTCTTTCCCCCTCCTAAATTCAACCGAAACCCTTTTTCCTTCTCTAAATTCCAGTTCTGCCTCCCTCTTCTCTTCCACACCCTATTGTTTTCTCTTCTCCATTGATCCCTATCCCTCTCTCCACTCTATCTACGCAGGACTCCCCTGTTTTGGTAAGTTTCTTTTTCTATTGTTTTTTTGTTTATTTCCTTTGGTTTGTTGTTTATTTAGGTTGTTTTTACTTTTAGTTTTCAGTTATATAGCTCTTAGGCTATCTAATGATTCATGGTGTATTTTGTTTTTCTATGATTCCCTTACTCAATTTTGAAAGTTTTTGGTAAATTGAAAACCTATGAATCATTACACAGCCTTTTGCTTTTGCCTAGGTTATTAATTTTGGTTTTTCTGGGATAGTTTTAGTTGCTTTCTGTTTGGTCTTTGTTTAGTTTGTTTTGTTTGTTGTGTTCAGAGTATGCCTCATACTAAAAACCCTGCACCTGTGTCTGAATCTGATTCTAGGGATGAATATACTTTTGAGGAGTTGTATGAAAAGATTGATCAGAGACCTCTTCTGAAGGAGTGACCTTTTCCCTTAGACCCCCCAGATAACCCTTTTGTCTGCCAACTACATGCATCCCAATTGACCGGTTTGGTCCAAGAGCGTTCTATGGGCAATGACGTCTTTGTTTGCCATTTCTATACCTATGCTTGATTCCATGGTTCCATGATCATTGACTTTTGCAATGTTCGTGTCCGCCGCTCTTTTACCACTGAAAACATCCGCTACTATTACCGCCTTCCTCTTTGTCGCCATTCTGGTTATTCTGAATATAGAGATAATTATCCTTTTAATAATGTTATCAAAACCCTGTGTCATGAAGGTGCCACTTGGCATCGCCCCCACACTACAGAACAATACCTAAAGCGATCTGAGTCCCGACTTGAGGCTCGTCCTTGGCTGTACTTTGTCTGCAACAACTTAGTACCCACCACCTACCTAGCCAACGTTCCTAAGTGCCAGGCACTATACATCTACCTTCTCACAACTGGCCAATCATTTGACATAGTCGACACCATTTACTCAGCTCTCCATGATGCCATTAACACCCCCAAACTCACCAATAGTATCATTTTCCCCCATCTAGTCACTGACCTTTTTCGCGCTGCTAATATCCCTGAGTACAGCAATGATAGCTACTTTGAACCAGCCCTCTTGTTTGAATATGACTGCCTTAAACAACCTATCATTGGACCACCTTCACCTATCCAACCTGTTTATGATGTTGGAGCAGTCCATACAACTGGTGCACCAGCCCTAGAAGCCCAAGAAGGCCAGGAAGATCAGGAAGCCCCTCAACCTGTTACCTTGGACACCCTAGCAAATGATATTGATAAGCCGGTAGAGCATGTCCACCAGTTGTGTGTCACACTCCTCTGAGAGATGAAGAGGCAGAAGGACCGTGATGCTCTTTATGATCGAGACCGGCATTATCGCTATTGTGTGGATGCTTTGATTGCTGAACAGTTGAAGTTTCTCCTACCTTCTGAGGAGGATGACCCTCAAAGCGAAGCCGGGACATCTGGAGCGGGTACTTCTAGTGGAGGACCGTCTGGGTCCAGGATGGATGATACTAGGATGCAGTTGTAGTTCTTTCTTTATGTGCTTTGTTTCTTGTTTTTATTTCTGTTTTGAGTCGGTGTTGCTAGATACTTGTTAAGCTTTTCAGTGTTTTCATTACTTTGCACTTGCCTAGTTGGATTGGATGCTGGTTTAACTGTTTAGCTACTGGTGGCTTTCTTATTTTGGTTTTATCTTTACAATTGCATTGATCCCCTCTGCTATTTTCACTTATCCTTTTTGTTTTGCCTGCTGATTGAGCTCAAATTATTCTTGTCTTTTGATTACACCATCCATGATTATGTTGCATTTTCTGGCTCTTTTGGCTATAATTGAGCTTATTTTAGATTAAGAGTCCATGCATTGAGTTAGTGTCTTTTTTAGGGTAAGATCGTCATAATTAGTTATTAATTGTATTCAATTAATTTCTAGGACAATTGATGCCTTAAATTGTTCCTTTTCAATGTAGGACACTTGAGATTGGAGCCAAGGTTGAAGACTCAAGGCACACAGAGTAGAAGAGGAGCCTTTGCCACCCTTCACCGCAGCAAACCCACCCTTCGCCGCAGTGAACTCCTCGTATCAGCATATTCAAACCCAACCATTTTGAGAAAAATTGACCTGCCCACTTCCATGAACAGACCCAGACGTATCATATTTGAGTTAGAAACCCTATTTTCAGTAGGAATGAGGTCACACACTGACATCTAGCCACCATCCACATTTTTCTCTTCATCTTCTCTCATCTCTCCCACTAGAAACCTAATCCCTCACCTTCCACTGTCACCTTCATCCATGGGCAACACTGAGTCAATTTCGGTGGAGATGTTTCTGCACACCATGAGTAGCTAGGCTTCCTCCAGCTCTTGAAGATGGATGATTCGCATGATTTCTAAGAGCTACAAAAGAGGAGTTTTAGTTTCATCTTAGTTCTAGCTATGTATTTATGAATTCCTAGGTCTAGGATTTGTAAATCCTTAGTGAAAGACTTTGATTGATCTGTAATCGTTAGTTGATGAATTACATTTGTAGTTGGATTGGTTAATGTTGAATTTCATGCTTCAATATATGTGGTCACACATATGTTCTTTGTAGCTCTCTTGATTCTCTTCATCTTGCATGGTCATGTTTTGATGATGAGTTGATTTACTGTTGCATTGAACCATTTGTATTAATCATTCTTAATTACACATTAGGGAAGCTTAACAATGTTTTCATTAATGAGTTCATTAATGTAGGCATTGGACTCAATGAGTTATTGAGGCTGTTATCAAGAAAACCTAATGAATTTATAAAACTCCTAAATCTTAAGAGAACTATGATTGTCAAGAATCCATTTTCAAGAGGTTTTATCAATTGATTCAGTACTTGACTTCCATCCATTTCATCTTAATCTCCCAAAAATCCAAAAATACATTTACATTCTATTGCATTTTATCTTAATTACAAGTCTCAATGAAAACCCCCAACCTTTTCCAGCTCAATTTGCAATACCATGGCATTTAGTTAATCTAGGATCATAATTTGGACTCCACAAGTGAAATGACCCGAGGTTGTGCCTCTAGTACAATCCTTGGATTAATTTTGAAATTGGCCGCAAGGTGTAGGTAAGACAAGTCAAGGCGATTTCAAGTGGCGCCGTGGCCGGGGAGCCAAGAAATTGGTTCTCTAGGTTAGCTTGTGTCATTTGGTTGTCAATTGAAGTTTTGATCCTTTTAGGTTGCATTTTAGGTAGTTTAGTTGCATATTTGTTCATAGTATAGGTTTTCATCTTGCATAGCATCAAAATTTTTGGAAATACAAACAAATATACTGATTTTCTACACTTTCAGTATTTTCACTTTGCATCAGTGGCGTCCGGTAAACTAATTAGCTCTCTGTGACAGTTCATTATGGCCAACCTGTTCCTTCGCCGCGGTAAACTTTTTGAAAAATTGAAGGATTCCTCTCGGGATACCTTCGCCTCGGCATACTCC
The DNA here is from genome assembly GCF_004799145.2 of Neltuma alba. Taxonomy (NCBI): domain Eukaryota; kingdom Viridiplantae; phylum Streptophyta; class Magnoliopsida; order Fabales; family Fabaceae; genus Neltuma; species Neltuma alba. The sequence goes on from NW_021635174.1 coordinate 210,191, forward strand.
TGCTTTCGCCGTGGCAAACTTTCTGCACTCAGCTGTTTGTTCGCCTCTGTCACCTTTCGCCGCGGTGAACTATAACATCCTAAAATTTCTAACCTAGAAATAGGGAAATATGTCATACCCGGATATCTTTAGTATGATTAATGAAAGATTTAGGGCTGACCAAGGCCAGGTGAGATAAAAGATAGATAAACAGCACAACAATTGAAGTGAGAATTGAAAAAGGACCAAATTGTCATTTTTAAAATGATTGGTCTACAAAGGGCATTATCGTAATTAGTGTCTGGAAATCCTAAAAATTTCTAGTAAATCATGGAAAATAGAATTAATGCCGTAGAATGGTATTTGAGGTCTAGAAAGTAAATACAAGTTGAAAATAATTTATTAAAAATTATTTTAATTATTAATATTGGCTAAATTAAGAGAAAAATTAGCCAATATTAATTCTTAAAAATACTTAGAGATCTCAGAAAATTATGAAAAATTAAAGGAAATTCATTTAGGAATTATGGAAATTTATAAAATTATTTCCAACACTAAATAATGAGGAGGTTAGCTTTAATTGAATTTAAAGCTAAATTAATATTGGTAGATTTTCTGTTTTTACAGAAATGACAATTTAAGGAGTTATAGAGGGAGAAAAATTATGAAATTAATCAAGAAATACCCTTTTACTGAGACATAATTAATGGTGAGCTGATATAAGAATTTTAAGATACTAGAATTTTTCGGCTATCAGATAAAATAAACCAGTACTATATTAAGACTCAGTGGACTGTCTGGACAACAGGGGTGATAAAATTTCCTACAGATGGACAAGGACACATGTCACGCCTAAATTGGCCAAGAAAAGAAAAAAGAAAAGAAAAGGAAAAAGAAAAAGAAAATAATAAATCAAGATAGGTTAAAACCTAATTAGGTTTAAGTAAGATGATTAGGGTTAAGTCATCTTCCGTAGGATTCTGACATGTGGCAAACATGGTTCATTGGATGGCTAGGATTCAACCATCTACTTTTGAAAAGTCAAAAGTTTCTAGAAGGGTGATTTGCCAAGTTAATCAAGGGATTAAGAGAGTAAACTTTGATTAGAGCCTAATTAATTTTAATGGATAAGAAGAAATGACATAAGCCCTAATGACTCATCATCCAAGTGTCAACATACTAAGCTACATAGCCTAAGATTTGTACATATGGAAAGAGATAAAAATTGGAGAGCTAAGATTAAGTCTTATGCAAGAAGGGCATATGTGGAATTAGTGAAATATGAAGCCTATAAATACCCCCTCACATGTTCATTTCATGCAAGACCTTTCAAGTAGGAAACCTCTTGCAAATTTTCGTGTAGAGAGAGAAAGAGAAGAATTCTAGTGAGAGAAAGTCATTTGGAAGCAAGGTAAGCTTCTAAAACTCTTCATTTCAAGTTATAATGATGGTATGTTAGTTTTAGGCTATTTTAATGATGATAGAAAGTCATTTTTCTAAGGGGAAATGCTGCCCAAATTTTATCAAAATGATAAGGAATGGTTTAGATGAAGATTAAGCATGGTTAAAGGTTAAAGATTAAGTGGTTACATGTTAGTTTGGTTGAAAATCCTTTTCCCTACAAATATATATATGGTTCGGCCAAGCTAAGTCAATGGGAAGGGATTGGATTTTCATAAAACTAATATGATAAATGGATTCTACATGAAAAATTATATAGGAATAGCCCAAGAAAGTTCAAGAATCAAAGCTAGAAAAATAAACCCTAAAAATCAAGAAAAAGGGGTTTAAGGGGTTATGTTAAGTTATGAAGTTATAATAATCCTTCATGTTGTGTCATTGGTTGCCTAATAGGCTATACACAACAAAGGGACAAGGATCTAATCAAGAGGAAAGAATTCAAGAGGAAGGAAATCAATCAAGGTAGCTTTTGCAATTCATTATATTAGAGTGTCACCTTACTTTGTATGATTATGGCTATGTGTTTTGCTAACCTGTTATGCTAGGAGGTGGATGAGAATGTTATGTTATATGATGTTGCCTCCATGCAAATTATGCCTTGGCTTATGCTATGTTGAGTGCCATGAATGTTTATGATGATATGTCCTTACCATAGCATGAACATAAAGTTAAAGTATGCATGCATGTAGCTTGATTTACAATGTATTGTGTGACCTTGATAATGTATGCAATTGCTACTAAGATTCCCCAAGAATCTTACCCCAATATTTAAACAAACCCTATGGCCTTCAACATCCAAGGAAAAAGGAAAGGAGTTGGCTCTTACTTGAAGAGGTAGTAAGCCATAGTAACTTTATATGGCTTTAAACCTTTCTATTTTAGAGGAATGTAATATGAAGCATGCTTTATGTTTCCAATAGTATGATTAAGGTTAGAGGTATACAAGCATGAGTAGAATAGTCCAAGCATGATTAGAAATAGCTAATATAGCTAAGGAGAGTATGCTATGATGTTAAGTGGTCAGTTAAGTTACCCTTTCAAAGGGGGTAAAAAGTCAACTAAAAGGGATTAAAGTTTGACCAATGACCATTTGAGTAAATGAGTGAGTTAGGTTTTGAAATTTGGTGAGCGAAGAGATCTTATTTTTCTCTTTAAAATGAGGGGTAGTTTGCCTAATTCTGATAACCGAACAGAAAGTTTTGCCTTTCCAAAGTTAGACAAAAATCAAGTAAAATCCGAAAATGACCAAATGAACAGTAACTTTTTCAAAGAAAATTGGGCTCGAATTCCAAGGAAATCAGTCCAGAAACTATTTTTTCTCAAAATTTTATCCAAAGAGCTTTCCGTAGAACTTGGAATCACTCAATTTCAATTTTTCTACAATTAGTTATAAATTTTCGAAGTTTGTCACATTTTAAGGTGACAATGAATAGTAACCCGTAAATGAAAATTTTCAAACTTGATTTTTCATCATTTGTAGCCTTCAAAAGTGATTCCAAATGCTACCACAAGATAAGTTATTTGGTATAAACATAAGGTGTTACACGAACTCTCCTGAAAAGTTTTGAAACTTTTTGCTTCTTTTTCTGTGCATACATACTCATACTCACCCATACACTTGCATAAACACCCATACACTTGCATCTATCACAACTCATACTTTTATCTGACTTTGTCTACTACAAGTCAATTTTGTTTGCTCTTTCTCTGTGATTTAATTCTTGCATGCCACGAAAAACTGAACTTGTACCCTTTTACCTTGAGATTGAGGGAAGACTCAGAGAGATAAGAAGAGAGAAAAGAGTTGAGGGGACAAGTGAGTTAGTGGTTGAACAAGAGAATATTTTTGTGGAATCTAGCCTATCTAGTAGTGAGAGTGAGCCTACTGATCAAGAGATAATGGCTGATTTACCACATAACCACCCTAATCATAACCCCGATGCCAACCAAGTGAGGAATGGAGGCAATAGAGGGAATGGAGAACAAGAGAGAGTAGGAGAAAATAATGGGAACCCTAGAAGAAGAACAATTAGGGAAGTAACCACATCTGATGTCAATTTTGACCTATTTACTGCTGCTTGTCCAAATTTTGAAGTTAATTTTGAAATTAAAGGATTATTGATTAACTCCCTTCCAAAATTTCATGGCTTAATAGGAGAAGATCCATATCTTCATTTGCAATCCCTTTCTATGATCTGCCAAAGTATGAAGCCTGTAAGAGCATCGCTAGGTCAAGTGCTATGGAAGGTCTTTGATCTATCATTGGAGGGCAAAGCTAGAGAGTGGTATATGAGCCTTCCAAGACACGTAGCTGATGCATATCACAGTTAGGGGAACTTAAGGAAAGCATTCTTGGAGAAATACTTTCTAGCTTCTCGTACTTTATCAATGAGGAAGGAGATCTATTCTGCCAAGCAAGACTATGACAAATCTCTCTATGATTATTGGAATAGATTTCAAGACATGCTTTCAAGATGCCTATATCATCAAATTCCGGATGAACAACTGGTGCAGTATTTCTATGATGGGTTGAAGAACCAAGAGAAGGGTATGTTGGATGCTGCATCAGGAGGATCTTTGATAGACTCCACTGCTAAGAAGGCCTAGGATTTGATTAAGAAGATGGCCCTAAATCATCAACAATATGGTGTGAGAAATACTAGAGGAGTACACGAGTTGGGAGCTGCTTCAGTTCACAATAGAAGAATGGACACTTTGGAATCAAAGGTGGATTCGTTGGAAAGCACAATGACCTCTCAACTATCTGTAATCACTCCGGAATTGAAGAATATGAATGTGCATAGACCAGCACCCCCTATGGATATTACTGCCCTTAGTTGTGAGACTTGTGGCTCAGTTATGCATATTTCTAGTGTATGTCCAGGCCGTTATAAGGAGGTATCTGCAGTCTACCAAGGCCGTCCAAATCAGAAGTCGGACCCTTACTCCAACACTTATAACGAGGGATGGAAGGCAAACCTTCGATTGGGCTGGAGGAATGAAGAGAGTAGACCTCTAAATAGATTTTAGAAGAGTGGAGGAGCTGGTTCATCCTCAAGCCAGTTCCAAAACCAATCTCAAGCCCTAACCACCCCACATAAAGATGATACCAACCAACTCTTGCACAATATGATGGCCTTAATGAAGAAAGAAAGGGCTGCCAATGCCAATCAGTTCAACTCCATAGCTTCACTGATTCAGTAAGATTCCTCCAAAAATGATGCTAGATTTAGTGCTCTAGAGAAGAGGATGGAACAATGGGAAACTAAGTCTGAGAACATCAACTCCTGTGTAACTCAGTTGTCCAACAATATGAGTGAGCAACAAGCAAGGAGCAGTGGCGCTATTCCCTCTAACACTGTTATCAATCCTAAGGGCTTGAATGCCATTACTCTTAGGAGTGGGAAGCAAGTGAATTTTAGAGAAGAGGAGGATGAAGTTATAGATGAGGAAATCTTATGTGATCAGCTGCCACAAGCACCTTCAAAGGTCAAGAATTTTGAAAGCTCCAAGGAGATGAGGCTAATGCGGAAAGAAGCCCCCAAAGAACATAATGGCAAGGGTAAAGCTGAGGAATCTAAGCCAAACAATCATGGAGCCTCAAGCAAGGAAGGTAAGGAGGTAAACATCAATGAACTACCTTTCCCTCATGCTTATTTGAAAAATGTTAAAATGGGTAAGGAGAGGCAAGATCATGAGTTGCTTGAGACATTTAGGAAAGTAGAAGTGAATATTCCCTTGCTTGACCTGATTAAAAAGATTCCTAAGTATGCTAAGGTCTTAAAAGAATTATGTACTCAAAAGAGGAGATTTAAACCTAATGAAAGAGTCCAATTACCCTCTAATGTGTCTACATTATTTAAACCCCAAATTTTTGTAAAGTGTCAAGACCCTAGATCTTTCACTATCCCTTACACTATAGGAAAGGTTACTATAGGGGGAGCCCTGTTAGATCTAGGTGTAGCCATTAATGTCATGCCTAAGTCCGTATACACCTTTCTAGGAGTCAAGACCCTTAAATCTACTACTGTTGTGCTCCAACTAGCTGATAGGACTATTAGGTATCTTGAGGGCATTATAGAAGACATTTTAGTCCAAGTTAAGGGATTGGTTTTTCCTGCTGATTTTTATGTGCTTGACATGTCTTCTGAACTTGTAAATGACACTACACTCATCCTTGGTCGACCTTTCTTAAGGACTGCTAATACCATGATTAGCATGAAAAGGGCACCATAACAATAGAGGTGGGTGATAATAAAGTTTCTTTTAACATGTATGAAGCAATGAAACATCCTTATGAGGACTATTCACTCTTGGGGGTTAACATGATAGACATTACTGTTGAGGATGCTTGCTCTGAAGTTGAATTGCAAAATGACTCTTTCTATTCTGATCTTTACACTAATGATTCTATTGATGAGAATGAATCTATTTCTTCCTTTTCATCTCTTTACTCTATACTTTCTACTTGTTTATGTGGTGGTGATGTTACATGTCTTGATTGTACTGTGGTTAATTGTATGCTTTCTATCCCACATACATTTTCTGTTTCCTCCCTTGACTCTAAGTTGGACTGTGATTCCTCTATTGTTAGTGATGATTCCCTTGGGGAAAGGTTTCCTATTGTTGTTTCAGATATGGAGGAAGATGTCATGGAGAAGAATCCCTCTAAGGCGGTTATTGTAGATCAACTAGAAGTTGGTTCAACGCTTGGAGAGGAAGTTAATTGCAAGGCTGAGGAACTATCATTGGTTGAAGGAAAGGGGAGTAATTTGTTCTCTCTTGAACTTCATAAATTGATTCCTTCTATTGTGCAACCACCTACACTTGACTTGAAACTCCTACCCCCTACTTTGAAATATGCTTTCCTTGAGTCTAATGAACAATTGCCTGTTATTATAGCTGACTCACTGTCTAAGAGTGAGGAAGAGAGACTCTTGTCTGTCTTAAGGGAGCATAGAAAGGCAATAGGTTGGACACTAGCGAACATACCAGAATTAGTCCTGCTGTGTGCACACATAGAATTTTACTGAGTGAGGAATCAAAACTAGTGAGACAACCCCAAAGACGATTGAACCCTCTCATACTTGATGTAGTTAAGAAAGAAATTACTAAACTGTTGAGTGCTAGGATAATATATCTAATTTCTGATAGTGAGTGGGTTAGTCCGGTGCATGTTGTGCCAAAAAAGAGTAGGGTAACAGTAGTAAGGAATGAAAGGGATGAGTTAATCCCTACAAGGGTGCAAAATTCATGGCGTGTGTGCATAGACTATAGGAGACTTAATGATGCAACACGTAAAGATCACTTTCCTATACCCTTCATTGACCAAATGTTGGAGAGACTGGTAAATCACATTACTGCTTTTTAGATGGCTTTTCCGGCTATTTTCAGGTACCCATAGCCCTCAAGGGTCAGGACAAAACCACCTTCATATGCCCCTTTAATACCTTCGCTTATCGAAGGATGCCATTTTGGCTGTGCAACGCTCCAGGCACCTTTCAAAGGTGTATGGTGGCTATTTTCAGTGATCTTTTAGAGAACAACATGGAGGTTTTCATGGATGATTTTACGGTTTATGGGGAGAGCTTTGATTAGTGCCTGAATAGCCTAAGACAGGCTCTAGAGAGATATATAGCCAAAAATCTTGTTTTGAACTTTGAGAAATGTCATTTCATGGTGGGTAGTGGCATAGTGTTAGGTCACCTCATCTCTAGTAAGGGGATTGAGGTTGATAAGGCTAAAATTGAAGTTATCTCATCTTTACCTTACCCCACCTGTCTTAAAGATTTGAGATATTTTCTTGGGCATGCAGGGTTTTATTGGCGCTTTATTAAAGATTTTAGTAAAGTTGCGTTGCCCCTTTCTACTCTACTTAAAAAGAATGTTGAATTTAATTTTGATGAAAAGTGTAGACATGCCTTTGATACTCTTAAGTCTATGCTTGTTTCACCTCTTATTTTGACTGCACCCAACTGGAATTTACATTTTGAACTCTCATGCGACGCTTCTAATTGTGCAATGGGTTTTATGCTTGGCCAGAAGGAGGAGAAGCAATCTAGAGTCATAACCTATGCCTCTAAGACACTTGACCCAGCTCAAGTCAACTATACCACCACTAAGAAAGAAATGTTTGCCATTGTATTTGCTTTAGACAAGTTTAGATAATATCTAATCAATTCTCGAGTGGTTGTGTATATATATCATGCATGTAACATCCAAAGTTTTGGGCCTAGAAGTACGAGTAATAGCCTGAATTAGATAGGCTATCAGACCCCTTTTTAGCAGAAGTCCCAAAGATGAGAAAGGAAGTCAAAGTAGTTTCAGGGATTAAATTGCAAAGTAAAAGTTTTAAGGGGCTAAAGTGTAATAAAGTTAGAGGCCCCAGTACAGTCTCGAAGGCCCAAAGAGAGAAAAGAGACTAGACACAGGCCAAAGGTTAAGTTAGAAACCTCAAAGAGAGGATTATATGAAGTTAAGTCCAAGTAAGGACTAAACTGTAAATTCTGAAAGTTATGACCAACAAGGGTAAAAGTGGAAGAGGGTACAGAAAATTCTAAGAAAAATCCCAGAAAATGAGAAATAATATTCTAAGACTCTTCTGTGAAGAGAAATGACAAAAATACCCCTGAGGCAGCTTAAATGGAATTTATGAGGTTATGGCCAGTAAAAAGTATACCATTTGAGGTAATTATTTAAAATAGCAAGAGACCTCAAAAATGTATACAAAAATGAGATTAAATGGTTGAAAGGTGTACTGATTTATAAAATTAGTTCCGCAACCAAAAGGCCAGTGGAGTGGCTTTAATAAATTAAAGAGCCGGTTTTGCCGATAAAAGGGTATTTTAGTAAACAATTTTTATACAAGGCTTAAAGGAAGTGTTATGGCCTGAGAAAATTCATAGATATTCTCTAGAATGAAGGGGAATTTATGGAGTAGATAGAAGAATTTTCTGAACTCCGGAAGGCCATGAAGAAAGCCGGAGAAACGTGGGCCAAGTAAATTCGGAGGAAGCTTATGAAACAAGTTTGATCCAATGGCTAGGATTTGATCTCCCTTTTCCTCCACCACTTTTATGACACTTGGCACCTTCTAGAAGAATTAGGTAAGCATGATGTAATAAGGTGATGCAATGATGATGCAAAAGCCCACTTGAACTTTCAAAATTGCCCTTACTCCTTCCTCTAGCTACCAAGGGCATTTTGGTCCATTCAAGCCAACTTTTTGGCTATAAATAGGCACTCTCCCTCTTCCCATTTCGGCCAAGCTGATGAACATAAGGGGAAACTCTTGCAATTTTGATTCTTGAAGCTTAAATCAAGAGGAAGACACCTACTTTGATCAACCGAGTTTAGATTTGAGGTTAGTAAGTTGTTTCCTCTTGTTTATTGCTTTGAATCTTTGGTTTTATGGTTGAAAAATGTGAGATCCCCTAAGAGGAGGTACTGGCCGAATTGACATAAGCTTAGGGAAGGATGATTTTGATGTTAGATCTAGCTAAAACACATGGATTAAAGGTTATATCAAGTGGATCTATGTGGAAATTGGAAGAATTACGTGCTCATTTGATGCCTGTTTCGAATTATTTACTGTTCATATCTGATTCTGAAATTTTGCATGCTTAAAGTACACTCCGTGAGCTTTAAATCCATGGGTAGAACACTCCATTTGGATATATGTACGATTCATGGTGATTTTTCAAAGTTAGGATTTGAAATCTGGAAACAGTGTTGAACATTTGGAAGGGTGTCTGGTTCCGTACAATTCCGGTCCTGTTCCACATAGAATTGGTTCCTGAAACTATTTTTACTTTAAATTTAACTTAAGGAGCTTTCAGTGAGACTTGGAATCACTCAATTTGGATTTTTCTAGATTTAATTATGAATTTTCAAAGTTGAGCAAAAATTCTGGAGTTTCTGCGTGAACAGTACCCGCGAACCAAAATTTTCAGATTTGATATTCTTGAATCTAAAGCCATCTAAAATGGTTTTAATTGACAAGAAATGGATCATAAGGATGGGAAATGATGAGATTTATGTTAGAAAAGTTAGAAAGAAAACCCTAAGACTAGGAGAAAGGGTTGAGGTTCAAGAAAGCTAGTCTTGAACTTTATGTAATCTCTTGGTCCTAATGGGTTGTGTGACCAATGTGATTATGTTTAGGATCTTGGAACATCTAAGAGAATGTTTGATGATGTTGAGCGAAAGCTACCATGGTTGGAAAGTCAAGGGAGTCAAAGGAAAAGTGAAAGGAAAGCTTGAGGTGCAAGGTAGTGAACTTACCTATTGTCATTGCTTGATGTGTTATACTTGTGTGTTGCATTGTACATGTTATTTGTGTGTTGTTGTGACATGTTTTAGCTACTGTAATTGCTATTCATGATGGGTAGATTATGTCTCTGTAACATCACAAAATTTGGAACCCTAGTAATGGGAGTGTGCAAAATGAGATATGATTGATAAGCATAAGGTATGAGTAAAGCATGAAAACCCAAAATGGGACGAAACCGACTTTATCGGGTCCCTAGGGACAAAACGGTAATTTTGGAAAAAGTTTCCAAAAATTTCCTAAAAATAGAAAAAAATGGAATTAGAGGTTTTTGAGTCACAGATGATGTTTTGGGAGTGAGAATAGCCCAAAATAAATTTTGGTGAAAATTCCCAAAAAATTAATTATTTTTGGGAAACTAGGGAAAAATAAAGGGAAATTAAAGTGATAAAATTATTTTAATTACCTAACGACTCCAAAAATCCAAGGAAAAATATGGATACACTCCCTAGGAATATATATAAATTTATAAAATTGTTTCCAAGTATTGAAAATGTAGGAAATAATTTATGGGGAATTTATTTCTGAATTCCTATTAGTAAGGACCTGATTTCGGAGAAAATGTGAAATAAATATCTAGAGGTCTTGAAAAATTCCCAAAACTTCCAGATCACACTCTTGGAATAAATAGGGAATTATCATGAAAAGAAATGGAATTTTTGAAGCCCCTAGCTATTTTTCCTAGTAGAGGGCAAGAAATCGGGTATTATGTGACTGAATAAATTTTTAAATTACCTTAACTAATTCCATTACTTCCTAACTAGTTTTTAACATTTAGTTAGCATCCAACAAGGCCCAAATTTGTGCTCACTATGATCAGAACAGCTGGCTTGTGTGCTGGGCAAATTTTCAACCATTGGATCAACTCTCTTGGAAAGTGAATCAAAGAATGTGTGGCTAGGATTTGTTCTTCATTTTGGCCGACCTTTTCACTTATTTTGGGGCAGAAATAGCTGCCCAAGGGCAGGTTTTTGGGCAGCAAATGAGGTCTATAAATACCACCACAAGGCACTCAAAATTCGGACAAAATTGGGATAATAGAGGGGAGGTTCTGCACAATTTTCTTCTTGGCTCCAAACACTCCTCAAATCACCCCCAATCCAAGGTTAATCATCAAGATTTAATCCAAGACTCCTTAAGGTATGTTTAGGCTTTAATTTGATGCTTTTTTCATGGTCAAAATGTGACTTAATTTGAGGGGGAAGTGCTGTTTCATTTCTGTTGTGTTGGAAGTGCTAGGAAAGGATAGCAAATTGAGTATGAGTTGTGTTGTTGATGTTTAGTGCGGTTTTGAATGGGTTATGGAAGAAATTACCCTTTGAACTATGACTTTTCAGTTCATCTAACTCAAGAACTCAAGGGTAGGAATTGTTTCAATAAGTTTTAATGGTCCCAATGGATTTAAAATGTGATGGTATGTAGGATTATGCTAAGGAAGTATGTTCAAATTCATTGGAATCACATATGAAAATTTATGAACCTAAGAGGAAGTGTTCATCCATCTTGAATATATGGACTTATGATTGGATTTTGATGGTTTTGATGCTTCCATTGAACTCCTTGGGCGTTTTTGTGTAGGGTTGTATGGAGGAATTGAATTTGGAAGCATTAAAATCAAAGTTGGAAATTTTGACATCTCCCTTATGAAATTCGTTTCTGTTTTGACTAGAACTTAAGGAAGGGATTAGATTTTGTAAAATCTGATTTGATATTTGAATTCTACATGAAAAACCATGTAGGAATGGCCAAGGAAGTTTCTTGAATCAAAAGGAAAACAATTAGGCCAAAAATCCTAAGAAAAAGGGTTTAATGTTTAAGTAATAGGGAATGTGTTTGAATAATTGTTGAATGATTGGCATTGGTGTTGGTTTGATAGGTACCTTGTCAAATCCTCAAGAAAACATCTTGAACTTAAAGGAAATCAAGGACCAAGTACCAAAAGGTAGCATTGAATTGCATTTGATTGCTTTCTTGCTTACATTGATGTGTTAATGTGTATGTGTGCATTGTGTGCCATGATGTGACTAATCTTTATTGCAAATGTTGATTGCAATGTTTAAAGTATGTTGTCTTGGCATTATGTCCATTGAATATGTGTATGATAGCCTACTTTCCATGGCATAAAAGCATGAACATATTAACAAGATACATGCACAAAAGCATTGCACGTAGTGTTTGCAGGAATGCATGATAATTGTGATTCTGTGCTATTGGGATTTCTTTGAAATCTCACTCTTATGTTTAACACCACCTAGGAGGGGGTTCAAGTAAGGGAAAAGGCAAGGAAATTGTCCCGGAGACCCAATGAACAATTAGTGTACCCTAGTGTAAATTTTGAAACTTGTTATGTAATATTATGACTCTAGAAATGTTTATTGGATAATAGCTCCTAAGGGGGAGCCAAGCATGTATGTCTATGTTAAATATATGAAATCATAGTAGAATGTATGTTCAAGCTTGTATTGAGCCCCAAATGATTAAGGATGGGCAAAAGGTTATGAATGAGCCAAAACAAAGGTAATTAGGGGATAACATTTGACTAAAAAGGACCAAACTTGGTGCATACGAAATAAATGGCAAATGTTCGAATATGGATTTGAAATTTTGCAGACTAATAGATCACATTTTTAGCTTTAAATCAAGTGGTAGATTATTAAATTTGGAATTTTGTAGAAAGCGTTATGCCCTTTCAAAGTTGGATAAAAATACTGGAAACTTCAGAATTTACCAAAAGAACAGTACATAATTGCGTGGAAACTAGCATTGATTTGTGAGAAGTTGATACCTATGAACATTTTTTCTATGTGGAACATTTCATAAGCTTCACGTGAGACTTAGAACCACTTTGTTCTGATTTTTCTACATTTAGTTATGATTTTTCAAAGTTGACCTGATTTTTTTAAGGGTTACATGAATAGTAACCGAAATCAAGATTTTAAATCTTGGTTTTTACCTACTTTGAGCATCGTGTAATGATTCCAAATGGTCCTAAAGGACGTATAATGGGGTTTAAAATGAAGGTGTGACAGTCTCCATGGCCATGCATCAAGAAGTTAGCTTTGAGCATGCTAGTATGTCACTAATTAACAAGAGAATAAACAAGTTGCGTGTAGTGCATGAGCATCCATTTAGCATGATTAATATGGTATTGTTTGCTACTGAGATTCCCCCGAATCTCACCCCCTCCCTAACCAACCATTTAGATCAATCAATGATGGGCATTAATGGCATGAGAAGCAAGGAGAAGTAGTGGAGAATTACTAATGCAAATGATTGATATGAATATTCAATGTATAATTCTCCTATGTTGTAAATTATGTTATGAATGCCATCAATTAAATGTATATGCTTAGGATGTTTATGGCATGAATGAAAGTATATGAGTATGAATGAGAAAGATTAAGCCCATGTTATGTATGTCAAAGAAATAAAAAGAAATAAAGTAAGGAGATATTAAGGGATAAAACGTAGGTCCTGAACCAGTTAGTTTTGAGTTTTAGTTTGACCTATCAAATGAATGAGTTAAGTCACGAGATTTGGCAGACTTATAGTACACATACCAAGCTTTAAAATGATAGGTAGATCACCTCAATTGGATGTGTACACAAGGAGATACGAATTTTCAAAGTTGAGACACAGAATCTGGAAGGTCCAGATTTTTGAAAATGAACAGTAATGTTTATTAATTTAACTATATGAATTGGGCAAGGATAAGTCCAATTGGATTTTTTTTTTCCTTAAAGAGCATTGAAATAGATTTCTGTAGAATTTTGGAACACCTCCATATGATTTTTCTAGAATTAGTTATGATTTTTCAAAGTTGGACCTATAATCTGAAAACTGGACAGTGAACAGTAATTTTCCGAAAATTAACGTCCAAATTGAAATTTTTAAGTGTAAGACCATCCAACATGTCTGGAGTGGTTCTAAATGAATGCTAAGGTACTATATAAGTAAGGTGTGACATTTTTGGTATCAGAGCAGAGGTTCTGGCATAGGAAGAAGAGAACTATTTGTAAGAATTTAGAAAAGCCCAGTTCAGGTTAGAGCTAGTAGTGGAATACTAGCTAAGGTCCAACTAAGGTTATGGATTGGAGGTGAATGCTCTAGGGAAAATAAGTAATAAGGATCTTTAAATGAAGTTGGGATCCTCTGTTAGAAAGGTACAGATAAAGTAATGATAAGAAGTTATACGCAGAGGAAGGTAGCCATTGTGTAAAGATAAAGAGGCTTCCCTCTAAAGAGAAGGGGATAATGGCTCATAAGTCAGATAGAGGTATGAGTCTAAACCCTAGAAGAAAAAGGGTCAAGTAGCAACCTAAGTTAGATACAGTTACTGTAGCCTTGATACGAGGTTAAGGCAGTACAATCAAAATAATTATCTTTGATTCCTAAATAGATGTAAAAAGGTTAGAAGAGCTAAAGATCACTTTCTGCCACCGATAATCCCTAAGGATAAGGGAAAGCAAAGGTGCTAATGGCCTAGAGTTGTGAGCCAGACCCTTCCTTCATTGCTTGAGAGGAAGTAGTTGACTTAGTTGGGGATTACAGTGAGGCTAGGACATGGAAGTCCTTCAGGCAGCAGTTAAGGTTACGATGAACAAAGCTAAGTAAAACTAGCAGAAGTAAGAGAAAGTATGTTTCATCATGATAAACCAAAGAAAGTGGTGGCGAATAAGAATTCTAGTCATGACAAATAGAGATAGTGACTCTTAGATGCTGAGGTGGTATCTTGGCATGACTTAATGGACTATGAGGTCCCTGAGAGTAAGACTGATAGAGCTTAGAGAGAGGGTTGTAGCCACTATTTAAAAAGCTATCAGATTCCCCCTTAAGAGGAAGAGTAATGATGAGATGAACAAGATAGTTAAGGGTTGAGTCTATACACCGCTAAGAGGGTGTTGTGGCCATCTAAGCTGGACAAACTCTTAAAGCCTCGTTAGAGCTGGGGCACTATGATAGAGTAGCTATCTCAAGTCCCTGAATAGATAAATAGGAACTTGGAGATAGTAAAGTCAAGGTAGATAACCTTAATGAAATTCTTAGGGATCAGAAAGAAGAGAAAGAGATGAGAATGAGACAGATAGCTATGCGGGGAACTAGCATTATGAGGTAGGCATGTTCCCGATGATGTTAAGAGATACTCATTCACTTGGGGTTTAGGTTGAGAGGCACCCTTTCTAAGGGATAAGTTCTTGGCTAGGAATCTTCCTAGAGAAAATGGGAATTGATCTTCCAAGTTAGAATTCATGTTGCTCAAGATGAAGCAAAATGCCCTATCCGATCAGGGAAAGGGAAGCAGCCGAGGCAAGGCAAGTGGAGCTGACCTTACCCAATGGGAGTATGACTAGCCAAGAACAAAGCTAGGCTTAGATGTACCTGAGCTTAGCAGAGTACTAGAGTAAGCAGAAAGAAAAAGAACCTCAAAAGTCCTCTCCCTATGACTTCCAGAAGCAGCTGCAAACAGAAAAGAGTCTCCCTCTTGTAGGGATAAGATGTTCGATTGGCATGCTACGGACATAGCAACCAGTAAGAGCTTACACTCCTTGCATTAAAAAGCCAGACATTATGCATGTTAGAGTATGCTCGTACTGAAAAGTAAAGTAGAGAAAAGAGAAGTTGCATAAGTCCTCTTTCTGTACCATTCTAAAGTAGTAAGAGATGGTGAGAGTAGCTGGAGGAGTAAGTGAACTCCTAAGACATATTGGCTTAGGCACCTAAAGAGACAAATAGGTGGCCTGGGGAATTGACAGGAGGCTTAAGAAAATGGTATTGGTTCTTGGAACAGTTTTGGGGAATTATTAGTATGGTGACCAACTGAGTGGAGATGACTTTACTTAGTCCTATGGTCTAAGTCTCGCAGAGATTGGTACCTATTTGGGAAGATGAGGACCAGGGACGAGTTGAGGATATAGAAACCTCCTTCAGTTGTAAACCAATACTGAGAGAGTACCCATGATTTCCTTCCAGATAACCTTATCATTAATTAAGTTGGATTCAATTTCCTTTCGACTAATAGAGGAAAGCCAAAGTTAGAGGAGTTAGAGCCATAAGACCTGAAAAAGAAACACTCAGGCTAGCTCTAAATACAAGAAGAACCCATGTGACATAGAGACAGATTGAGTATTGACAGGTAAATCCTTAAGATAAGGTGAGAGATAAGAATGTAAGTTAGAAAGACCTAACTAAAGGTAGAATAAGAAGGGCCTAAGACAGCAAGAGACTAGGGTTCAAGCCTATCAGCACTATTCAGTTAAGCGTGCTTAGGCGAAAGTAACCCAACAATAGGTAACCGTCGGGAAGTTCTTGTAGAGGTCCTGACTAAGGTATGAGCAGAGTATTGGTTCAAGCGAAGCCTGATATAAAAAAAAAGCTAATTACAAAAGTAACGGGTTTCTAGGATTGGTCCAATTGAGGTGTTTTCTTTAAGGGAAATAGATATAGAAGAGAAGTAAGGAATGACAGAGAGTAACCTGAGAAATAGGTAGTCACTACTAAGGGACTCCCCTCAGGAGAGGAATGGTTGGACTAAGAGAGCTTGACTAGGGAATGAGTCAAAGTTGAAAGACGTCTCCAGAGGGTAATGGCTAAGAGTATGGTAAGCCAGTAAGGAGTAGGAGTCCAGACCCTAATAGGGAGGCAGAGTGACAACCTAAGCCTCGGGTGATCGATTAAGGTACCTGACTGGAATGTCACACAGGAGAGATGTTTTAATGATCAATGCCTGCTGTGTAATATGGTCGCTTTATGACTAGCATATGACCATAGAAACAAGTGGTTAAGAGTACAGTAAGCCAGTCAGAGGTAAAAGTCAATGCCCTAGTGAGGGAATCGAACGTCAACCTGTACCTTAAATAGTTGATATGACCTCGATAGAGGCATGGTAATAGGATGAAATGTTTGAGGTTTGTTCAAATCCCTAAATAGAAGTAGAGATCCCTAAGGGATAGTGAACCAAGAGAGGTAGAGATTAGATGACAATGAATGAATGGTCAATGATGACATTGGTGCCGGACCTAGTTACCGCACAGCAAGGTGATTAAATGTTCACTGTGTGATGTGATGAGGGTATGGTGATCAATACCTAACCAGAAGAATAATTGGTCAAGAGGTAAAGAAAGCCAGAAAGAGTAAATTGAGGCAAGATCCCTCTTAAGGATAGAGATGAAAGGAAATGAATAAGAACATGATAGTGGATAGTTGCATTAGGAACTAATGCACAGAGAGAGATAAGCAAGTTCCTGGTGATACCTAGAGCTTAACGATGCTTAGATACATGATAATGTTAGGGACTAAACGGTATTCTTTTATGTCCCTAAGGCATCCAAGAGCGTGCAACCATGTAACTCAGGCCATTAAGGAATCTAAGAGATGAGATTCCTATAGATAGATGCCACTGCCTATAAGATTGAGTAATCCAGTAGAGAGGCTCCCTTTGAAAGGGATATGGTATTCGAGGAATATACCCTAGTAGAGATTGCATATGAGGAAAGTCTTGACCATGAAGTACCTCTCTAAGATTAGGAAGTGGTTCTCCGCGTCAGAGTGATGCTGCTCTAGTAAGAGTAAGCTATCCTCTGAAAGAATGAAACAGAAAGTAAGTGGCTGAGTTGACGATGCTCTAGTAAGAGTAATCTGTCCTCCCACAAGAAAAGTAGAAGCAGCCGAGATAAGGCACAGGACAAACCTTACCCCAGAGAGAGAGAGTGAAACTGGTTAAGACAACAGAAGTGTGATATGCAAACAGATGCTCCTCGAGCTTAATAGGGTACTACGAAATACTAAAGGATAATGAGAATGTGATGATATAAGTCCTCCCCTGATGCTGTCCAAACTATTAAGAGACAGCAAGGACTATAGAGTCCTAAGACAAGGCGGGTTGGCATTGATATAATAGCAAGTTAATGGGCTCTAGAGATGAGCCAGTGCCTAGAGATTCGAAAGGCACAAGGAAAGGAAAGTGACTTAAGGAAGCTAAAACTAAGGGCTAAAGAAATATGGAAAGGCTAAGAATTCCAAGAGTTGACAGAAAGGATTGAGTAAGGCCTAAGAAGATAATACTGATATCTGTGATTAGTCTTGGGGAATTAGTCAAGTTACTAGCTGAGTGGAGGTGACTTATTTTATTACTCAACTTATGGTCTAGAGTCTCCTAGAGATCCTAAGATGGCTCATATTGATGATAGTATTCCAGGGTCATGATGGATCCTAGAGAGGCTTACGGTAGAGTGCAGTAGCTCCCGAGGTCATAGTAGACCAAGCCTAAAAGAAAGTAGCTGAGCCATAAGGGTAAGAGTACAGTAACTCTTTGGGAAGATGATGACCAGAGATGAGTTTAAGATACTGAAATCTCCTTCAGCGGTGGACTAATATAGAGAGAGTACCCTTGACTTGTTCCAGACATGTCTATTGTCGATTAGACTAGGCTCAATTCTGTTCTAGCCAACGAAGGAAAGAAAGGAGATATGCCCTAAGGTAAAGAGGAATGACAGGGTATACTGCAAGGAATGGATAAAAGCTGTATTAAGAGAACCCGAAATGTCATGGTATTGTAAAATACTATGAAGACAGGCACACTATCATGGTATTATTGTGAAAGAATGAGCCTAAAGTATCAGAAGAATGTGAGCAGTGGTGACCAAATTCTTAAAAGCAAAGGCCATGCTCATATGAATGACAAAAAAGTTTAGAACGACGAGTTATGTAAGTATGAAGCCAAGGTGGAAACATGGAAATGAGATATAATGAAAAGTTGAAAATGCCAGAGTTAAGTATAAGAAGAGATACTCCCCTCAAGTAACCTCTCATTAAGGGTAAGAATAGAGGTTTGACCCGAAATTTAGAGGACGAAATTTTTTGAGAGGGGAAGAATTGTAACATCCAAAGTTTTGGGCCTAGAAGTACCAGTAATAGCCTGAATTACATAGGCTATCAGATCCCTTTTTAGCAGAAGTCCCAAAGATGAGAAAGGAAGTCAAAGTAGTTTCAAGGACTAAACTGTAAAGTAAAAGTTTTAAGGGGCTAAAGTGTAATAAAGTTAGAGGCCCCAGTAAAATCTCGAAGGCCCAGAGAGAGAGAAAAGAGACTAAACACAGGCCAAAGGTTAAGTTAGAAACCTCAAAGAAAGGATTATATGAAGTTAAGTCCACGCAGGGACTAAACTGTAAATTCCGAAAGTTATGACCAACAGGGGTAAAAGTGGAAGAGGGTACAGAAAATTCTAAAAAAAATCCCAGAAAATGGGAAATAATATTCTAAGAGTCTTCTAAGAAGAGAAATGACAAAAATACCCCTGAGGCAGCTTAAATGGAATTTATGAGGTTATGGCCAGTAAAAAGTATACCAGTTGAGGTAATTATTTAAAATAGCAAGAGACCTCAAAAATGTATACAAAAATGACATTAAATGGTTGGCAGGTTGTACTAATTTATAAAATTAGTTCCGCAACCAAAAGGCCAGTGGAGTGGCTTTAATAAATTAAAGAGCCGGTTTTGCCGATAAAAGGGTATTTTATTTTTATACAAGGCTTAAAGGAAGTGTTATGGCCTGAGAAAATTCATAGATATTCTCTAGAATGAAGGGGAATTTATGGAGTAGATAGAAAAATTTTCTGAACTCTGGAAGGCCATGAAGAAAGCCGGAGAAAGGTGGGCCAAGTAAATTCGGAGGAAGCTTATGAAACAAGTTTGATCTAATGGCTAAGATTTGATCTCCCTTTTCCTCCACCACTTTTATGACACTTGGCACCTTCTAGAAGAATTAGGTAAGTATGATGTAATAAAGTGATGCAATGATGATGCAAAAGCCCACTTGAACTTTCAAAATTGCCCTTACTCCTTCCTCTAGCTACCAGGGGCATTTTGGTCCATTCAAGCCAACTTTTTGGCTATAAATAGGCACTCTCCCTCTTCCCATTTCGGCCAAGCTGATGAACATAAGGGGAAACTCTTGCAATTTTGATTCTTGAAGCTTAAATCAAGAGGAAGACACCTACTTTGATCAACCGAGTTTAGATTTGAGGTTAGTAAGTTGTTTCCTCTTGTTTATTGCTTTGAATCTTTGGTTTTATGGTTGAAAAATGTGAGATCCCCAAAGAGGAGGTGCTGGCCGAATTGACATAAGCTTAGGGAAGGATGATTTTGATGTTAGATCTAGCTAAAACACATGGATTAAAGGTTATATCAAGTGGATCTATGTGGAAATTGGAAGAATTACGTGCTCATTTGATGACTGTTTTGAATTATTTAATGTTCATATCTGATTCTGAAATTTTGCATGCTTAAAGTACACTTTGTGAGCTTTAAATCCATGGATATAACACTCCATTTGGATATGTGTACGATTCATGGTGATTTTTCAAAGTTAGGGTTTGAAATCTGGAAACAGTGTTGAACTTTTGGAAGGGTGTCGGGTTCCGTACAAGTCCGGTCCTGTTCAACGTAGAATTGGTTCCTGAAACTATTTTTTCTTTAAATTTAACCTAAGGAGCTTTCAGTAAGACTTGGAAGCACTCAATTTGGATTTTTCTAGATTTAATTATGAATCTTCAAAGTTGAGCAAAAGTTCTGGAGTTTCTGCGTGAACAGTACCTGCGAACCAAAATTTTCAGATTTGATATTCTTGAATCTAAAGCCATCTAAAATGGTTTTAATTGACAAGAAATGGATCATAAGGATGGGAAATGATGAGATTTATGTTAGAAAAGTTAGAAAGAAAACCCTAAGACTAGGAGAAAGGGTTGAAGTTCAAGAAAGCTAGTCTTGAACTTTATGTAATCTCTTGGTCCTAATGGGTTGTGTGACCAATGTGATTATGTTTAGGATCTTGGAACATCTAAGAGAATGCTTGATGATGTTGAGCGAAAGCTACCATGGTTGGAAAGTCAAGGGAGTCAAAGGAAAAGTGAAAGGAAAGCTTGAGGTGCAAGGTAGTGAACTTACCTATTGTCATTGCTTAATGTGGTATGCTTGTGTGTTGCCGTGTACATGTTATTTGCATGTTGTTGTGACATGTTTTAGCTACTGTAATTGCTATTCATGATGGGTAGATTATGTCTCCATGGCCATGCATCAAGAAGTTAGCTTTGAGCATGCTAGTATGTCACTAATTAACAAGAGAATAAACAAGTTGCGTGTAGTGCATGAGCATCCATTTAGCATGATTAATATGGTATTGTTTGCTACTGAGATTCTCCCGAATCTCACCCCCTCCCTAACCAACCATTTAGGTCAATCAATGATGGGCACTAATGGCATGAGAAGCAAGGAGAAGAAGTGGAGAATTATTAATGCAAATGATTGATATGAATATTCAATGTATAATTCTCCTATGTTGTAAGTTATGTTATGAATGCCATCAATTCAATGTATATGCTTAGGATGTTTATGGCATGAATGAAAGTATATGAGTATGAATGAGAAAGATTAAGCCCATGTTATGTATGTCAAAGAAATAAAAAGAAATAAAGTAAGGAGATATTAAGGGATAAAACGTAGGTCCTGAACCAGTTAGTTTGAGCTTTATTTTGACCTATCAAATGAATGAGTTAAGTTACTAGATTTGGTAGAATTATAGTACACATACCAAGCTTGAAAATGATAGGTAGATCACCTCAATTGGATGTGTATACAAGGAGATACAAATTTCCAAAGTTGAGGCACAGAATCTGGAAGGTCCAGATTTTTGGAAATGAACAGTAATGTTTATTAATTTAACTGTATGAATTGGGAAAGGATAATTCCAATTGGATATTTGTTCCTTAAAGAGCATTGAAATAGATTTCTGTAGAATTTTGGAACACCTCCATATGATTTTTCTAGAATTAGTTATGATTTTTCAAAGTTGGACCTATAATCTGAAAACTGGATAGTGAACAGTAATTTTTCGAAAATTAAATTCCAAATTGAAATTTTTAAGTGTAAGACCATCCAACATGGTCTAGAATGGTTCTAAATGAATGCTAAGGTACTATATAAGTCAGGTGTGACAATACAGCTGTCAGCTATCTACTTAAAAAGCCACAATCTAAACTAAGATTGATTAGATGGGCTTTACTTCTTCAAGAGTTTGACATTGAGATTAAGGATAGACCCGGGACAGTGAATCAAGTAGCCGATCACCTGAGTAGGCTACTAGAGGACACAAGGGGAGTAGATTCTCCTAACTTGACTTGTGATTCTTTTACCGATTCAACTTTATGTTCTATGGTTACTATAGAACCTTGGTATGCTAATATTGTCAATTATCTCATGTCTGGACTCACTCCTCCCTTTATGTCTAGATTTTAGGCAAAAAAGCTTTATAGCGAGTCAAAGTATTACATATAGGATGCCCCTCATCTGTGGAGGATGTGCAGTGACCAAGTGATACGGAAGTGTGTGCCGGAGGAGGATTTTGAACCTATTATTTCAGCTTGCCATTCCATGGTTTGTGGTGGTCATTTTAGTGCAAGGAGGACATCTAGGAAGGTCTTAGATTCTGAATTTTATTGGTCTACCCTCTTCAAAGATTCTTTTACATTTTGTAGATCTTGTGACAAGTGTCAGCGATTTGGGGGGTTGGGAAAAAGACATAAGATGCCTCAACAGCCCTTACTGTTTTGTGAGATTTTTGATGTTGGGGGAATTGACTTTATGGGACCCTTTCCTTCTTCCTTTGGTTTTGTATATATTTGATTAGCTGTAGATTATGTATCCAAATGGATTGAGGCTATACCTTGCATAAAAGATAAAGCCCCAACTGTTCATAGATTTCTAAAATCACACATTTTCTGTAGGTATGGGATCCCTAGGGCTGTAGTGAGTAATCGAGGAACACATTTTTGTAATAGGATAGTCAACAACCTGTTGTCCAAATTTGGTATCACTCATAAAATCTCTACTGCCTGTCACCCCCAAACCAATGGTCAAGCTGAAATATCTAATAGGGAAGTGAAGCATATTCTGGAGAAAATGGTTAAGCTATCAAAGAAGGACTAGAGCTCACGTTTAGAAGAAGCATTATGGGCTTACCGGACTACATACAAATTGCCCATTGACATGTCTCCCTACCGCCTAGTTTTTGGAAAACCATGTCACTTGCCAGTGGAGCTGGAACACAAAGCATATTGGGCGGTCAAGCAGTGCAACATGAATATAGAGTCCTCTGGTATGGAAAGGAAGCTGCAATTGCAAGAGTTGGAGGAGATTAGACTTGAAGCTTATGAGAACTCCAGACTCTACAAGGAAAAGACAAAATTTGTGCATGATCGGGGTATCTTGAGAAAGGACTTCAAGAAAGGTGATAGAGTGTTGTTGTACAAGGCTCGGTTCACTTTCAAGCAAGGAAAATTCAACACCAGATGGGATGGGCCATACACAGTCACTAAAGTGCTCAGTTTTGGTATGGTGGAGCAACTATATGAGGAGACTGGGGCCAGATTCAAAGTTAATGGCCATCTGCTGAAGCTTTATCATGAAAATCAAAAGCCTCCTTAATTCCCTGGTCATTTCTTTCCTTCACTCATTTACATGCTTTTGCTTAATTATTGATCTTGCTATATTTTGTGCATTGTATGTTGAATGAGTGTGGGGGAGAAACCATTTTAGTAGTATAGTAATGTAGTTATTGTTTGAATTCAATAAGACCCCCTGCAAGTTCTGATCTCTACCCTATCTCATTTTGTGCTTGTTGGTAATGTGATGCTTGTAATGAATTATATGAATCAGATTGATTGAGAAAGCTTGTTTGTGGTATGCTACTTAATCATGGACTTATTGAGCACCTTTGATCTCTTTTGATGTACTTTAAAGTGGTTCTTTGTCTGTTAGGTTGCTCTCTATGACCTTTTACCGTGGCGAACTCCAGCCTTCGCAGCGGCGAAGATCACCAATTTCTAGTGTCGCTCTCGGGATGGTTTCACCCCGGCAAACTTCTACCTTCGCCGCGGCGAAACATCCTTTTCTCCCTTTGCTTTTCATCTTGGGAAGGGTTCTCTTCAGCGCATCAGATCTTTCTTTTTAACCCTATTTTCCATGTGAAATCCCCACTTTACCCTTCATTTTTACCAACCCACTCACTTCTCTTAAATCCATTTCTGTCTTTTCCCTTCCCCATCCCATTAAACTCCCACATCTCCATTACCCCTTTCAATTTTTAAAACCGTCGGTCCCGTCCCCCCTCTCCATATTATTTCAGAAACCGCCCACCCCCCTCTCCATATTATTTTAGCAATTGTCGGCTCTCTGCAACCAAGCCTTTTCAGTCACCCCTCTCCCTCATTCCTCTTCTCCCTTTATCTCTTCCCTCTTTAGTTTTCTAGCCTCTCATCCCATCTCCATATTGCATTAACTCCTTCTCTTCCTCTACTTTCCTCATTCAGCGCTGAAGACTTCCTTTAGTTGTGGTATGATTCCTCTCTTCCTTTGTTCTTTCTTTTGTTTTAGTTCAGTTAGTTGTTGGTCTGTTGGTTTTATTATGCTATTGTGTTGTTAGGTTGGGTTATTTTATTATCAGTTTATAGTTATGTAGCTCTTAGGCTATCTAATGATTCATGGTGCATTTTGTTTTTCTTTAATCTCTTTAATTAATTTTGAAAGTTTTTGATAAACTGAAACCTATGAATCATTACATAGCCATTTGCTACTGTCTAGGTTGTGATTCTAATTTCTCTGGGGTATTGTTCATTGCTTGTTGTTTGGTCCTTGTATAGTGTGTTTTGTTTCTTGTGTTCAGAGTATGCCTCGTACTAAGAACCCTATGCCTGTGTCTGAATCTGATTCTGGGGATGAGTATACCTTTAAGGAGTTATATCAAAAGATTGACCAGAGACCTCTCATCAAGGAGCGACCTTTTCCTTTAGACCCCCCTGATCACCCTTTTGTCCGCCAGCTCCATGCCTCCCAATTGACCAGTTTGGTCCAAGAGCGTTCTATGGGCAATGATGCTTTTGTTCGCCATTTTTACACCTATGCCCGATTCCATGGCTCCATGGTCGCCGACTTTCGCAATGTCCTTGTCCACCATTCCTTTACCACTGACAACATTCGTTTCCATTACCGCCTTCCCCCTTGTCGCCATTCGGTTTATTCGGCTTACAGAGACAACTACCCTTTTGATGATGTGGTCCAAACCTTGTGTCATGATAGAGCCACTTGGCATCGCCCCCACATTACTGAGCAATACCTTAAGCGATCTGATTTCCGACCTGAGGCTCGCCCTTGGCTACATTTTGTCTACAACAACCTAGTACCCACCACCCACCTAGCTAATGATCCTAAGCACCAAGCCCTTTACGTCTACCTTCTCATGACTGGCTGATCCTTTGATGTAGCCGACACCATTTACTCAGCCCTCCATGATGCCATCAACACCCCCAAACTCACCAACAACATCATTTTTCCCCACCTAGTCACTGACCTTTTTCGCGCTACCAATGTCCCTGAGTACAATAATGACAGCAACTTTGAGCCAGCCTCTTTGTTTCGATATGACTGCCTTAAACAGCCTGTCATTGGACCACCTCCACCCATCCACCCTGTTTATGATGTTGGCGCAACGCATGCAGCCGGTGCACCAGCTCCTGAAGGCCAAGAAGGACAGGAAGATCCAGAAGCTCCTGAACCTATCACCTTGGACACCCTGGCTGATGATATCGATGAGCTGGTAGACCATGTCCACCAGTTGCGAGTCACCCTTCTCCGAGAGATGAAGAGGTAGAAGGACCGTGATGCTCTTTATGATCGAGACCAACGTTACCACCATTGTGTGGATGCTCTGATCGCTTATTGGTTGAACTTCCTCCTACCTCTCGAAGAGGAAGACCCTCAGAGCAGAGCTGGGACATCTGGAGTGGGTACTTCTAGTACAGGACCATCTGGATCTAGGGAGGATGATAGTGGGACTCAGCAGTAGTTCTTTCTTTGTGTTTTATTTTGTTTCTTGTTCTTTATGTTTCTTTTGAGTCGGTGTCACTAGTTACTTGTTAAGCTTTTTGGTATTTGCATTTCTGTGATACATTGGAAGTTGTTTAACCACTTGGCTACTGATGGCCTTTTCATTTTGCTATTACTCTTACATTGGTCCCAGCTACTCTTTTCCTTCTCCTCTTTGTTTTGCATGCAACCTATCACCTTCTTCCTTCTTTTTGTGAATTCGATGTGTTGTGCTTCAATTTCAATTGGACTTCACAACTTCCAGTTCACTTTGTGATTGGTTTGCTTGTACCGGTTTAAACATTGAGGACAATGTTGTGTTTAAGTGTGGGGGAGGGACCTATTGTGGATTCTAGCAAATAATTCTCATGCATCTATTTGATTTTGAGGTGTTGTTGAACTAATAAATTGGTTGAATTGTGAATATTTTAAACTTAGTTTTCTGAAGAGTTGAAAATTGCTCTGAATACTCCTCTCTGTCACCTTTTGCCGTGGTAAACATTTGACTTCGCCTATCACACCTTACTATCGGATCCAATTAGGGTTTAATCAAAACTATTTTAGACCACATTGGATGGTCTTGGGCTAAAAAATTCATGAAAAACGCTAATTTTTGGATTTTTACTGTTCATCGGGTAAAAATCCAGTTTTTCTGGCCCAACTTCAAAAATTCATAACTTATTCCAAAAAAATCCAAATGGGGTGGTTCAAAATTCTATTTAAAGCTCTTTAAGTCCTTTTACAAGGAAAATTAATCTTATGATCCAATTCCTTAGGACAAAGGTCATGTTTTTGTGAAATTCACCTCTGTCCATTTAGCCAAAATCCTTTTTTCCAGATCCTAAACCTAAATTTTGAAAAATCATTAAAAATCGTATACTTGGCCATTTTTAACATGCTGCCTATCAATTTGAATCTCAGAATGTCAACTCTAACCATAATAAATTTCGTATAGAAATTCATTTGGTAACTAAATAAAATGTGGCTCAAAACTAACGTCCTGCTTAGGGGTTACAACCCAACCATTGATAATTATACATAACCAAATGTCCACAAATTTTTATGGTGTAACACCATAATTTAGCCTCCATCTGCAGCTTGCTCTTGAGAGTTTCAAGCCCTAAAATGTTACATTATATTTGGGGGATGAGATTTTTGAAAATCCCAGTAGCAAGATCAATCAACCAAAACATTAACATGCATCAATTACAAGCATTCCAACCTTTTGCTATTAATAGGGAACTATTTTACCTCATACATGTAGCACTCTAACATGCAATGGCCAAGGCACATAAAGCAAGGAGTATAGCTATACAATCATCATCATCATCATCATCATTTAGTTCAACCACATAATAGCACATGAAATTGCATAGCAATCAATGCAACACTTAACATTAAGGTTAATTAAATCTTACTACCTTAATCCAATGTTCTTTTGATTTTGTTGTTCTTCTTTCTTGCTTCCACAAATGCCAAACCCTAACATGACAATCCACAAAAATGGCAGCAAGAATCATCAACCATTCCTCATAAAAATCAATAACATAACTCAAGTAACTCCTAAACCCCCTTAAAGCTTCTATCTTTGTTCTTGAATTTTTAGAGTTGGTTTCCATAAACCCTAAAAATTCCCTCTTGACCTTTTCCTACATGGTTTTTCATGTAGATTCCAAATATCTACTTGGATTTAACAAAATAAATTTCTTTCCTTCAGTTTTGAACTGGCTGAACCCTTAGGGTTGATTATCCAAAAATTGTAACTTTGATTCTATGGCTTCCCACACTTGTTCTTTAGGTTTACCTTACTCTGTTTTTCATTTTGAACACAATGGAAGCCTCAAAACTTTGAAAAACTCATCCTAGGGTTCAAATCTTGGCTTGGCTGAAATGGGTCTCAAGCTTCTAACAAAAAAAACACTTCAAAATCAACCTACAACCCCTTGTAACCACTAGGATCTATCATATTTTGAAGTGTTCTAGCAAGATTGAACCATAAAATTTCCTCCCCTACCCCATAAGCATTTCAGCCAGCTCAAAATGAAGAGGAAAAACCAGAAATTTCACCATACAAGTCAATAAAACAAAGCAAGGATCATCTTAGAACATCTTACCAAGCTTGGATCTTAGTTGGAAGATCAAAGATGCCTGCTTTTGGCTTGATCCCTTCACAAATCACTCTTGCTCTCTCACTTTTGCTCTAGGCCGAAGTGAGATCAGATTATGGGGGGAGGAAATACTCAATTAATGCTCTCAAAATATCTCATCTACCACATTTAATGAAAGTCCAAGTGTCTATTGCCTAAGCCTCCTTGAAACCTCTCTCTTAATTAACTTAATTCATAATGTAATTATATTCCAAAGTCAAGATCCTATCTAATGGTAGCTTGACACTTGGAAAGCTTTAATTACTATCCATTAAAGGCTTGACAAGTGGCAACTTGTGGGCCAAGCAAAGTGCAAGACTCCGATTAACACTTTATCAATGCACTTTTACTCCAGGTTTAACTTCTTTTCTATAATTACAGTGCTTTGGCCTCTGTAATTATTTTCTCTCAGATCCATAAATTATTCTCCTCATTTTTATCTTCCCAATTTTCCCTCCTTGTCTCAAATTTAATTTTCCAATAATTAAATAAAAAGGAAAACTATTTTCCTTCTCTTTAGTGATTTTTCCTCTTTCTAAAGGAATTGGAAAAAAATCTTGGATACTTAAGGGTCCTCTTTTAATTTCATAATCTCTTATAATTCCTTGGGATATCATAGAAAATTTTCTTGGGATTTTATTCTCCTTAAAAATATTTATTTGGAATTTTTCAAATAAAGGACCTTAAACTAGCTTAAATCACCCTTAAATTCCTTTGTAATTTCTCCAAGGGTAATTTGGTCATAAAACCAATTTTATAATCCCATATAATTTTCAAGTAATATTTTCCTTATTTTTCCTTAATTTTCTGAGACTTGGAAATATTTTTCCATAATTATTCTTGACCAATTTTCCTTAATTAGTCAAACTTTTCATAATTGGCTTGGAAAATTATAATAATTATTTTCCACTAAAATTCTTCTATTTCTCTTTGTCATTTTTGATTCTTAATTATTTAGGAATATTCCTATTCCCTAAATGCCATATTACTGGATGTGCAAATTTTGTTCAACAGCTGCAATATATCAATAATCGTTTGCGTCTAAGGCATTATGAATTCCTAGTGATGCCATTTGGATTGACAAACGCATCCACTATATTCATGGATTACATGAATAGCATCTTCTAGCCATATTTAGACCGATTCATAGTGGTATTCATTGAAGACATCCTGGTGTATTCTAAGTCACCAGAGGAACATGAACAGCATCTGCGAATTGTATTGGGCACATTGCGGGAAAAAACAATTGTATGCCAAGTTGAGTAAGTGCGAATTTTGGCTAAATAAAGTGAAATTCTTGGGCCATGTGATAACCCGAGATAGAGTGGTTGTGAACCCAAGTAAGGTAGAAGCCGTGTTGAATTGGGAACAACCCAAGATGGTAACTGAGGTGAGAAGCTTTCTGGCTCTAGCATGATACTATCAGAGGTTTATACGAGATTTCTCTAGAATTACCTTACCACTGACTAAGCTCACCCGAAAGAATCAGCCATTCAATTGGGATAGTAACTAGGTGTGAAATAAGCTTCTAGGAATTGAAACAGAAGCTGATCCTGACTCCCGTGCTGGTGATCCTCGATCCTACATTACCGTATGTGGCATACACAAATGCAAGTAAGCAAGGATTAGGATGTGTGTTGATGCAGCAAGGTCGAGTAGTCACTTATGCCTCACGGCAGTTGAAAACTCATGAGGAGAGCTATCCTACTCACGATCTTGAGCTGGCAGTGATTGTTTATACCTTAAAGATCTGGAGGCATTACCTATATGGGGCAATTATTGAACTGTATTGTGACCATAAGAGCCTCAAGTACTTGCAAGACCAGAAAGAACTCAACATGAGACAAAGGCGATGGATGGAATTACTTAAGGATTATGATTATCAAATCAAATACCATCCGGGAAAAGTGAATGTGGTAGCACATCTATTGAGCAGGAAAATAGTGCGGGGGTATCGTTAATGATAAAAGAGCAAGAGTTGACTGAGAATATTCGAGATTGAAATCTTACAGGCCAGATGCGGCTAATAACAGGCCAGATTAGCATTATGAAAGTGGAAGTGCAAATCATAGAAAAATCAAGAAGGCCCAACAGAGAGATCAACTGGCCGACATGTTGAAAGCCAGAGTACTGAGAAATGAGATGAAAGATTTTAAGATAACTCAGGAAGGGATCCTGAAACATAAGGGAAGAACTTATATTCCCCTGAACTCAGAGATTAAGGGACAAATTCTAGAGGAGGCACACAAGAGTCGGTACACCATACATCCAGGCATGACTAAGATGTATCGGGATCTTAAAGAATCTTTCTGGTGGCCTAGTATGAAGAAAGATGTGACGGAACACCAAAAAGTAAAGACGAAATACCAAAAGCTGCCAGGATCCTTACAATCCCTGAGTATCCCGAAATGAAAATGGGAAAGTGTCACACCTTACTATCAGATCCATGTAGGATTTAATTTAAAATGATTTTAGACCACATTAGATGGTCTTGGGCTCGAAAACTCTCGAAAAACGCTGATTTTCGGATTTTTACTATTCATCGGATAAAAATCCAGTTTTCTGGCCCAATTTCAAAAATTCATAACTTATTCCATAAAAATCCAATTGGGGTGGTTCAAAATTCTATTTAAAGATCTTTAAGTCCTCTTTCAAGGAAAAATACTCTCATGATCCAATTCCTTATGAAAAAGCATCAGGTTTTTGTGAAAGGTAACCCTGTCCATTTGTCAAAAATCCTTATTTGAGATTCTGAACCTCAACTTTGAAAAATCATTAAAAATGGTATACTTGGCCATTTTTAACGTACTGCCTATCAATTTGAAGCTCAGGACGTCAACTATAACCACGCCAAATTTCGTGTAGAGATTCTCTAGATAACTAAATAAAATGTGGCTCTAAACTAACATCCTACTTAAGGATTACAGCACCAACCATAGATAATTATACATGACCAAATGTCCACGAATTTGTATGGTGTTTCACCATAATTTAGCCTCCAATCTGCAGCTTGCTCTTGAGAGTTACAGGCCCTAAAATGTTACATTATAATTGGCGGGATGAGATTTTTGAAAATCCCAGTAGCAAGATCAATCAACCAAAACATTAACATGCATCAATTACAAGCATTCCAACCTTTTGCTATTAATAGGGAACTACTTTACCTCATACATGTAGCACTCTAACATGCAATAGCCAAGGCACATAAAGCAAGGAGTATAGCTACACAATCATCATCATCATCATCATCATTTAGTTCAACCACATAATAGCACATGAAATTGCATAGCAATCAATGCAACACTTAACATTAAGGTTAATTAAATCTTACTACCTTAATCCAATGTTCTTTTGATTTTGTTGTTCTTCTTTCTTGCTTCCACAAATGCCAAACCCTAACATGACAATCCACAAAAATGGCAGCAAGAATCATCAACCATTCCTCATAAAAATCAATAACATAACTCAAGTAACTCCTAAACCCCCTTAAAGCTTCTATCTTTGTTCTTGAATTTTTAGAGTTGGTTTCCATAAACCCTAAAAATTCCCTCTTGACCTTTTCCTACATGGTTTTTCATGTAGATTCCAAATATCTACTTGGATTTAACAAAATAAGTCTCCTTCTTTCAGTTTCAGCTTGACCGAACCCTTAGGGTTTAAAACTCAAAAATTGCAACTTTGCTTCTATGGCTTCCAACATTTGTTCTTTAGGTTTACCCTACACCATTTTTCATTTTGAACACAATGGAAGCCTCAAAAATTTGAAAAACATATCCTAGGGTTCAGATCTTGTCTTGGCCGAAAATAACACTCAAGGAAGTAACCATGAAAAATGCTTCAAAACCGACTATAATCACTTGCAAACACTAGGATCTAGTTTGTGTTGTTGTGTCTTAGCAAGATTGAACCATAAAACTTCCTCCTCTACTATATATACATTTTGCCTAGCATCAAAAGAGAAGGAAAAGCTATGATTTTTAACCATACAACTCAAGCAAACAAGGTGGAGAACATCTTAGAACCGAAAACTTACTTTGGATCTCACTTGTATGCTTAAAGTTGATGCCTTCTCCTTGGTTTTCCTTTGAAGCTCTTCCTTTTTCCTCTCTCACCCTCCTTGCACGAAATATGGATCAGATTTAGGGGAGGAAAATGAGCTCATTCAATGCAAAAAATATCCCACCAACCATCATTAATGAAGAGCCAAGTGTCAAGTGCCTATTCCTTCTTAATTTTCCCTCTTAATTAACTTAATGACAATTGAAATTAATTTCAAAAGTCAAGATCCTTTCTAATGGTAGCTTGACACTTGGAAAGCTCTAATTACCACCCATTAAAGGCTTGACAAGTGGCAACTTGTAGGCCAAGTAAAGTGCAAGACTCCGATTAGCACTTTATCGGTGCACTTTTACTCCGGGTTTAACTTCTTTTCTATAATGACAGTGCTCTAACCTCTGTAATTATTTTCTCTCAGATCCCTAAATTATTCTTCTCATTTTTATCTTCTCAAATTGCCCTCTTTGTCTCAAATTTAATTTTCCAATAATTAAATAAAAAGGAAAACTAGTTTCCTTCTCTTTAGTGATTTTTTTCCACTCTTCCAAAGAATTAGGAAAAATCCTGGATACTGGAGGGCCTTCTTTTAATTCCATAATCTCTTATATTTTCTTGGGATATCATAAGAATTTTCTTAGGATTTTATTCTCCTTCCAAATATTTATTTAGAATTTTCCAAATAAAAGACCTTAAACTAGCTTAAATCGCCCTTAAATTCCTTTATAATTTCTCTAAGGGCAAATTGGTCATAAAACTAATTTTATAATCCCATATAATTCTCAAGGAATATTGTCCTTATTTTCTCTTAATTTTCTGAGGCTTGGAAATATTTTCCATAATTATTCTTAACCAATTTTCCTTAATTAGTCAAACTTTCATAATTGGCTTGGAAAATTATAATAATTATTTTCCACCAAAATTCTTCTATTTCTCCTTATCGCTTTTGACCCTTAAATATTTAGGAATATCCTTATTCCTAGTTGTCATATTACTGGATGTGACAGAAAGCATTTCCATGGATTTTGTGATGGGATTACCCCATACTTTATCAGGTTATAATACGATATGGGTGATTATGGATCGCCTGACGAAGTCAGCTCATTTCTTGGCCTTTAAGAAAAAGTATCAACTAGAGAAAATGGCATGGATATACATCCAAGAAATTATAAGGTTGCACAGGACACCCGAAACGATTATCTCCGATAGGGACCTGAGGTTTCTCTCTATGTTTTAGAGAGCATTACAGGAAGCCATAGACACTAAGCTGAGTTTCAGTACAGCTTATCATTCTCAAATTGATAGGCAAACAGAACATACTATTCAAACGCTAGAGGATATGCTGAGAGCCTATGTCCTAGATTTCAGAAGGAATTGGGATGAATACTTGCCTCTGGCAAAGTTTAACTATAATAACAGTTACCATTCCAGTATCCAAATGGCTCCTTATGAAGCATTGTATGGGAGAAAATATAGGTCCCCATCGTGTTGGACTGAATTAGGTCAAGGAAAAGTGTTTAGTCCCAATTTGATAGAACAAACCTCACAACAAATTAAGATGATTCAACAGAGGCTACTCACGGCACAAAGAGATAGAAGAGTTATGCCGACGTATGAAGGAAGCCTCTAGAATTTAAAGTTGGAGATCATGTTTTTTAAAGATCTCTCTAACTACGAGTGTAGGAAGATCAATCAAAGCTCGTAAATTGATGCCAAAGTTTATCGGACCCTTCCAAATCTTGTCAAGAGTTGGTTCAGTAGCTTACAGATTGGCCCTACCCCCTAATCTGAGCCAAATTCATGATGTCTTCCATGTTTCTTAGTTGAAAAAGTATTAGCTGAATGCCTCACATGTCTTGAAATATAAAGACAATAGAGCTGCGAGATAACCTCACTTTTGAGGTGAAACCGATGAAAGTGTTAGATCGGCAGATCAAGCAACTGCGGAATAAGGCTATTCTGATGGTCAAAGTTCTCTAGAGGAATCTAACTCAAGAGGAGGCTACATGGGAAAAGGAGGACAACATGAAGGCCATATACTCAGAATTATTTAATTAAGGTAAGTTTCTAAATTTCAAAGATGAAACTTATTTAAAGGGGGAGGAATTGTCACAACCCAAGAATTTTCACCTAGTTATAAGGAATCAAAAAATTGGGATGAGGGCCAATGTAGGAACTAGATGGGAAAATGAAACAACTTTTGATGTGAAATCCCGATAAGGTCCGGACTGGCATTTCCGTAATTATTAGTCTAGGAAGGGCAAAAAGAAAAAATTTGGGAAACATACCAGAAAATTGCTGAAAAATGAGACAAGTGTAGAGTAGAGGTCTTGAAAACTTAGTTGAGGCCCGAAAGGTGGAATTTTGGTGAAAAAAATTTATTACGGAATTTCCTCTAAACAAAGGTTTTTCAAGAAAATATTAGAAAATCAGAGAAAAATAATTATTTTAATTAGTTAGAGGCCTCAACAAATTTGGAAAAGTGATGCATAATTCATCTAAAAATTTATTTGAATTTGTAAAATTGGTTTAAGGCCTTGGGAACTAAAAAAATAATTTTAGAAGATTTATTTTCCCTCAAAACTACCGATAGAGGCCTAATCAGAAAAAATTCAAAATAAATATCTAGAGGTGGCAAAAAATTTTGAAAATTTTCATATCATACTCGCATGTTAAAAGGTGAATTACCACAAAGAGAAATGAATTTTTGGAGGTCTAGAACAATTATGGA
Organism: Neltuma alba; assembly: GCF_004799145.2. Classification (NCBI taxonomy): domain Eukaryota; kingdom Viridiplantae; phylum Streptophyta; class Magnoliopsida; order Fabales; family Fabaceae; genus Neltuma; species Neltuma alba. Next base: position 244,802 of record NW_021635174.1, read on the forward strand.
ATATTACTAGTGAATAGTGATTTGGTTTGTGGGCAAGCTTTTTGGACCAGCCCAAACCATTTGTCGGACCCACATTGAGCACAATAAGGCCCAATTTCATGCACGTTCTAGGTCCCTTCATTTTTATTAAATAAAAAGTGAAAAATCAAGGGAAAATACTTGGAAATATCTAGCAAGATGCCATTTGTTCAAATCTGACCATTTCTTACACTTGATGGCTGTCACATACACCTCCTTAGGTGTTCCAATTTGGCCAAATCAGGACGCAAGGGGGCATACTTGAATTTTCTATAAACACCCGTAAAAAATACCAAGAAAATGTTGGAAAATTGTAAAAAATAAGGGGAGACTCTTCCACTGTTCATCCAGCCCCTTTGTTCAAAATTTTTGAGGTGTTTTAGGCAAGAAATCATCCAACACACACCAAGGAAACATTAAGGTATGTCTAAGCATTATTATCCCTAAGTATTACATTGATTAGATTAGGATTTTTGCTTAGAAAAATACTGAAAAATGCTGAAATTTTTGATTGTGACATGTAATGCTTAGGAGAGGATAGAAGCCTCAATAATCAAGTGGAATAAGGAAGATTAAGTGGTGTATGGATTGATTTTTGGAAGGAAACCAAGTTAGGGTTTTGGTTCTTCATTTCGGCCAGCACTATTCATAGGGAAGAAGTTTATTTTTCATTGATTTGATGATTCCAATGGCTTTAAAACATGTTTTTTGTAGGGATATGTTGTTGGGAAGTATTTAGAATCATTGGAATCAAAAACAAAAATTTTGGAAACATATAGCCACCTATTCAGCCAAGGGAAGATCATGGGGAAGGAGTGTGAATTTCAAAAATCTGATTGTAGCATTGGATTCCTCATGAAAAATTGTGTAGGATTAAGTCATAAGATGATTGATTCTAAAGAAGGGATCATTTTGTTAAAAATCAAAGAAAAAGGGGGAAATTGTTAAGTTAATGTTAAAGTGTTGGAACCAAGTTGTTTTGTGTTTAATATAGCCTGTGTTTATGCTTGCTTTAATAGGCATTGAGAGGAGGAACTAAGGAGAAGCATTGCTCTTTGGAGTAATCATTTTGAAAAACTTTTAAAAAGGTAGCTTTGAATTATAATTTGATTGTTTATCTTGCTTGTTCGTTGTGATTTGTTATTTGCTTGGATTGGCAAAACTGTGTGGTGATTTTAATTATTTGATTGACATTGGTTATACTTTGACCAAATGCTTTGTGGTATGTCAATATGGATAATATAATATTCCTCTCCTTACATGATATATGGTATGGATTCTTATGAATTGGGAACGGTTTAGATTACATGACATGTCACAGTTAAACTTGCATATGGATGGAGGAAAAAGAGGAAATAAATTAAGAAAGTGGTAATTAGGGGATAGAATTTCTCTAAAAAGTGCCAAATTTGTGGCACATAAAATATTGAGGAATTGTTGGAGTTTGAATCTGAGATTTTGCATGCTAAAAGATGTCATTTTTAGCTTTAAAACAAGTAATAATTCATTAAATTTGGAGTTGTGTGCTATGCCCTTCCAAAATTGGGCAAAAATATTGAAAATTTGAAAATTTACCAAATGAACAGTATACCTTGACGAATTTTCTGGAATTATTCTGGATGGAATTGACCTAATGATTATTTTTCCTTTATAGAAGTCTTAGCAAGGTTCGCATGAAAATTAGAACCACATCGTGTTGATTCTTTTAGATTTAGTTATGCATTTTCAAAGTTGGTCCATTTTTCGGATGAATAGTGTACGAACAGAATGAATAGTACAATTATAAAATTTAAACATTTTCATCTAGAAATGTTGTGAAATGACTTATATTGGTTCCAATTAACATTTAATGGGATATAAAGAGAGGTGTGACAATTTAGCCACGGAAGCAACTCCTCATCTTTTGCAATGGCCAATGACACTTTCGATCCAAGAGAACACCAAAGCAAGCATCGAAGGGGGTTCACTAATTCTCATAGCTTAGTCATCAAAGCCATTCCTCCTCATTGATCTGGTTTGCGGTTGTAGAAAAGCAAAAGGAGAGGTTGCGGTTGAAGGGTATGTCTTTTTGCTGATAGGTTTAGGAAGGTTTATTTTTAAATTTTTACGAAAGTAATAAATTAATCTAAGCATGCATGTGGATTATTTTTCAATATTTTTATCTTTCCCTTCCCCTTCTACCAAGGATGTTATTATAACCACGTCAGCATCCATGTCAGCATTTTAGTTAAACTAACAATTAACATAATCGGGATTAACGGTGATGGTATTTTTGCTCTCATTTTGGAAGATTGTGGATACTTTTGCACCTTCAAAAAGGTTATAGTGGTGAGTGCACTTTTGTATAAGTTTATAGGTATTTTTGCACCTTGACCCTAAAACAATTAAAATCTACTGAAATGTCATAAACAGCAATAAAGTGGTTATGTAAACTCATCAAATGGCATCTAACTAGATCTTGTAAAGATAAAACAGGGGGAAAAAAGAAAATCCTGATAAGCAATTGTTTAGCCCTTTTTTCTTTCATTGTTCGTCTAAGGAATTGTTCACTGCATAGTGTTTTGAGAACTCATTCCTTTTTGTTTTCTATGTTGCATTTTGAGGACCCTTTTTTCCTGTTATCTACATAAGATTAAGCTATGTGCTATTTTGTGAGTCCACATTGTCACTTTAATACCATTTATGATACTGTAGTAGATATTAACACTATTATAACTCAAGTTGGCAAAAAAAAAAACACTATTATCACTCAAGACACTAACATTTGAAAATGAACTAAATTTCAAGGATTGAAATTGTGGATCTGAAATTTGAGAAAGCAAAACCAAGATGTGCTTAAATTTGAGGGACAAAAAAATAGTTTAACTATAAGAATGGCTGATCATCCGAGAGGGGGGTGAATTGGGTGTTAATTAAAATTAAAAACCTTTTTGCAAAATAATGAAATTCATAAGAGATTCTGAGTATAAAAATAATGAATCAACATAAGCATAATGACAGCGGTAAAATAGTTTACCTGGAAATACAAAGAGGTAAGAGAAAAGAAGATGCAAACTGTGATTTATCCTGGTTCGATCCTCACTAACCTACGTCTAGTCCCTAGGCTCCTACTAAGATTTTCAATCCACTATCTTCCTTAAGTTTAACATTGGTACTTGAGAATCATTACAATCACAAGTTTAATCTGGGCACTTGTGATGCCACTTACAATCCTTGGACTAATCAGTCTATTCAACAGCAACCTAACAGAGGTAAATACTCCCCCTTACACACTGTAAGGATACAATTTGATAATGATAATGACGATCGAATATTTCTTCTCTCAAAGACGTATAGATGAATCTTAAGCACATTTGAGAAAATCTCCTCTCTATCTTACAAATACATATGTTATAGTCTTTGAAGTTTAGAGAAAGGGAGTTTTCTCTTGGAGCTCTAAAATGAAAATATGTTGATTCAGCATTTGAGCATTTGATGTTATAAGCTTAGACTCTCCTCTTTTTCTCATTTTGAATGCTCTTCTTTTTATAGATGATGTTGGGCATTTAACTGTTAAGTATCTTCTTCCTATTTGGCTTGAAGAATATGACCGTTGAAACTAGCCATTAGAAGCTTCTAACAAAAGTTCATTCTTCACATCATAAATTCATTGTGGCTCTTTACCTGAAATACTCTTTCTCAAATCAAGTGATAAGTATCTAATAATCTTAGAAACAATAAGTTGGAAAATATGGAATCACTCACCGGATGTTCAGATATTCAGCAAGTAAGATGAACTTACTTGATCAATGCCTTAATCGATAACTCTTTGATTGATCATATTATCGATTAATTAACAAAGAGATAGATATAACAGATATAAGCATTTTTTGAGTAAATTATGGATCAAACAATGATCAAACAAATTATCGACAAATGAAGAAATACAGACAGAGTGTCCTTAGCAAGTGAAATACTTTTGTATTTTGTGCAATGCTAATTTCATCCAAATATGCATGCCTTCATGTCTTTGTAAAGAGAATAATATGATTAAGGAAGGCTGAGAAGAGCTTGAAGACAAAGAGATGAAAGATTTTGAAGAACATCGTAAGTAGCTGTTATGAAATGAACTGATTCAATGATCGAACAAATGATCAAAAAATATTTGATGAATCATATTATCGATAAAGCTAAGTATAAGAGAAATATATTTTGAAAGTGTGTTGATCGAATACCTTATCGATAAAGGGTTGATAGGAAAAGTGATCAGAAAAAGATTTTAAAGAAGTTTTCACAGTGAAGTCGTAGAATAGATGATGATCAATTAAATGATCGATTAATGATTAATCGGTTAAGTGATCGATAAATGTTTATTGAAAGTTGTTTTCAGAAAAGATCAAGAAAAGACTTTGATCAATCAAGTGATGTGAAAAAAGATGATGCAAAGTTCAAGATGATCGATCATTTTATCGATAGGTGAATGATCAAACAAGTGATCTGAAAATAGCTCAAAACAATACTTGATGAGATATGTGTAGTGAAGGTGTTGATAATCAACCATTTGATTGAAAAACAATTGATCGATGAAATACCTTGAAAGAAAATTTTGACAAAACACATTGTCAAATAATTAGAAGTAAATTACCATACAATGTTCGAATAAATTATTGATAAAATAATAGTTGATAAGGTGATGGATAATACAAAAACTATTTGACACAATACTTGAGTCTAGGAAGCTTACCAATTTATTTGAGTCATTATCGATTACCTCCTGATCGATCAGGTGATCGATAAACCTTTTGTTATGAGACAGACGAAGTTGAACCTTTTTTTGACCACTCATCGATCAACCAATTACCAATTAAATGATCGATAATTTTTATTTATCTGATAGCTTATCAAAAACCTTATTTATCAATCAAGTGATCGATAAATACTTAATAATAGTACTATTCAAAGAGTTTTAGCCACTTATCCAATCCATGATCAATAATTCTTCTATTACAAATCTGAAGGTTTATACCTTTTTCCTTTGTTGCTCGATCATCAACTCGAATCATTAGTTTTGCTCGATAACTGGATTGAGTAACATTTGATAATGGCTTTTTATTTCTTCTAGTGCTTTTACTCAATAACATGTTTGAGTAGCATGTTGCTCAAGAACTTAATGGATCTATGTAGAACTTTTGGTCTTTGCCTCAATAAATTCTAATTCTAATTCAAGCAAAATGAAGGTCAACTTTGAGTGATCATGAATCTTCCAATTCAACTTTAAATTTTTCAAATGACCTATCCCCAGAAAATTCTTTGAGTCTACTTTCTAATGAAACAAGAATCATCCCAAAATTCGTTGTATTCACAAAGTTATCTTCATCATATTTACAAAGGGTCAAAATAAAGGTGTTAAACACAACTGTAATGTTTCAAACAATATATCTCCTTCATATGAAACTCTTTGAAGTTGATCTTAGTGTAAATTAACCATGTTCTGAGTCTAGTTTCATATAAACCAAGTTTTACCTCAAACAAATTTATGGTTTAAGAGATATTATAGAAATACTGAACATGTGTTAGAGCTGAACAAAGAACAGAACATAACAGAGTATGTGTTTGCTTGATAATTTACTTGGTAAGCCTCTACTCGAGCTCTTAGTCGATCAATGCCCATGAAAATCATCTCTGAAGCTTATTTTCAATGTTTATATGAAGGGCGACTTAATATATGATGATATAACTTTCATTTTATGCATTTTAGCTTCTGATTAAGCCATTCAAACTTTTAATTGAGCATAGCAACCTCTAATATCAAATCTATGAATTTGAATCTTGATATTTCCATTTGATCTTGCAAGTTCTATTTTTCTCAATCTCTCCTCTTCTTCCTCCTTTTGATCATTCTCCATAACTCAAAGTTCAACATAATAACTCCTTTCTTTTCTCGAGAAAACTACACAAGATATTAAGTATGATAGTTAGTCAAAATATAAGATAAATAATTTATGTAAACTTTTTGCTTTATTATTTGACATCATCAAAACTAATCATCATATGTAACATTTACCCTGAATGATTTGTCCTTGTTTTATTTTATTAATGTCAACATTTTTCACTACTCTATTGTATATGCTTCAAGGGGGATTATTTTTGTTTATAGATATTTTAATATGCTTCAAGCTTAATATGCATATCTCTCATGTCTTTATGCTTGTGTATGGATTCAATTGGTTTTAGACAAAATTAAATCACAAAATCATAAAGAACTAAGTAGACCAGTGATGGTTGTCAATAAGTTAAATTGCATAAATATTACAAATTTTACATATGTAGGCATAGACGGAACTATATTACACCCACCCTCTATCCACATTAAAATCTTTAAAGTATGCAAATTTGATATGAAACCCTTTTAATTTTATGTTCCAGTTACCTTGATGAAGATGCCTTAATAAGCCAATTGATTCAAAAAACTCCAAGCCACAGAGAACGACAATTTAAATTATGGCTTCTAAATTGTTCACCATAACTTGAGCAAGTCCCTTACATGATAATGCATCACAAATGTCTTGGGAATTTTATTTATGGATGATAAATGTTACACCTTACTATCAGATCAACTTAGAGTTCAATTAGGACCAGTTTAGACCACATTGGATGGTCTTGGACTCAATTTTACCACAAAACGCTGATTTTCGGATTTTTACTGCTCATCAGGTAAAAATTCAGTTTTTTGGCCCAATTTTAACAATTCATAACTTAATCTAGAAAAATAAAAATAGAGTGGTTCAAAATTTTGTAAAATATCTTTGAATTATTTTTTAAGAAAAAATAATCTTGTGAATCGATTCCATTTGAGAAGGTGTCAGGATTTTGTGAAAGTCACTACTATCCTTTTGGTAAAAACTCTTTTTTCCAGATTCTGGTCCTTAAATCTAAAAAATTATTAAAAATCGTGTAGTTAGCCATTTTTAATGTATTAGCTATCAAAATGAAGCTTAGGACGTGATCTACAATCATGCCAAATTTTGTGATCAAAAGTGTTCGAGAACTTAATCAAAACGTCACTTACAGTTGGCGGTATCATTAGGTTTATAGCACTACCCAAGCTGAATAATTACATAACCAAAAGTCCATGAATTTTTATGGTTTGGCACCATAATTATCCTTCAATCTGCAGCTTACCTTTGAAAGTTTCAGGCCCTAAAAATGTTAGATTGTATTTGGGGGATGAGATTTTAAGAAATCCCAATAGCAAAATTAAACAACTATATCATCAACAAGCATCACTATTATGCATAACGATATTAGCTACCATTAGAGAACTAACATTCTTATAATTTGCCAATCTCAAACATACAAAAGCCAAGGCAATAAAATGCAAGGAGCAGCCATATCACAATCAAGAAAGTTCATCCACATAATAGCAATTAATCATGCAATAATCAACAATGCAAACTTAATGTTAATAGTTAGGTTCAACTTTGCTACCTTTTTCCAAATGCTCTTAATTTTCTTGTTCTTCTTCCTTGCTTCCACAATTTCCAAACTCTAACATGGCAATCCACAAAAAAGGCAGCAGCAATCATCAGCCAAACTAAACGAGAACAAAAATACAACTCAAGGACAACCTTTGTCCCTTGAAGCTTCCACCTTTGTTCTTTAAATTTTAAAGTTTGTTTCCATAAAGTCTAAAAAATTTCCTCTAGACTTATTCTTACATGATTTTTCATGTAAATTTCAAATATCCACTTGGATTTAAGAAAAGAAAACTCCTTCTTCTAGTTTTGGTATGACCGAACCATTAGGGTTCATTTCCTAAAAATTTCAACTTTGGCTTTAATGCTTCCAACTCTTGTTCTTTAGGTTTATCCTACACCATTTTCTATTTTGAATACAATAGAAGCATCAAAACAAAGAAAAACACACCCTAGGGTCCAGTTCTTGCCTTGGCTGAAATGGCCCTCAAGAAACATAACAAGGAAATCTCTTTAAAACAATCCACAATCACTTGGATCCACCTACAATAACTATGCTTTTAAGTGTTCTTAACAAGTTTGAACAACAAAACCTCCTCACCCACTCCTTAAACACTTTGGCCAGATCTAACAAAGAAGGAAAACCAACATTTTCAACCATACAACACAAGCAAGCAAGGCAAGGAACAATTGAGAACCAAAAACTCACCTTGAATCTTGGTTAGATGCTCAAAGTTGGTGCCTTTTCCTCTTGGTTCTTCCTCAACTTTCTCTTGCTCTCGCTTTCACTCTTTTGGCCAAAACATGATCTGCAATAAAGGGGAGGAAGAGCTCTCTAATGAGCAAAATATCCCAACTACCACGTTAATGGAAGTTACAAGTGTCAATCCCCCTCTTCCTCTTGCTTTCTCTTTCTTAATTAACTGATTCCAAAAGAAATTAATTACCAAAAGTCAAAACCCTCTCCACTTCAGGTGTAACACTTGGCAATTTCAAATTCTCTCTATTGGAGGCTTGACACATGGCAAAATGTGAGTCATTTAAAGTCCAAGAATCTAGTCTTCACTTTATCGGTACACTTTTATTCCAGGTTTAATCCCTTTTCTATAATTATAGTACTCTGGCCTTTGTAATTATTTTGTCAGATCCATAATTTAATTGCTTCATTTTTATCTTCCCAAATTGCCCTCTTTATCTCATAATCAATTTTCCAATAATTAAATAAAAAGAAAAACTAATTTCCTTCTCTTTAGTGATTTTTCCACTTTTCCAAGGAATTGGGAAAAATCTTAGATATTTGAGAGACTCTTTTTAATCCCAATATCTCTTATAATTTCTTGGGGTATCATAGAAATTTTCTTGAAATTGTTCTTGCCTTAAATACATTTATTTGGAACTTTCCAAATAAAAGCCCTTAAATTAGCCTAAATTATCCTTAAATTCCTTTATAATTTTTTCAAGGGTAATTTGGTCATACAATCAATTATATAACCTCGTATACTTCTCAAGAAATATTATCCTTAATTTTTTCTTAATTTTGTGAAGCTTGGAAATATTTTTTCACGATTATCTTTAACCAATTTTTCTTAATTAGTCAAACTTTCACATAACTTGGAAAATCATAATAATTATTTTTCATTAAAAATTCTTCTATTTCTCCTCATCCTTTTGGCCTTTAACTGCTGAGGAATATTCTTTATCCCTAATTGCCATATTACTGGATGTGACAATAAAGAGATTTGTGAACAGATAATACACAACAAATCCAACATTGCACAGCAAAACATTCCCAAGCATTTGGGTTGCTAGTAATTAAAATGAAGAGGGAAGAAATACAGCTGATTACTCACATAGTAATCAGTTTTTTTAGAGAAAAAAGAATTAACTCGATCTTAATTTACTCAACAATGTAGATACACATTAATAAAAGCAACAACCATCAATTAATTACAAAACAGAAAGTCCCCCAACATTATACTTTATAATATCGAGTCAACCAAAATCCTCAATTCCTCCCAAGCACACAAATTCTCATTCAAAAAGCATTCTTCAAATTCTCCTTAACCCAAACAACTCATTTGAATAAATCACCAATCTCAATAACATCCATACAAGCCAATTCTCAATTTACAATTTATGAGTCAAACCTCAAACACACCCAAACTTAATTTTCAAGTCCAATCAACAATCTAAACTAGTTAATTTCTAATCTAACGCATATAATCATAACTGAATCCATATTAAACCATCACATTATTATTTTCCAACAAAACCCCTCTTATAACAACAAACTCTAACTGTGAATATGATAAAAACTTGAAATCCAATAAAAGTAAATCGATTAAACGCTTAATTTAGTATATATAATTCATTTCAACCCCAAATGTCGGGTGAAGTCATCAGTAATTTTGAAATTCCAAGAACCCTAGATTCCCAAAATCTGAAAAATCTGGCTAAAAATGAGAGAAATCAAGTTAGAAATATTTACTTTGATATTTGGAAACTCAAAAAGTAGGTCAAAATTCATAAGCCCTATTTGAGCCAAGATGACCCACCATGGACCCTTCCTTCTTCTAAGCTTATGTTTTCAACTTAAAATTGCATATAATATACAAATTTTACAACCTCCATCATGGCCAAAAGAACGGTTTTTTGCAGGCAATAGCTTACCAAGGATGCTAAAAAAATTAGAAATAACAAGGGCTCTAACTATAAAAATTCAAAATTAACTCCACACATTCCCAAAATTCATTAAATCAGGATTCTTTGAAAAAGAATGAGGTGTCTATTTTTCCAAAGAAGAAGAATCACCGAAAAATATTGTCATTGATCCTAAAAAAATTCCCAAATCCCAAGACTACTAAAAGTAGTCTAATGATATGACTTCAAATTGGCATCCTTAATATTTCTAACCCTCATTCAACCTCAATCAACAACATTAATCTTTGATCCTGCACAAATCAAGGCTTAATCACATTCATCCTTAAAATTAAAAATCAAGATATTACACTTTGGGTCAACTTCAAGGCTGAGGGTGAATAATGACCATGCGCTGCTTAAATCAAGCCAGAATAAGAAGATCTAAAGAGGGAGAATGATTCATGGGTATCAGAGAGATTTGGTGAACAGTGCAAGGACAAGATCTAATCTCAATGACAATCTTGCAACCTCAAGCAATAGCATTAGTCTTCGATCCCACGCAAATCAAGACTTAATCACATTAATCCTTGCAATTAAAAATAGGATATTGCATTTTGGGTCAATTTCAGGGTGAGAGGTGAAGACAAACCATGCACTGCTTGTTATTCTCTAAAGCAAGTTAGAGTAAGAAGATCTAAGGGGGGAGAATGATTCATGGGAATTAGATATTTGAGCAGTGTAAGGACAAGATCTAACACTGATGACAAAATCTTTGCAAGATACCCATTCTCGACTTCATTTTCACTTTCCATTTGCTGTCGATATCTTCCTCAACCCTCTTTCCATCTCTTCGTCGAGTTTTTCCTTATCGGAAAAATGCAATAGGTTGGTTTAAAGAAAGCTAGATTCTTCATTCGTGGCTTTTTGGGGCTTTCTGCTTATTTCTTGACTCTTGCAAATGCAGCAAAAATTATAGGTATGGGTAAATTAATATTAAAATTAGGGTACATGTGCAAAAATACTCAAACTTTTATCAAAAGTGCACCCATAACATTTTCTGATGTGCAAAAGTAAGCTATAAAAGTTCAAAATGGTGGTAAAATGACACCACACTAAAATAGCACAATTGCCGTTACTTTTTGTGGTAGGGCTCACAATATTGTTATGAAAAACGCAAAGCATTCCCAACTCAAAATAAAAAAAAAGATTCCCTCTCCCTCCCAACCTCTCAAATCCGAGCCACTGTTTCGCCATCTGTCTGTGAGGTTCAGTTTCTATTCTTCTAGAGTGGAGAGCAAGAGCCGAGAGTGAGTAGGAAGGTGATAAGTTGATCATCATGTTGCTTTCTCTTTTTGTTCATCCGTCTCTTCGATTGAGAAGGAGAGATGGGGGAGAGAATGATGGGGGTACTAGAATGAACAAGAGCTCGAGAAATGAGGGCGCTATCATTCAACTTGTTCTTGCATCATCTTCCAAATTTGAAAGACAAGGAAGAAGATGGAGGCTGCTTCTCTTCATCTCTGGGTAGTCAGATCTTCTTCCTTGGCCTTGTGAATCTGAGAGCTCTTGCACCATCTTCCAAATTCGAAAGACAAGGAAGAAGATGGAGGCTGCTTCTCTTCATCTCTTGGTAGTCAGATCTTCTTCCTTGGCCTTGTGAATCTGTCATCATTGTCTACCGTGATTTCAGATATTCCATATCCAAAAGATGAGGAACAAGAAGGAGGTGACTTCTCTTAGTCTCCAAGCAATCAAAACCTCTTCCTTTGCCTCTTCTGCTCTCTCTCTCAACTCATTCAAACCCACGCCCAAATCATCATCAACAACGTTATCTTGGATTTCAATTCTAACTCTTTTAATTCTAATTTTCAATAAGATATGGGTGATCGGTGTTTTGCTAATTTGAAATTATTTCATCCTTGGAATATTACAAGATAATTATCTTTTCTCCATGACTTAAATTTTTTATCATTATAACTTGGCTGCCTTTTCACCTTACAATCTTTTCTTCATCTTGGCCTGAGTTCGATATTACTGAGATTGACTAATGTTTTTTGAGTTTGATTTTTTTTGAGTTGGGGGTATTCTAGGACTTTCATAACAAATATTGTGAGGCCCACCATTTTTAAAGTACGACTCAAAATGCATCTAGTATCATAAACTTTTTGAAGGTGCAAAGCTGTAGTTGATAAGCTTGAGGAGATTTGCCCAATTCAACAATTTACTTTATTAGCTTAATTTTTGGCGCCTAATTCTTCTTCAGCCACCGCTTTGCCTCTCTTAGCATTGACTTCTTAAGTTTCCTTTTCCAAAAAAAAAAGAAGCTAAACAAAAAGCACTTGCAGGGCTTCACAAAGAACATACTGGACCAATGTAACTGCCAGTTCGCAGCTGGTATGTATGAAAAATGACAGGACTAAAAACTTGTGGATGGGAGGGTTGTGTGCGCATATACATTTGTCACCCAAAAAAAAAAACTCAAATTAATGTTGTAAAATATAGATGTTTCACTTATCAAAGAAGTAAATTTTGATAATAAAAGAAGCTCCAATGCTCAATCAATATAAAATACAATAAATTAATTAAATAATTAAATAATTAAATATATATAAATTAATAAAAGGACCTACAACGAGTGTTAAGAGAGAAAGAGACGACCGAGTGCAAGACAATAAGAGAATGAGACTGTTGAAAGGGATTATATAACTAGGACACAGTAAATTAATTAAATAATTACAGTTTTTTAAAAAAAAAAAATCATACTTGGACGAGGCTAGACCCAATGGACTAAAGTATCAGCCCTAAACTCAGTCTGACCCGCGTTGGGTAGACTAGTTCTATCCAAGCTGCTGCGAGTTGGACCGGGCAAATCAAGTTCCAAAAAAGTTATGATTAATCAGTACGTTGTCTGCCAGAATTTTACTTCAATTTTTTTCAAGATACATAAAAATAATGACTAATTTTACCACTGATACCACTAAAACTGAACAACTCAGTCTTAGCTACCAGATAATCATTAAATTCATGAGTTTAATCTGATTATTAATAAATCAATATGCTTACACTGACCAAACGATGCAAATAATAAAAAGAAACAACTTTCATGATTATATTAAAGGAAATTGTAACAAGCCTAGTTAGTTAGATACCTAATTGTGGCATTAATTTAGTGTTTTAAAAGGCTGGTCTTTTACTAATTATATGCTAGCCTTTTAGCTACCAAGGAGGGAAATATAAAAGCTTTCATTGACAAAAAAGAACATTTCTATTAATATAATCACCTAAATCACAAATTTAATGAGACGTCTCTAACTTCCTCAAAATTTTCTCAGTATCATCGTATTAACTACCTTAATTTACATCATTATAAGTATTGCCTAAGACTTTCCCCACTCATGGACTCCATTTCCTTGAGAATTTCCTGGGCAAGAGATTTAACACAAGGCTCAACATCCTCGAGCAATTCTCCAAGGAAGGGGATTGTTTCAGCCAAGAAAACAAGATACTCTTCTTTCAGATTCTCCACTAGATATTTAACTATTCTCAGGCCCAACATTCTTGCTCGCAGTTTCTCACTCCGTGTCTGCATCAATACCTGCGAAACAAACAAGGCATGATCTCTGAATTAGCTGTTGAAGACTCCGCAGCCATCAAAAGAGATTTAAAAACAAAAGATACATTCTGGCCAGAGTTCAGAATGCAGAAAAAAGGTGATAAAGACCCCCTTTTTTTTTGAGCCAACATAAAGATCATGCATGAAAACTAAAATTTAGATAATACTATATCTGGTCCTCAATATAAAATCTAATTGACTCATTTAAAGAGATTAAAGAAGCTAAATAAATTAATTATATGTTACATTATCTCCCTAAAATATTTGTGTATTACTAGATTATATATCAGTTTAGAAGTTGAGTAAATTAGTTTGGAGAAAAACAATAAATATGAATACTTTAAAGTAATTTATTTAACTTCCAAATTAGTCAGCTGAATCTTATTTAAGGACTGGAGGTAGTACAACTTTTTACAGCTTACCACTATATGACTGGGAATGCCCAAAAGAAAAATCTCCCTCAGTAGTAAAAATCTAGATATTTACCTCATGATTCAAGGGTTTCCACAAGAGGTCATTTCCAGCGGTGACGGCCATTTGTCCAATGCATACAACCAGTAGGTCATCAACTTCCTGCACACTCGGGGTGTCGTCCAACGAAGCGGGTGGTTCTATGACTAGTTGTGAAACAATGGGTTTCAATAGCATCTGCAACAACCATAATTTAGGTGAAGGAATGTACAAACAAGAACATTATTGAAAGAGGATCAGTCTTTGAATGAACTTCATTCAAGGCAGCAACAGGAACAAGAATAAAGATAATTTGGAAAGTTCAAAAGTACAGAATAGAATCCTAATCACTGGGAATCCCTTGATGAAAAAGGGAATGGAACTAAACAGTGATTTTGTGGATGTAAAATGTCATTTATACCCTACATATTCATAATCATTCAGTGCTCCTCTAATCTGTAAATATCAAAGTTCTCCATTAATTGAATCAAATGAAGTGTTTATCTTCTAGGAAAAGGAAGTTCAAGACAGGCATGTGATGCAGAACTCAGCTCCTGAAGCATTGTGAAGATATGACCGCAAACTAATCAAAACATTTTAAAGAAATAATCCATACTTAAATGTCAGAGATATGTACAATAGTTCATGACAACTAAGATATGGCATAATGGTGGCAGTGTAAAAGAATTGGCTCACCTGAAAGTTTGAAGAGTCAAGAAACTTGGTGGATCCAGTATCATAGAGAAAACATTTGTGTAAACACGACAAGACTAGCTTCCTAAGATGCCAGCTTTTGATAGAAACAATGCTTCCCTTTGTGCTGTCATCATCCTGAGTCTTGGCCTTCTTGTTCTTTCGACTCAGAAGTTTTACATCTCCGGCATTGCCAAGATGGTGAACACAGCTACCAAGCAAGTGTTTGAAATAAGGAACAAACAACGACCTACACACATGGCACAGCAGTGAAGAAATGATGAAGCAAACTTCAATCACGACCTTAAGAAAAATGATCGTGTTTGCTCAAGTTACTTATATAAGCATAATTCAAATGAGCCAAGACTTCTCACTGAAAACAAATTATGGATATAATAATATCATTTTCAGATTAAGTTTGTAGTAACTCAACTGCCAGCCACTATTATTAGATTGTATAATATGCAAGGACCTTTATACACATAACATAAAACTGCTTCACTCTAAATTAAAAAAAAAAGTTCTATTCTTTAAAAAAGTGAAATATTACAAACCCAATAATTCAAGAGAGAATGCCTCAACAAAGTCTCTGGAGATCAAGCTAGTAAGAAAGAAGCACTTTTGAAAAGAATACCAACTGAAATACACAGATATTGACTTACCGATGGCTCTCTGCAAGTTTATTTACCATGCCATAGAAGGATATCGCCCTATCAGTACTACCCACAGATGCAGCTTCACCCACATCAGATTCTGCCCACTCAATACTCTTTATGAATAGAGGTTTAAACATGCTCTCGGTGAGTTTCATAGTCAGAGCAATCATTGCATTGATCACACTTCTTTCTACTGCATCAACATTATGGACAGAAACAGGACTCTGATGACGAATATCAAGGGCAAGCAGGCAAAGGTCAAAAATCTTTCCATGGAAAGCAACAATAGATGGCCTGTCCATGGTACCAACCAAGGTTGCCAACATGTCAAACATAATTTCTAAGCTTTTATCCCCAGCATTAAGAGAAGCAGGGTAAACGTTTAATAACGGTGGCAGGGCAAGTCGAACCTGTATCAAAAATAAAAGCTTTCTAAATAAAAAGAGAACACCAAAATGTTGATTTCATACAAATGTTATACGTTACTATAAAATAACAAAGCCTTACAGGGATTCTCTCCGCAAGGAGCTTGCGAAGTCCACTAGCTCTAGATTGCAACTTTGTGTCCCTTCCAGAAACATATTCAGGATGAAGTACCAGAAGATCTATTATACTTGATAGATAAGGGTTTAGAAATCCACCAAGCTTGTCCACAACTACCTCCAGAGTGATGAGAACAGACAACAAATACAAGTCTTTAGAGACTGGGGAAACAGGCTCCATACTTTGGGGTTTTGTATCTGAATTAGAGAACAGTTCAGAAGAAACCCTCATCATATTTTCCATTAAGTGAGGAAGCTCTGCTAGAGCCTTTGGACCTACAACATTGACCAAGGCAGCAGTTGTTCTAAGGCAACTAGAGGCCACAACCAAGTTGCACCAACTGATGCATCTTGCAATGGATCTAAGGCACAGAACGAAGATTAAATTATTAGAAGGAAAGCTGTTGGCCAAAACTTCTAATGCAGACACTGCTGCCACTTTCATCGATGTACTTGAACCCTCAGCTGGATCATCAAGTACCCGAACAATTTCCAAGCACATCTTATCAAATGACTTTTGATCACTCTCGTTCATATTAAGCCAAGGAAAAGATGGATTGGAACATCGAGTTTTATTTTCTTTACTCTTTGAACTAACAACTTTATGATTTCTTGCAGTCTCACACAAAAGCCCAAGAGCCTGCAACACAAATTATGTAATTATTGAATAACCATTCCTCATCTCACATTGTTCATCATTGCATGAATTACATAAGAAACAGGAAATATATGCTGTGCCTACCCAACTACTTAGGGAAAAACTTCTTAAAGCTACGCAATTATGGGTACACGCATTGAGTGCGATACAATATGATATATTAAACATGATGAAGTTCAAAATTTTAGGCTATGGGCGCAAGAAACATGCATATATAATTATGCATATATTTAAAAAAAAATTAACACACAAAAGAATAACATAAAAATAATTGTTTTAAATATGTATTTCCAAAGCAATAAAGTGATATTAACAACAAAATTAAGTTTTTGAGTTATTTTGAAGCATTTCAAAGGGGGGAAGTCAATATAAGCTCAAAATATATTGCATGCAACATGAGATACAATACATGTATCATATCAGAAATGTAACTGATATTGGTAGCTTCAAAATAGATCGCATGTAACATGAGATACAATACATGTATCATACCAGAAATGTAACTGATATGGGTATATTAACTTTTTTGAAGTATCTATCGTACATGGTCCTAAGGGGTAACATTTTAATGCATCACGCAAGTCTAAGAAATTACCATTTCAGCAACATCCTTATCTTCATGACGAAGCAACTTAATTATGCTGCTAAAGTACGCTGATGGTCTCATGGCCAAGGTTATATTTCTCCCAGCAGCACGCAAAGCTTCTTTCAACTCTTTTCTCAGAAGAACAGGAAACTTCAGTTGTTTCTTTTTTGAAAGTACATGTTGCAAGAGAAAAACAATCTGCTCCATAAGCTCTCCAAGTCCCTTCTGCAATGTCAAAACAGTCTACTTTTGAGGAAATCAATTTTGGCAACAAACAGTACTATTCAACTATAAAAAGCAGCAGCATGAATACACATGTTTAGCTTGGAAAACTATTACAACAAGACTAGAATGAGCATCTCAGCAAGAAGACTATAAGAATAATGAAACAAATTGAATACACAGTCAAATAATGAGCAATTATTATGCTCAAAGTTGAAAATTTGCATCAGCCAAGGATTATGCGAGTCACTTGCCTAAACAATAGCAGACCCTTAAAATATCATCAGGAGACTTATAATATATGCCAACGCATAGGATTGAGAGAACTGTGAGGAGCTTTCTTCAATCTAGGAAGTTGAATTTTGAAGGCCATGTTAGGGTACAACACTTTATGGAATCAGGTATTCCAAAGCACAACTAAGACCATGGCAGAAGTAATGCCAAAAATGCAATACCTCTCATGAGACATGTCAGGAATATAGTTCTTTTTAGAAAGCCAATTTCATTCAAGTTGGATGGTAGCAGCTCTTGCCTGTAGTTTTGGGAGATTAACTAACTAGGTGGAAAATATCCCCCAGACAATAATAAGGCGTAATAGACACAGGATTAACATTAATGACAGGTGACAGGATTGCAAACCTCAAAAAACTGTCCCACGATATGTGTGAATTGGAGATGCTTTATCTCAGTTTTCTATTCACCACAAGGCTATGGATTTACCATGTAACGATCAGTTTATATTTCTTTCATTGGCATTTTTATCCCTGAGACTTCAAAGCATCTTACATCAATTTATTTAAAAGTGTCTGGCAGGGGGGGGGGTTTTGTGGCACTACGGTGTTCAAAATCCTGGCAGATTTGGTTGGAAAGGAATGCATGTATATAGAAAGGCGCCACCTTGCCAAACCTGTCCTATGCTGTACAATGCAATGGCACTTATAGGATCCACTAGGTAGGATATGAACCTTATAAAGCGTACCCTCTCTGAAATGGAAAGACATTGAATGCCCTTGCTAGTTGCTTATGCCATTAATAAAGTCAGGTACTTGAAGACTTGAGGAGTTCAAAATCATGAAAACATACGGAATTATACCTGAATGATATCTGCATCCTCCCCTGATTCCATTTTGAATAAAAATTCTGGATCTTGCAATTTGTGCAAAGTAAACTGCATTGCAAGAAACAACTCTAGAGGTTCATTTCCCAATTGTTGAAGCAGCATAACTAAAGCAGGAACCCACGTCGGACTTGTGTATTGTTCACATATCTGCACCGCAAGTTTATACTCCCACTCTCTTGTATAAAATGTCAATGCATCCAGAGCCTTGATATTAAGCAAAGTAGTTTGTTCCCTTGAAACTAATGAATGGAAAAGCAGGACAAGCAATGAAGCAAAGCTTTTATCCTCACCCAAAGTTCTGTAAAGTTGGAGCATGGTTACATGTAGCTCGTGAACGGATAAACAAAGTTAATAAAAGTGAAGTATAGCATAAAAAGTACTTTACCTTAACAAGTATAATACAGTTGACAATCTTCTATGCTCAACAACTTCGGGCAACGTATCCATGAAAATCTGTAGGGAGAAAACAATATTAAAATATTGATATGCTTAGAATTGCTTCCATTCATTTGGAACCAACATGTATCAAGGAATAACTACCTTCAGTAATGCTTTAACATCGTCAGTCTTAGACAGCCAACAAGGAACAATGGCAGATATAAGATCCTCAAAAACATGCTTTGAATGACCGTCAATCTACAGATAATAGCCAAATAGTGAGAATACAGATGATATATTGAACTAGACCAGATCATGGCGCAAAACCCACCCAATCCAAACAAACCAAAAAAAATAAAATCAAATCAAATGAAATGAAATGAAAAATAAAAATGATATATGAGCCTGAAGGATCCATATATTGAACAGGCCAAGCATACACTTTTTATAAGATCCAAACCCTAGCCTCACCCATCTGAGTATGTTATCATATAAACATATTTGAAAGCCCTTACTGCATGTCCGCACTGTTCAGTTGTGTCAGTGAAA
Organism: Neltuma alba; assembly: GCF_004799145.2. NCBI lineage: Eukaryota > Viridiplantae > Streptophyta > Magnoliopsida > Fabales > Fabaceae > Neltuma > Neltuma alba. The sequence continues at coordinate 264,381 of NW_021635174.1, forward strand.
ATACAATGTATTTGAAGAAATAGAATACTGAGAAATCAATCCATCTAAAACGTGTCTTTAAATTTTACTCAATTATTTGCGTATAATTTTAGAAAATGTACGTTGTTTTGATATAATTAGGCAAAACATGTCATCTTTTTTGTCATCCTATTCCGTGATAGTGTCTCTCTCCTTACAATTAAGACCCCCCACTCTCATATTGGCTATAATAAATCTGATATGAAGGTTTTAGTAAAAGGAAAACAAAAAATGGAGGAAAGAATTTTGGCATTGGACAGGCCTTTTCTATCAGGCTCAAACTTCCCCCACCTCAATCAATTCTAATAAAATGTCCTTAATATCAAGTATCGCTTATAATCTGGCTTATAATTTAAAGATATAGAATACCAAAAATTCAATCTATGATTCTCCCGTCCCCTGTATCGCTTATATAATCAATTTTAAAGAGGTAACCAAAATACAAGCACACTCATCACTGTTACTCCAACTTTCAAAGCTGCTTTAATCATATATTAACAAACCTGTGTGATAGTTGATTCTCCAACAACAGCAACAATATCAAGTATATGCCCAAAAACTTCTTCAGGAAAAGCTTTCGCAACAGCAGAAAGCAGAGAAAATACATGGTTACGGGTGACTACATCCTTTGAAGAATGGGCGCACACTATCAGGACATTGAAGTTAATTTCATTTGTTATATTTTCCTGAGAACAAAAATAGCAAAATAAATTTGAATTAGGCAAAAGCAAGTTCACCAAATAACCTGTAAGATATCTTGAAATTTCAAGCATCTAGAATAAAAATGAACCTTCAACGGAGCAGTGCTACCAAGGGATGTGATTATATCCTCAAGGATTATCAACAAAGTCTGTTGAACATGACATATGGCATTACGGTTGGCCTCACTTAATGAAGGCTGGGTCAAGCCCTTCTCCTGGAAAAGAGCATCATTCAACCACTCCTCAGAAAGAATCCTACTAAGAAGCTTAAATAAGGGGCTTATGAGCATATGCCTGCAGCCATCAAAGTTAATAGTTAGCACAATCAAATATGCTATTTATTTTGTTGATCCAGAAATAGCAATTATCTTCTAACCTCTTCGTTATGTCTTTCTTCAATAATAAAACATCAAGAAGAGAACTAAGGATATAGAAAGATTTCTCCCTTCTAAATATGTTATCCCCTGCATGCACACTTAGTTTCTTTTTCTTCTTGGATTCTGAGATATTTATGCAACTTCCCCTTTCAAGTATGATATCAAGCATGTCGCCAAATGTTGAGAAACTAATCTGCAATTCCAAGAGATAAAACCATTGACCACCAGTTAATCTTTCACTTATTCTCCTACAGAACTTCTATAATTTAGAAGGTGAAATGGATAAGCTGAAGAATTATAACACTACATTAAAAAGGGAACCTAGTACCTAAATATTTATAATATTAACCACATGCTCCCTCAAATCACTGCTGGCTATAGAACAGTTTTAAAAGAAAAAAGTCCCCATTTTCAAATAAACCCACATTAAAAATGTGTACGTTCTTGTAATCATACTTCATAATGCACGCACAAATGAGCATTTCTGTGCATGCAAACCAGGATACCATTGATTCCAATTTACCAAACTGATTATACATCTTATGGCACAGGCATAAAACTTAAGTTCTTAAATTCTGCAAAAATATTGTCCATCAGGAAAAAAACGTCTCTTTGGCAACCACTTGAGTTCATTATTTGAATGTCAGATGCTCCCATAAACTGTTCTGCATCATACTGGCAAGCAACAGCAAAATAGATACAACACACTAACCAACAGATAATAAAAGATGCACTAAATTGAACAGAAGATCCGTAAAATTAAAAAATATGAGAAAGGAACTTACATCTATGCGCAATATGGCCTCTCTGGCAGAACTTTGTACTTCACCATTAGCATTACAGCACAGAAACAGAAGCTCATGAAACAAATGCTCCTGTAAAAAATAAGAAAGTTCATTGTCAGAAATTTAATGCATCAAGCGAGGAGAACAAATGTGATCTGCTTTAACATGGGCCTAAATTGATCAAGTTATTATGAAGGGAATGATATCATTTGGAAAGGAAATGGGTCCCCTGATACCTTTACTTCATTCTTCAATCCCCCATAGAATTGACGACTTAGTTTCCTTAGAATGGTTAAACAGGGCTGTACATAGGCAGGGTGACCAGAACTAGTAGAATCCAACTGGCCAAGACAGCAGCCAGAGCGTGTAAGCACATCAAAGATGACAAAACGACCTAACGTAGAAATACTATATTGCTTACCCGCAAAGCTGTCAATAAATGACCTTCAAAATCATTTCCCCCCGAGGAAGAGGACATAACACAACTCTACCACAATAGTAGAAATTAGTACACTTCAAATCCTATATTGGAAAGATGCCCTCAGCCAAAAACAACTGGATATACTTACTTCAAGTAATAGGCATAGCATTTCAATTTCAATGCTTGACAATTTCTGAGAGAACTCATCTAGCACATTAAAGCACTGATTCCGCCTATGCAAGAGCAAGGACAACAGAGACACAACTTCTTTAACACACACAATGCCCTTTCCAATTCCCTTGAGCAAGGATAAAATCTTCAGCTGCAAGAAGCACCACGGTACAAATATAAACGTCCTTTCTAAGATTATGTGAAAGCAATACGCATGATAGTAAAAAAATTTTTTGAAGATATGGAAGTTTGATCAAGAACACAAATCTTACATGTAAAAGCAGAGAAGGAAACAGTTTAGAAAAGACAGCAGACCTTGCCATAGTTTGAAAGTTTCAAAGCAGAACCCAAAATGAAGCCAAGAATTTTTTCCCTTGTAGGCTGATCAAATCTGAAAGGAAAAATTCAGGCACAGACGGAAAATGAAAATTAGCAAATTCAACCAATTATTTAACAAAATTAGCAAGTTCGACCAATTATTTGATAAGAAAAAGAAAAATGACCAACAATGCATTATACATTGAATGTAAAGCTGATCAGATCCTATCACCATAGGGAGAAACAAAATAACCCTATCCAACTTGGTCTCCCGCGGTCTCCCGTCAGCCTCCCATTAGACAAATACATAATTATGGTAGCATTATAAAAATACTCTTGATAGAGTACCAAACGAGCGGCTAATCTGTGAACCAGATTTTATTTCATTAATATTTATTTTAGTGGGTTTAGTAGTAGTCTTGGTGGTCAGGTGAAGTGAAGCACAAATTTAGGAGCTAGGGGAGTCTGTTAGGATTATTTACTGAGTCAGATATTTCATTTTAAATATTTTTATTGTTATTTTCCTAAATCATGTGTTAGCCTAAATTTTAAGGAGTCATAGTTATTTTTCTGTTTATAAATATTGAGGGTCAATGCATGTAAATGTCATCTGTATAATCACTATTTGTTTTATGAGTGGAGATTCTCCAAGGCTTTATTAGTTATGAGCTAAAATTCTTACTCATTCTAATGAAGATTTTCCTTCATCTTTATTAATTTGTGAAATTAGATTCTTATCTCACAGTTCAATAAAGATTTTCCTTTCTTATTTCTCTCTTACCGAATCTGCACCATATCATACCTGTTCTCAATATTTTGGGGTACCAAGATGTTGTGACAGGTTGAGCCCAGCATAGATGCAAACATTGAAGGAAGAAATCTCTCATCAGACAATATTAGTGTTTTTTGCTGATCTATCAACCCCAAAAGTTCACCCAGAAAATGGCTCCATGTTGCATTGCTCCCTGTTTTCGCCAGTTAAAAAAAATTAGTAAAATAACAAGGTAACATTTGACATGTAGGGCAGAATCCAATTATTTTGATGGTACAGTACCATTTCTCCTTCCAGAACGTTCAAGATGAGACCATAATACACATAGCCCATCAATGCAGTTCATGGCCGCAATCCTTGTATCCTAAAAAAGACGGACAATGCAAATTAATCGATTTGGCCAATTCCATTTTGTTGCAAGAGAGAAGCACACGGAAAAAGAATAGCACAAGTGGAAGTGTCATAGGCTTCTGAAATTACAATATGGAAGAAAACAATTGTTGATGACCATGTATTTTCAGAATGAAAAACAAAGGAGGGTAGAAAAAGGAAAAGCACCTCAAAATGTTTGGCACTATGGTGGAAAACTCATACCTGGTTATCACTAGCCAATGGAACCAGAACTGAAGGAAACTCAGCTAGAAGTTCAAATTGACATCTTTCTAGTGACAGGCTACAAAGAAATGCAAAGCACCGAAGGCTTTCAACTTGGACTTCAACAGGAACACCTACAGAATGACAAGACCAGCAAAAGATTAACTAGATGAAAAATTTTTTCAGGAATACAACCATGACCATATTGGCATTAAAAAAGCCATGACCATATATAACAACCAAGAGAATAAACCCAAACAGAGATTTCACTAAACCAGAAAAACCACCACAAAAAATTAAAGAGAATGAATCTAAATGAGATATTAGCTTTGAATGGGTGTGTATGTAAAGACATTTTAAATACACATGCAAAGGCGTTCTAGAGACATTGATCCACGAACAATCAGTGAAGTTTATATACGTCAAACCATAATGCAAATAAAAATCAGACTCTGCTAAGTCTGTGGAAGGCAGCTTAGACTGATTCCACTTGATGACCAGTTGTCAAACCAAAAAAATATTTGAAACAGGAAAAAAGAAGATAAAAATGAGAAGTTGGAACTGAACAGTGTGACAGCAAATCAAGGCCCAGTAGTAATTCAAAATTTTGGAATCACCAATTTGAACATGCCAAAACAATTCTATTCAAGACCTAATTTTCAACTACAGAAGTTACAGGAATTAGCAATTGTGGAGATACCAATCAGTGATTACTAGTAATTAAAGGCAATCAATTACTCCTCAGGTACAAAAATGGGGAAAAGTCCTAAACGAAAGAAAAGTGAGTTTCATATTCCACAACATTCAAATGAAAGCAATCATGTCAACAAGTCAAAAGGCATCAGTTGGTAGATTACTGTCCAAGCTCATGAAGTATGATTCCAACAGGATCAAGTGAAAAGTACCTTCCTCCGTGAAAAACTTGGATAAGAGGCAGGGAGGTGATATCTTGCATTGAGCCACCAAGTAACGGAGATGTTCATGAAAAGCATGCTTGAATTTTGAGGCAGCAAAACATACAAACAGATCCTTAGTCCAGCTGACCCACTTATCGTTATCATCCTGTCTCATAGGCATGGTTACAATTAAGTAAACACACAGAAAATTCAGCGGAGAACTCTCCAGTCTCCCCCACAGGCAAAAAATGAAATAAGGAACTACAAACCCGTAAAATGTCAGACGGCATTGCTAACATCAGTGCAGCAACCAACTTCCAAAATATGCAAACAATAAGTTTTGCATTCAGAGATTTGAGATCAGTATCCAAGAACTTTAGAATTGAACTGCAGTCCCAGTCCAGAATTTCAGAATTGAACTGTAAATTAAACACCAACCAACCCAAAAAACAAATTAGTATTTATGTCCGATAACCACTTAGATAAATACACTAAAATCATAAATTCATTCTACCTCTTCCAACATAAAATCGCCTGCAGACACTAATGATTCCCACTCAGCCTTTAACATAGGAAATACATTTTCAAAAATTGCAGGAAAGTCATCACCTAAGCCAAAAACGAAAAAAAAGTCCATATTCAGCATCTATAAATCATTCAATTAACTTCTCATGTTATATTGTTATTTGCTTAATCTTAACACTCCTTGTTGACAAGCAGTGAATGTTTCAGAAAAATTGGAAACTATAAAGTAGCGCATAGAAAAAGTGAGGGAGAAACTCACTGCTTGGTTTTAACACTAGAGCCTGAAATAACATCAAAAAGAAGAGCGTCTTCGACAATTCCAAATCACTGCAGTTTTCAACAAACCAAGTAATATGGTCTTCAGGGTAGATCCTGAAATTCTCAGCCATGATGTTGATGGTCTTCAGGTTAATCGAAGATAAACTTCCAGAAACAGTCTGCAATTACATCTTCATAGTCAGTAATGTGAAAGGAAACTCATTTCAAACAACAGAAACATAATCACGTTGATCAACAATTCTGAAATCAAATAACAATTCCAAATAAAATACCAGAAAGGCCTTGTGCTAAAACTCATCCATCTAGCACATTTTTCCTATTATAAATCATTTATCATGAAAATAGTGATATTTATGCTCCTGAGTAACATTGGCGTGGGTATTTTTTCTAGAAGAGTGGTATTAGTTGAATCCTGTCAGATTTTACTAGCCGATGGCCTACTTTGCAATCAAAAACACAATTCTATTATAAGAGGAAATCCAACAAACCACATAGGCAGTACAGAAGTAAATCACATTTAAGATCTGATGATTAGGTTCAAGATTCAGATGCTTCTTCTTCACCATAAATAAATACTTTCCAACTTAGCTCAAAATGTTCAGACCACTACACCTCTGCTAGATTAAATCACTCACAACTACGAGAAGGCACTTACTAAATCCTCCAAAAGGATTCGAAATAACAATTACTACTGGAAATGCATTTGGCCACAATTTCATTTTATTCTGATGGTTTCATCATGGCAGAATCTTATATAGTCATGATTCATTTTAATTTCCTCTGATAAGTGTCAGCCAGGGGCAACAAGAATGATGTCCAACAGCAAGCTCCCTCCAAGCCTATGCCTCAAATTTATCAAGAGGATAAATCACCACAAAAGAATTTATTAAGAGGATAAATCACGACAAAAGCGCAAGGTAACTGGCTACTTTTCAAGTCTATATAGCTCCTGTTAAAATGTTTTGGCAAGGACAAGAAAACAACACAGTATCAATAAGGAAAATGTGAAAGAGAAAAATTCTGACATTTATGGAAAGAAAACACCTTTACCGATGCAATTCCCCCAATTTATCTACATGCAAGCGAAGATTGGAACTATTAGTAATCTGTTGTGTATTTAATGATTTCTTTACAAGTAAATGTGCATGATTATGAGTCTTGTTCCGATACTAGAGACAGGATCTCACAAATCACAATAAATTTACTGGCTCTTTAGTTCACCTGGACTAATACGAGAAATGACAGTTTGACAGTTGCCAAGATCCATTAGGAGAAAGACCAAAAATGGTTTTCATAGAATTTCTAACATATTAAGGGCAATTTCATCTCCCAAGCTAAAATTGTTTGCTGAAAGTCAGAATAGTTTTGTCATGATCTCTTCTAACATGACAATCACCCACTGAAATCTTTTGGGATCCTGACGGTAATAAAGCACAGGTGTGCTATACCAAAACCTACAATGTTCATATAATTGGCAAAGATCATATTATTGACCAGTTCATAAAGGTTCTGGAACCATGTCATGGACCAGTTCAACTCCCAAGCCTAAAATCTTAGACGACCAGAAATGGTTTTAATATATCTCGAACACATTCATATACAAAGCCCACAGGACTTGACGCTTAGACACAGAAAGAAACCTAGCATGGGTTGTGCACAAATTAATTATGCGGGATCAAACTCTTGACCCCTTGGTCAAAGAAGCTTTAATACCATTATGACAACTATTTCTACTCCAAAAGCTTGGGTTGGTAGATGAAAATCCATCATCAATTTTATTATAATCCTCAACATCATACTTGCCATTTTCACCAAAGGTTTACACTTCATATAAGATAAACACGTCAAAGAAAAATAATGAAAACTGCATCACCCATGAATAACTTGTACCAATTCTCCATCAGGTGCAACAGCAAGAGTCTGATAAAGGGGCCAGTTTATTTCATTAACCAGTCTCATAGCCTTCAAATTCAAGCTTTGGGTCTGTGCAATGCAAGGAAACTGATTAATGTGATGATGAACCAGACAAGGAAGAATCTCAAAGCTTAAACTTGGGCAAACACCAGGTTGGCAGAAAGCTATTAAATCTGAAATCAAGTCCAAGTCAAAAAGAACCTGAGGCAGAGCAAGAAGCAATGGAAATATCATGGCAGCTGTTCTTTTCATATGATCAGTATGACCATGACAGTATGAGATGGCAATTTTGAGGCAACTGATAGCAACATCACTGGTTAAACTAACATTTTCAGCTGAACCTGCAAGTAAGGAAAACAGGATATGTAAATCATACGTGATGGACAACACAACTACTGAAAATTCTCAATTTCCTTGCCACTACTGCACTAGACTTCAGCTCTTAGGAATGCAATACTTGTGAAACTTTAAATTGTGATATCAGCACTTCAAGAAGCTGTTACTGGAAAAATCCAAGCAAGCAACTTTAGCTTTAAAAAACTCACCACACATGCTTCCAAGAAGCCATCTTCCACCTCATCCAAAGGTGAATATTGGTAGCAGTTCTTGTCTGGAAATATACTTCTCAAAGGTAACAGCAATATAATAATAATGACACATAAGGCACAACCCTTTATTATTTGTCTTATTTGTGAGACTAACGTTGAAACAGCTCCCTCATTTCAACAATCTCTACTAAGGAATAATCTGCTTGGTATTTTTCCACAATAAAAAACTAGGTGCAGCTGGAGGATTTTGATCAGTTTTCTACTGACCCAGTAGAGACTTGGTCATGACAAAGATGCTATAGTTCTGAGGAAATGCCAAGTTTTCACAGGGCTTTGGTGAGCATGGGTTTAAAAAACACAATGCTTAAGAATATGTTTGGTGCAGTGTTTGAATGGCCCAGAACCATGCTTTCACCAAACAAGCATACGTGTTGCTTTTTTCTTGAAAGTTATGAAATTGTGTTGGCAACTAATATTCGAACATGCCCCTGACTCTTTGATAGAGTTTTACTGTCTCGAGATACCTTATAAGACAAGATTTTCTCTCTTGTCTCCCTTGGTATTCGGCTTATGATCAAGGCTGATTTAGGTGGACTTCTGTCATGGGAATGTGATCATTTGTTCTCCAGCCACACATATCTTCCTCTCTAATAGTTTCTTTTTCTATCAAAATGAAATGACTATTCACCATTTATTTCCTCTGCCTCAAAATGTATCATTTTTTGACAAGTATTCTATGAAAAATTGAAATTTTCATGCTATTGTTTGAAAACCTTAAGTTATTAAAATATAAGATTAAGAAACAGAGGTCAAATTTCTAATATATAGCATACTTACCCAATAGCAGCTTGTCAATGCATCTTCTTAGCACTTTCTGAAGTGCATCAAAAAGCTCAGGAGAACCTATTACATCTGGCAGTCCATTAACAGATAAAGCTGCTCGAACAACTGTCAGGTCTTTATCATTGAGTTGTCTCAATAAGGCCTCTTGAATGTCTACAAGACTCTGATCAAAACGAAAATATTATGAAAAAAATCATTGAAGGCCTAAAAGACATCCATCTCACATGCACATGCACAGAATGACAGAGAGCATAAATGAATATTTTCTCAAAGCATAGAACAACTAATATTGTCAACTCAAGATCCAAGCAAATTGGATCACCACCCAGCTGTGAACAACACACTTAAAAAATGTGATGATCAAGAAAAGAGAGGGATAGAAGAGAGTCAACCAGCAATTAAATTTTATTCCAGAAAAGTAAAGGATCATAAGGTGGCTGGAAAAACTGAGTAGGAAATTTCAACAAATAACTGACCATATACTTCTGACAAGGAATAATGACCTGAGGGAGTGAGAAGAGAAAATAACAGACCTATTTGTGGGTTACCTGGGGGCTAAAAGCATAAGCGTTTGAAAAAATGGAAAGAGGGCGAGGGCCAGCCTCTGATATGCTAGCTCCTGTCACGGAATCCATTTTAATCTAGTTTTAATGTTGTTGTTTAAGTGTTAGTTATTGTATTATGGATTAATATCACTTTCATGTTGAACGAAAGAGTATTATCTAGTGTTATTTCATAACACTTCGTATACTTCTGTGTTAATTCTCTGTTGACTAGTAAAGGACCCTATCAAAAGCCTTATCCAAACTGCAAACAAGAGGAACTTCCAAAAGCAGCTTATTTTGTTTAAAAAAATACTTCAGATCTCAATTTCATTACATTGCTAATACATTAGGCACAGATTAATCATCTAGTTGAATTCTTCAGTAAGATTTGCTTTTGCCCAATTCCCTGGGCAAACTTTTTAAATTCCGTTAAAGCCTCAGGGACTGCAAGCCGTTTGCTGAAATTTAGTTTGCGTTAAGATATCAAAGAAGGATTCTTTCAAAAGCTTGTTTGCCCGTCACTTTTCATAGGGACAGACAAAAGGTAACCTAATCCATTAGTCGATGTAGCAATTCTATTTGTATTGCTCGGGCCAATACATTGTTACTTTTCTATAAATATTGATTACTTTATAAAATCGTTTTTCTTGATACATCTCATGTAAGAAATTGATTTTATGATTGTTATGAAGACTTTTTACGATTTTAATCGTCAATTTAACTTAAAACTTTAAATTGATTTTTTAAACAATATCATGTAAACACGGTGTAATTGATATTGATGATTGATAAGTATTCATAATTTTAAAAAGTGTTACTTTTGACAAAATCATTGTCATTATTTTCCAAGAAAATATATTCTGTGTGAAAGTAATCATATTTTTTATCAGTAAATGAAATTGTCTTTACAATTTTTTGATCATTTTATTAAAACTTTCTGGTACCAAGCCAATCCTGGTCCGATGCTCATCCAGCCCAACCTAATTAGGCACCAGGTCAGGTCATCCCAGGGAGGTCAAAACCAACCCAACACATGCACGCCCAGCCTTAACAAATGATGAGCCATTGATGGTAATTCAGCATATACATTACCACCGACTATGTCATGCAAAAAGCCAAATTTAAAAAGGGCTCTCAGACACATCTCATTATTCATTATGATCAGCCCATATCAGACAACAGGCAACAAAACTTAACTGAAGCTTTGTTTTAGCTTTTAACAAACAAGAATGAAAAGCTTTTAACTTTTACTGAACTGAAGTAAAGAAAATTAAATGGAGAACCATGCAAGTAACAAGGTAAGATGTGGTCTCTGTACATGCATAATAAACTTGGAAGATTAATATTGACAAGAGAAAGGAGATACAGTTCACGATCTAATACCTCTGAAACAACTTCCTTAGATTTTAGAATGCCAGATGAATTTAAATCAGCCAACATAGCACATCGAACGTCAGCCTGTGCCACATCAAAAATGATTCTAACGTTGCTTATTCAATGACAGAAAATAGCTTGCCAACATATCAATGACGGTTGAAGTATTAGAAAAAACCTCGTGTTTCAAGACAGAATGTCAATAGATAATACCTTAGGATGATGCAAGGCCAGCCAAATTTTGGAATCTGACATATTGAGTGATGAATCTAGATTCCCATCTAGTATCTTACATAAAATCTTGTACACTGATCCATCTTTCTTAGAACGAACTTTGTTATCCTATTAGACAGGTTAAAAGCATTAAAGATTTCATGCACATGCACAGGTACAAACATAGAAGCAAGAACAGAATGGTGATCACCAGACCTGAAGGAATTGATTAACTGCTCTGCGTAGCTCGGATGGATACCTTTTATTGAAAACAATCAAAATCTTCTTCACCCATCCTCCTAAGCAAACAATAATTATGATAATTAGAAAGCAAACAATAATTATGGTAATTAGATGACCAATTATTTTTTTTTTTTTTAAAAAAAAAGTATTAAGCTGTATAAAGCAAGAGGAAGTATGAAGGCCCCATTTATTCCAGCATTTTTTAGATGTAAGAAATCTAAGTATGTCTGTCTAGGCTTTCAAAAAAATTAGAATCTAACCCCCCCAAAAAAAAAAAAGAAGATTTTCAGTTATTTCATAAAGTTATTTTTGAGTAACTTCTAGAAATAATCAACTGCAATAAATGAGCAAGAATATTGATAAAAATGGAGATACAAAAAGATTGCATAAAATTTACAAATCACTAAATAAATCAGATTTTATTAGGATAATCATTAACCAAACATAATTTTTTTCTTTTCAAAAAAATCCCTAAAAACAAATCACTTATCATAAAATATCTAAATGATTTGAAAATCTCATCCTTAAATTCCAAACAAACAGGCCTTAGATGACTCTCTTTATCTTATTATTCAGTGTACGTATTAAGATTATGATCTATTATATTCTTAAAGAAGGACAACACGAGTTATTTATCTTCGGACTCCTTTATTAAATCCTGATCACAAGGAGTTAATCTTTTAGCAATGGCCAGTTTAAACCAACAGGAAAAGTAAAGGCATAAATTTAAAAAAGGGGATAAGCTTCATGTTATGTAATCATAATCCGTTTAAGTAAAGTAAGGGCAGATAAGTCATTGGAGTTAGACCAGGATATTTAGTTCTTTCCGTATGGCAGTGTTAGTTAGTTGGTTAGTTAGTTACATTTTTCTTTTCCCCTTTTCCTTCTATAAAAGGATACCCTCTGGACTAAATTAGATGTAATGTGCATTGTTAATGAAGTCAGGATTATCCCCATCTCTCTTTGTTCCCCATTTTCTCCTACCTCCCTGTTCTCTTCCATCCTTCTACCCTCTCCTATTCTTCTCGATTCTCTCTTTCTCCTTTCTGCATTTCTAATTACAGAAATGTACGAAGTGGCATCAGAACCACCGTTACTCAAACCTATGCTACGTACCTGAATCTTTATGGTCACCACCCAATCAAAATCAAAAGCAAGCGACCCAATAATGGACAAGAGGCTTCAAGTAGTCAAAAACCAAATAGGCACCGTTACCACACTTCAAGAATCTGTCTTTCATCTGTCGATGCAGATTCAAACCACGGAGGAAACATCGATGAGGTAAATACGGCCCTTCGCAACTTAGAACAGATGTGGAATAGGCATCGGCCAAATGGAAATGGAAATGGGCGTCAACGTGCAACTCAGTTTCCAAAAATAGAGCTCCCCAAATTCGCACGCAGTAATGTCTTGACGTGGATACTCAAATGCGAACGGTTCTTCAAACTTGAGGAGATGCCAACGGAAGCCAAGGTCAAGATTGCAAGTCTGCACCTTGATGATCGTGCATTTCAATGGCATTTGGCGAATAAGAAACAGTGGGGTGCAGATCCACCAACCTAGGAGGAGTAAGTTGACATTCTTAAGGACTGCTTCGGACCGGCCTATAAGTCACTTATAGGCGACCTTCTGTGACTTCATCACGTGGGTACACTCGTAAACTTCAATGAGGAATTTGATCTCATGTCGGCGAAGGTTGGGTTCTTTGAAGCTTCGGGTTCTTTGAAGCACAGCTAGTCGACACATATCTGAATTTAATAAGGGAAGAATTGGCGTGCCCAATCCGAATGTTTAAGCCCAGAACCATGCGTGAGGCAAAGAGTCTTGCACGCATGCAAGAACTCATGACAGATAGACAAAACACCAAGAAAGAGCCAGATGAGGGGCTTTGGTATGCAACATCTGTCAATGTGGTGGCACCTCCAACCCGTTACACCTTTGCACCGAATAAGGAGGTCTCGACTATAAATTGAGCCTAGAACATGGAAAGAAGTATTGCGGTCACCCCCAAGACCCAATCTTTGAACACTAAAAACATACTGAAGCTTCAAAAAGCATTGACCGCAGAAGAAGAGGCAGAACATAGACAAAAAAGCTATGCTTCTATTGCCATAAGAAATTCTCCAGGGACCATAAATGTCCCAGAGGCAGAAACTCCGACTCCACTTTATTGAAATTGGGGATGACAGAGATGCTAATGCTGAACCAGAAGAGGAACCTAATAGCAATGATGATGAAGTAGTTCCATAGATCTTACTACATGCTATCACAGGGGTTGATGATGCAAATTCCATGAGACTCCACAGCCATATGAGAAGAAGACAAATACAAATTTTAATTGATAATGGGAGTACCCATAACTTTCTTGATTTGTCATTTGCCAAAAGGCTCGGATGGAAGACTGATCCTGCACCATCTTCTCATGTGCAGGTAGCAAGGGGAGGAAAGTTACAAGTCCATGGTATTTGGAAAGACTTCAAATGGAAGATGCAAGGGCTAGACTTCACATTTCACTTTTGGATACCGGACTTACACACCTATGACATGGTCGTCGGGGTCAAATGGCTCAAAAGTAATAAAAAATGCTTTCTAGGATTATGAAAAGATGATTATGTACTTCTGGAAGGACAACCAGATCTGCAAATTTCAGGCAAATCCTCCTAATTCGTGGAGGATCATTCAACCTAAGGCTGCAAAGGCTCACCTTCTCCAGGAAACCCAGAAATTTTTGCTACAACTAGTCCACATTAAAGACAGGGAGTTGGAATGTTTTACTGTTACACAAATTGACGACGCCTATCTACCCCAAGCAAATATGTTTTGAGTGATTTTCAGGACATTTTTCGAGAACCTAGGAAGCAGCCACCTCTAAGGGAGGGCCATAATCACCCAATTATCTTACAAGAAGGAACTACCCGATTAATGTGAAGCCATATAGATACCCTACTGCCCAAAAAGACATTATTGAAAAAATGGTTACTGAGTTACTTCACACTAGAGTCTTACAAGACAGCTCATCTCCTTTCCCAGCACCTATAGTACTAGTTAAGAAGTATGGATCCTAGCATGTGTATAGACTATCATGCTCTTAATAAAAGAACTGCAAAAAACCAGCATCCCATTCCCTTGGTGGAAGACCTGTTTGATGAGCTCAGTCTGGCTAGGTGGTTCACAAAGGTTGACTTAAGGGCTGGTTACCACCAGATTTGAATGGAGCCTCAAGATGTGTATAAAACAGCATTTAAAAAACATTCAGGGATTATGAATGGCTGGTCATGCCATTTGGCTTGACCAATGCCCCTGTTACATTTCAGGGGGCTATGAATGCTATTTTCAGACCTTACTTAAGAAAGTTTGTTTTAGTGTTTTTTGATGATATACTAATCTACAGCCCTACTTTTGCAAACCACACCTCCCATTTGAAGAATGTGCTGCAGATTTTATGCGACAATCAGTATTATGTGAAGGAAGAAAAATGTAACCAACTAACCAACCAACCAACACTTCCATATGGAAAGAACTAAAAATCCTGGTCTAACTCCAATGACTTATCTACCCTTACTTAACTTACACGGATTATGATTACATAACACTTCACGTATTATAAATGCATCTTTTCTGACAGTTTGGGGCATGTGCTATACCTGGAAAAATTAACAAGGCAGAAAAGAAAAGGAATAACACTCTAATCTCTCCCTCACAGTAAGTATCTCACCATAAGCAGAGAAAATAGCCCAAGAGAATCTCTGAAATATTGAGTTCAAATTGTATTTCACTCATATGTCAGCTAATAAGGAGGCTAACATTTTCATAGAGTTGAATGACACTTGAAAAAAACATGAAATAACTGAATATCCCTACATTCTCAGGATCATGATGAGAATGGGAAAACTGAATAACAAGGCGGACCATGACTGACCTAGTAGTCCTATTATTTTGCTAACAGACTCCATAAACCTAAATAAAAGGATTTCAAAAATAAAATAAAACAAGACCAAGTCAGACTTCAACTAAGTTCCTTTTATTTGGCCTCTAGTAAATCAAAGTTGGCTTACTAGGAGTCTTATCAGTTTGATACTTTACATTGATGCTAATGCTAAAATTCTCACCCACTTAAGCAATAACAGAAAGACAAACTAAAATGAAACCAAACAACAACAACAACAATAATAATAAAATTTCAATATCTTATGTTTATAAGTTCCTTTATAATAAGCAAAAATTGCAACAGCAATTTTAGACATAGCAACTTTTAAAAGAAACTTTAGCATGCAAATTCTCACAGAAGCTTTAAACTTCATGGTTATTATGAATATTAACTCACTCTTACAGGACATAGGACAATAGATTAGTTAAATAGGGGGAAATTGACACTCAATGACATAAGTAGGATCCCAGTGACCAATTGTTGATCCAGAACATACCTGGCATGGAAAATTTTAAATTGCTAACTTTTTGCGTTAACTTCACACAACTTGATAGGATCTTAGTAACCACGTGATGAACATAATTCTGTATTGGCACTTTTTCTAGTATAGATATCAAAGCCTGCTGGGAACAATCATCAGACCAACTGCAAAATTATGATAATTAACGTTAAAACACAAACTATTATGCAACATGGCACCAATGAAATAAATATAGTAGTCAAAATCCTAACCTTAAGTCAATTAAGGAATCCAAAAGCACCAGAAGGAAATTATCAACATTGAACTCTTTAGACAATTCTAATAACGTCCCAGCCAAGTTTCTTCAAACAAAAAAGGTAAAACGTAGATATCATGAATGACACAAAAAACAAAGCAGAGTAACTATGAGAACTTTTGACAACATGAAGTGATACCTTATCTCTTTCAAAACTTCTGTGGCCTTCTTTGGAAGAATATCGATCTTTTGTGACTGATAACAATCCAAAAGAACAAAGTAAGGATAAATAAGACCCTAGTATGCACCACACCACAAAAGTTTAACCCCAAAAATGCTGTGCTTTGCAATCTGATAGACCAGTATAAGCACAAAATTTTGCTTAAGGTCATTTTGCCAGAAACTTCAATCACATTAAATGCTAGGTGCCATAAGAATAATTAAAACCCATATAAAAGAATACACAAGACATTTTCCCTAATAAGTATTTATCACATCAGAGTTAATAGTTGCTAGGACAAAAATGTAATTTATTAACTACCATTAATTAGCTTAAAGATGATTAGACTTCAGAACTAATCCATTCATATATGCATCGTGTCTTTACTTTTCCTTATGCTTTTTAAAGTACGATCTTCCTCTACTTGCTGGTGGGCAAGGGGAAAAAAAATAGTAGTACTAGTAGTGATGATGATGATGATATACAAGCCCATTATGTAGAATTAGGAAACCTCATTAGCTAAGTAACCTTCTTTACTGAACAAATTGTCTTGCAAGATTTTCCTCTACAGAAAAATAATTTTGTTGGAATATTAAAAAAAAATACTGTAAACATTTTAGAATGCCAAGATACGGAAACATCACTAAAACATGAAAATTCATATTATACGATGCTTTAATATGTGTGTGCGTGTGCGAGCGCGTGCGCACTTGTGTATTGCAAATAAAGACTAATGCATATAAGAACAAAAGTACCTGAACAAGGTTGATCAAAACAATAAGGGATAAACGAAACCACTGGAGTTCAGTCGATCCTTTTGCCGCCTCACAAGCAACCTCAGCAACTGAACGCATCAAGCTATTTAGAAGCTTAGGAGCCAATGCAGCTTTTTTTACTAGCAATCCAATGATCATAAAAGAAGCAGCCTATATATTCCCAAGGAAATAAACTATACATTAGAGGTAGCCAGGACACTAGAATATGTCAAAAGTTAAGCAACCCAAGCACTAATGCAATTAAAAAAATTTTATTTAGCCTTAAAATGATAGAAAACAATTCATTGGCCATCGATTTTATATTTTTAAGTTACTTCATTTATATTTTTTGCCCTGTATTTAAGGAGGTTAACTCATCTCTCTCTATATTAGCATTTCTTCTTTTCTTTTCTGCCAAAAAGGGGAGAAAAAGCTAGCAATATAATAGAATCTTTTAGAATTTGAGGCTAATGACTAATGGAAACTTCAAAAGGCTGAACTGTTGAAAGCCAACTCATATGTCAAGATATGTATTACTGGAGAAAGGAATGAACTGACAGCAAGCTTAACAAGAATTTCGGTGAAAGAACTTGATTCCTCTTAAGTAGGATGAAGGGTTCAAATAATTTTATAAAAAAATATTGGGAGAGGCCAGATAATGCACAAATCTAACATGATATTACCAAAGAAGGAGGTAACTAAGCATCAATAAAATACCAACAAAGTGCAACAAATAAGTCCAACAGACAATCCTACCCAACAATAAATGAGGTGCGGACATATGCTCAGCAAAGATTCTAGTATTTAAGCAACCTAAGGCTAGTTCAAGTAGCAAAGATAAGGTGGGGTATAGGAAGAAGTTACGGTTTTAGACCCTTTAGAAAGCAAAATGGTATTTAACTGTGACAAAACAGAATATCCAAAAACACAGGTGATGGGGACAACGATATGCCTGATTTTGATTTTATTATTTCAAAAAATATTCCAAATATTTAAAAGACCTTGTCATCATACTTCCAAAGCCTCCAAAATGAATCAGTAAAATCTAGGAAAAAGTTAATCTATAGACCCATAAAAATTGAAGATAGCAAATAACCTTATGCCACACAGTCTAAGCCATAGGGGAGGGCAGACTGACCAAACAGTTGCGGGTGTCTCAACTATAGAAGTACATGAAACAACAGTCTAAGATCAAAGTATTCCATCATCTTCCCACAAACAGAATCTAGGAACCAAGATCATCTTCCCATAATCAGAGTATGGGAACTACATCATCTTCCCATAAAAAGAATCCCTAAACTACGTGAACGTCAATACTTAGAGGCCTTCATTTTTCAACCCCCACCCCCAAAAAAAAAGGGCAAGAACTGCCCACAAGGAAAACAAGTTGCAGCAGGGTACAAGAAAGGAACTCAGAAGATAATTAACAAATGAATCTGATTTTTTTATAGACCCAACTGTTTGATCCATATTCCAAACTGCTTTTGAAATCAAAAGAGTGGCAACTATGAAAATGCCCCAAATAGAAAAAGGATCCATAAAATAAGGATTACATCAGTCCAAAATAAAGCACGTTGTCAAATAGTACAACATACAAGTACCAAGTTGACACACAAGCGATACTGAAGTACTTCAAAAAAAAAGGAAAAAAATGAAGAACAAGAATTAGGGATCAAACCCTGTGATCTAAAGCTCCCTTAACGCCAGGATGAAGGCCAGAGACAACAAAAGGAAGGATCCTCTTAATAATATCATCATTAACTGTCAAAGAAGTACCCAGAACTTCAAAGAAAACAGCAGTACAAAAACTGATCACATGTTTTGAAGGTTGAAACTTCTTTCTTGGAGATGCCTGCAGCCATTGCTTAACTAGTTATTTGATTACAACAAAAGGTGATTAAATTCATCAATTAAAGATTAAACGAGTACTCACATAGTCGCACAAAACATCTAAAATACCCTTATCACAGATACACTGCTGCACTATAACACTTCTAGGTGGAGGAGCACCAGAGACTTTTACCCCATCAAGAAACGCCCACTTAGTATTCCTATAAAAAGGATAGTGAAATATCATAACCCACTCCTATCAATAAAATATAAAGATTAGGAAAAAAACCATAGATTTGCTATGCCATAAATTTCTAACCTTGTATCGAGTATCTGTAATATTCGAACAAATGCATGTGTGTCATGGTAAGGCAAAGCACATAAAATTATGTCCTCAGTATTATATACATGAACTCTGAAAGTCCAAGTAAACCATGTCAGAATCACAAAAAACATATGGCAGAAAAGTGGGCTATCAATATCCTAAAATTCTTACAAAGACATAAGTTTATCAAACAAACTACTTACTTGTATCTACGTATCAGATACTCAAGGGTTTTAAGAGCAGAGGGTAGAAGAAAAAATCCCGAAAGTACCCTCAAGTACGAACTAATTGAGACATTAATTTGATTGTTTTCTTCCATACCCATCAACTCTCTATCCAACTCTTTACTTCTGTGGCTAAACAATTCATCCTTGAATTTTTGAAACCGCTCATCAGAGCTTATGAGAACCTCTAAACCTGAAATAGTACATCACAAAACAGTCACTTCAATTGCAAGCATATCTTTCTACGACATAAAAAAATGGCGAACTGTGTGTGTGTGTGTGGGGTCTCAATTCTCAACTTAGCCATTACATAATATCTATGACACAGCATGTTACTTGGGACTATTTACAGAGGAATGAAAACAAAGAACTTAACAAAGAGAGGTCGCAAGAGAAACGAGCTCAGAGGCAGCTAATAGTATTTATTAAGACATTAATTGTGACAAAGCAATTTTACTTGGACCCGCATTGAGTGAATATCTACCTATATGTATGTACGTTTGTTTGTATCTTCAAATTGGAAAATATCAAATCACTTCATGCTATGCAGTTACCTTGAATCCCAATACTCCATATGGTTTCAATATCAATATCTGCCGCTTCCTTGGGATCAAACAAAAGAGAAGGCCTGGTAAACGGCCTCTTCAAAGGCTGAGAATCGACATGTACGAAGGATTTGATAACTTCTAATTGTGCAGCTATCGAGTTCGCCATTGTTGGAGTGTTTGAGCGGTTAGTTCACAGAAAGGAGACGACAGCGAAACCTGATGGGACTGAAGCATACGACGATGGCGACAGCAAGCTCTGGCGGCGAGTCCAACGGCGGTGGTGAGACAACCTCCCAAGCTCTAGCTGCAAGCACAGGGATACGGAGCTAGACAGATGGGCACAGAAGAAAAGCGAGGTTTTGTCTCCCGTTGACGCTGGGGGCTAGTATGAAAGCAAGAGTAACCGTGTAAAGGTTCTAGTCTAGGGTTTTAGCTCGGTTTCTCATTTTTTGTTTTTTTGGTACAATATTTTCTTGTTCATTTTGCCAGCAATTATTTATGCATGTGAAAACTAAATATATTAATCCCAAGTTTTTTTCCCCCTCTTTACCCTGGGTTTCGTGTCAAGAAATTACGGGAGAAGGAAAGAAAAATTTTAATGAGGTTGATTTAAAAAATTGGAGAAATAGAGTTATAAAATTGGAAAAAAGACAGGAAAATACCACTTGAATTTCATAATCCCAAAATGGTCTGCTAAATTTGAGAAATTTCAATTTGGTCTCAAGAGACCAAATTGCCCTTCATTTTAAATATTTTTTTTTAAAATACCATAGCCTCCACTGGCCGGCGGCAGTCATTGGAACTCCAGCAATCAGCCAACAATTGGTCACCGGAGCTCCGTCGGTTAGGAAAAAAAATTTTTGAAAAATTTTACAACTTCAGTATAACAGTTAACAACTTTGATAATGCTATTAACAACTTCAGTATAGCAGTTAACAACAGCTTTTCTGGAAAATTCAACAAATTTCGGTGACCGGAAACAATTTTTTTGAAAATTTTTACAACTTCAATATAACCGTTAACAACTTTTGTAACACTATTAACAACTTCAGTATATCAATTAACAACAAATTTTTTAAAAAATTCAATAATTGGTCGTCAGAGCTCCGGCGGAGGAAAACACTTTTTTTGAAAATTTTTACAATTTCAATAAAATGGTTAACAACTTTTGTAACCCTATTAACAATTTCAGTATAGCGGTTAACTACAGTTTTTCGAGTTTGTTAACGACATTACTGAAATTATAAAAATGCCACTTTTTGAATTTTCCAAAAAATCTGTTGTTAACTGTTATATCGAAGTTGTTAATAAAGTTACAAAAGTTGTTAACCGTTATACTGAAGTTGTAAAAATTTTCAAAAAAACAACGTAATTGTTAAAGTTATAAAAATGCCATTTTTTTGAATTTTTAAGATAACCTGTTGTTAAATGCTACTCCCTCTGTTCCTTATTATAAGAGACATTTGATGTTTATAACATGTTCCTATATATAAGAGACACAAGTTGTCTCTACTTTTTTGTGTTGATTTTCTATTTGCCCATATTTATTGTCTCTAACTTACACTCTCTCTCCCTCCCACTTCTCTTTCTTTTAATAATTTAATTGTTCCCTCTCATACTCTCTCTCCTTATTAATGAGGGCATTTTTGGAAAAAAATTATACTTTTTACACATTGATTGTTCTTAACTAATTTTAACTATTTTTTTATCAACATAATTCGGTTATTTGTCTCTTATAATAAGTAACGGAGGGAGTATATCGAAGCTGTTAATAGAATTATGGAATTTGTTAACGACATTACTGAAATTGTAAAAATACTATTTTTTGAATTTTTCAGAAAAATTGTTGTTAATTATTATACTAAAGTTATTAATAACATTACAAAAGTTAGTAACGATTATACTGAAATTATAAAATTTTTTTGAGAAAAAATAGTTGCTAAAGTGGTAAAATTGCCATTTTTTTTAATTTTTAAGAAAACATATTGGTAAATGCTATACCGAAATTGTTAATAGAGTTACAGAACTTGTTAACGGCATTATTGAAGTTGTAAAATTGCTACTTTTTGAATTTTTTGAAAAACCTGTTGTTAATAGCATTACAAAAGTTGGTTGTAAAAATTTTCAAAAAAATTATTTTTGACTATCGGAGCTCCGACGATCAAGTGTTAAATTTCCCAAAAAATCTGTTGTTAACTGCTATATTGAAGTTGTTAATAGCATCACAAAAGTTGTTAACTGTTATACTGAAGCTGTAAAAATTTTCAACTTCAATATAACGTTAACAACTATTTTTTTTTTTGGAAAATTTTTACAATTTCAATATAACGGTTAACAACTTCGATATAGCAGTTAACAACAGATTTTTCAGAAAATTCAAAAAGTAGCATTTTTATAACTTCAGTAATGCCGTTAACAAACTCAAAAACCTATTGTTAACCGCTATACTGAAGTTGTTAATAGGGTTATAAAAGTTGTTAACCGTTATACTGAAATTGTAAAAATTTTCAAAAAAATTATTTTCCTCCGCCGGAGCTCTGGCGACCAATTGTTGAATTTTCCGAAAAATCTGTTGTTAACTGATATATTGAAGTTGTTAATAAAGTTACAAAAGTTGTTAACAATTATATTGAAGTTGTAAAAGTTTTCAAAAAAATTGTTTCCAGTCGCCGGAGCTTGTTGAATTTCCCAGAAAACCTGTTGTTAACTACTATACTGAAGTTGTTAATAGCATTACAAAAGTTGTTAACCGTTATACTGAAATTGTAAAAATTTTCAAAAATGATTTTTCCGATCGACAGAGCTCCGGTGACCAATTATCAGTCGGTCGCCAGATCTCCGGTGACTGCCGCAGCCGGAGCTCCGGTGACCAACCAGGCAGTGGGAGTTATGATATTTTAAAAACAATATTTAAAATGAAGGGCAATTTGGTCTTTTCTTTTAACATGATAATCCCAATTTGGTCTCTCTTGAGACCAAATTGGGATTTCTCAAATTCAACAGACCATTTGGGGATTATGAAGTTCAAGTGGCATTTTTCTGTCTTTTTCCCTATAAAATTTTGATAAAAAGTTATGTAAGATAAAAACATTAGAAAAATTAATTAAAAGTTTTTAATTCCACTTTCTTATTAAAATTTGGCCTCCCAGGCTCCCATTCAGCCCCTCCCTAATGGGTGCTTGGGTTCAGTTTAAAGACTAGAGTTCTTGAAAGGTGTTTGGATAAAATCAAAACCATAATCCTAAAGTGCTTTTACGGTATACAAAGTAAATATGTAGAGGAGTTTATCTCGATTTTTAAAAAAGTGTTTTTCAAAAGTACTTCTGGTGCTACCCAAACACCAGCTAAATTGGCCTTGATGACTTCAAATGTAAAAAGGGGGAAAAAAACCCAAAAAAAAGTTATGCAAAGGGCATATGGAAGAATCCTGTATATGTTTGAAACTTTTCCTAGCACATTAAATTGCACATATTTAAAAAAAAAACGGGAAAAAAAAAAGAGGCTGAACCCGGGAGTCTCTAGCTGCTAACTTTTTCTCACGATAAGGTGTTATTATGTTTGGGCAAAAAACGATGATGAGCGGAAAATAATTCGGGGGATAACGTGATTTTTTGTGAAAAATCTTTTCATGTTCTGAAATTGCCCAAGTGGTATCCTGCTTTTTTGGGATATGTTGTTGTTGGTTTTTAATGAAAAACAATGAACAAAAGGGAATATACAGAGCTGCTCATTTTTCATGAAAGAGGTAATTACATTTGGAAAAATTATTCATCATGATCCTTGGCTTAAGCTTTTTTCTTCTGAAATATTTTGACATATGTTGAAAAAGCATGGACAAAAAGGAATTGCCTTTGGCCGTATCATTTTTTATGAAAAATTTATGCCGTATACTGAAAATTCATAATGGAACTTGTGGAGCTTTTCTTTTTTCTTTTTTCCCCACTGAACATTAGTCCAAAAGAAATGAACATTGTAACTTGCAAACTTAAGTTCGTCTACACAAAAGAATCCATCCCTACTCCTTTACAGGGAGGGGGGAAGTTCATCTCAAGATCATTAGTATCTTAATATATTTTGGCTTGTTTTTCCCAAGAGCTTTCCTGGTTGGAATACCTGCTAGAACCTTGTTCAATATGTGTTACCAAAAAAACATCATACATAAAAACACCCTTCTATCTTAAGGCCAATCAATCAAACACCATCCAACTAATCTATTCTAGCGGCTTCAAAACTTTTCCGCTCGAAATAGATGCCAAAACTTTGTCCTGAACTTAATTCTTAAAGGCATGGTGATAGAACCATGTCTTTATATGGTTTTCTCAGGTATTTTCTGATGTTTTGCAACACTTTTACCCTCATTATGTATGCATTTATAGCTTTTTGGTTATATTGATTCACGCATTGCATTTTACTATTTAAGGAGTAAAAAAGGTCAATTCTGCTTCTTTAATTATAATTGTCTTAATCTGTAATTTATTAGTCTTTACAAAGCTTTTTGTTGGGATTTTCAGACAATTTAAGAAGGACCTAAGATCCAAGATAAAGTATTGATGGAGCCACAATGTTACAAGAACCAAAACACAAGAGTTTGGAGTGTTCTCCCTCCCCAGGTCGCGATTAAGATTCCCTTTTTATGAAACTACGCGTTTTGGAGCTAAGTCAAAACTAAGTGATCTCTGTCTTCCCAGGTCGCGACATGAAACTTCTAAGATTGCAACCTGGACCGCCAAGTCACGACCTGACACTCCTGAGGTCGCGACCTGACACTCCTGAAGTCGCGACCTGACATTCTGCAGATTTGCATAGGATTATGCTACCATCATCTCCTCTTAACCTTTTACTGATCATAGAGGCTATAAAACATATAGGAAAAGTACCAGTGGACAATGTCAATTTTTGGGAGGATGCCTTGTTTCGTGGTCGAGTAAAAAGCAAAATACTGTGGTGATATCCTCTATAAAAATCAGAATATGTTGCCACTGCCAGCTCTTGTGCTCAGATCCTATGGTTAAAGCAACAACTACAAGATTTGGGAATCAACTTGAGGGAAATCCCAATCCTGTGTGACAACACGAGCATAATAAGTTTGTCTAAGAATCCAATTCATCATGCCTGAGCCAAGTATATTGATGCTCGACATCACTTCATTCAGGACCATATTCAAAAGAAAGATGTGAAGGTAGAATTCGTTCCCACTGAATATCAGATAGCAGACATATTGACAAAGCCTCTCGATCAACAGAAATTTGCTTACTTTAGAAGAGAATTGGGAATGGTAAATCCCAATGAGTTGTAAGAGATCTCGCATTACCTCTTTAGTTTGAGCATTTAGATTTAAAGTTTTGATGATTAGAAGACTAGCTTAAGCATCGGAGTGGATAGAAATTTGTTTTGTAAGAAGCTCTGTTCAGACACTGGAAAACAGAGGTGAGCAGAGTATGGTGTGATCAATGAAGGCGTTGATAATTAAGTATTGAAGATGGCATAATTTATCGATCACCTGATCGAAAAAACCCAAATTATGGATCAGCTGATCGATAAATAAGGCATATGGAATTGACTAGAGATGATGTGAGGAGAATTATCAATAAGCTGAACGATCACTCAATTATCAATCAACACATCGATTAACAGCACAATGAAACTGATAGTCAAATTAGTCAAATGGGTAAGAATTATCGATAAATTGATTGATAAATTGTTAATCGATCAAATGATCAATAAACCAAATCAGGTATGACTTTTACTCAATATTTATTGATAATGTGATTGATTATTTATTGTTCAATAACTTGATCAATAATTGCTCTCAATGTTCTTGTTTGTTCTTCATATTTATCGAACACATGATTGATCATGCATTGATTGATAACTTGATCGATCATGTTTGAGTTTATAACATTTAGAATTTGAAAAGCCCTATTAGTTTCAGAACCCTAACTCGATAAACCGTTCTCCCCTGTTTCACGTAACAGTCAAAAATCCATTGTTCCATTAAATTGCCCACTCTATTTAACTCAAAATCACTTCCTAAGCCTTCTCGATCACTGCCAAACCCTTCAAACGCTCAAATCACCAAACAATCTCTTAGAGTCCTTTCGTGTAACGAGAAATGGCGAGAGTCAAATAAGTAAGAAGGGACCGAGAAAAAAATATTGGGAAGCAAGCACAGTCCAAGGAGATTAATTCTTTAACCACGATAAAGAGGTACAAACTGAAGGTAAGACAAGAACCTTCGAAGAAAAGAGGGATGCTTAAAATCAAAGAGAGCCAAGTTAAAAACAGCGAACAACCCATACTACAGAGGAGGTCCCCATGGTCGAAATCCAAATTGCCAGTAGTAACTGAGAAATCTGAGACTGAGTCTGATGAAGAAGTCTCAATTCAGAAAGCTGTGGACACAGCCTTAAACATTCTCATACCTAGGCAACCAAGACACAAGAAACAGAGAGCAAGTAAAGGTGTGTCTCAATAACCTCCTGAGCAAGGTATTCCCTCTGAATCATCTGAGTTTTTAGTTGGGAATCTAGACAGGGATGTCAATATGATTAAGTTCAAGGCTAATTTTGCCACTTGGAAGCTGTGTCCTGTGGTCTCTGTAAATTTGGAGAGTTTAAAGAACAATGAGAAAATACAATTGGACCTAAGCAACCCCCTAGAGTACTATGCTAATTGGTTAAGCATTGGTAGGGAGTATTGTCCTAAAGTGGTAAAGAGATTCTATTGTAATATGGAGTCTGTTAAGGAGTATGATGAACAAGATAATCTAGTAAGTGATTATCTCAACACAAAACCTAAGGACAAAACTTTCATACTCACTCCTGTTAAGTTGAATGAGCATCTAGGGACTCAGGATCATATGAGAAGAGGTAATATGAATAAGATAAAGGTCGATAAGATCCTGATACAAAGTGATAATTATCTTGGCGAGCTGAACTTCCATCCTAAGCATATGCATGATTATTACAGAATAATCCACTTCATTTACTCAAGGAGCACGGTTAACTAGTTTAGCAGTTTCTCCCACCTGAACCATAATGATTACTTCCTATTAGCCAGAATCATTAGTGGAGAAAAGATTAATATAGAAGCCCTGATTTACAGTGAGATGAAGGACTTTGTTCTCAACAAGTCCAAGTCTACACCTATTCCATATCCTCAACTGCCACCTATTTACTTCAAGTGCATAACATTGCATCCCTAGAGCCTGGAGAAGTCAAAGTGAAGGTCCCTACATTTGGCATCAATCAACTCAATAAGATGAAGATATCAGTGTCATTTAGATCCTCACAGAAATTGGCACAAAAAGAAAAAGGCAACCAGCTAGTTCCTAGCATCTCTAGACCCCAAGATGAGACAGAGTCCACTGCAGCTCCCTCTCACACTTCTGGGCCATCATTTTTTGGAAACTCAATCAAGGAAATGTTCTAGGCAGAACTTCAAGACTTTGAGAGAAGAGTGTATGCAACGGCCAAGGACTATAGGGAAATATTAGATAAGAAATTTGATGGTTTATACACTGTGTTGGACCTACACAGCCAAGCTATGGTAGTCCTAGAAAGGAAAGTTTCCGAAAGATTTGACCTTGTGGAAAAAGAGATCAAAGAACTCAAGGGAATGGTCGCCTTTCTCTACACAAACTTCTTTGCTCCTAACACTCCTTTCAGCTTCGAGGATCTTCTTTCTCATCCACCCTCTCCTCCTTACCCTAATCCTAACCAACATCCTTTCCCATCTCTACCTCTCCCACTTCTGTTTCTCGTCCTGTTTCACAGACATCCTCTCCTACTCCTCTTTCTACCACTTTAGCTATTGTTCCAGTCCCTCAGCCTACCCCTTCTATTACTCTACCACCTATTTCTCAAGCTCTCTCTCCTATTTCCCAGTTTCCTCCTCTCCCTATTCCTTTCACCTTGCATACTATCCCTTCTCCTTCCTCCTCCTCTGATGCTAACAAAAGAAGAAAAGTTCTGTTTAGCTTTTTTGTTCTTTGCTATTTTGTCTATGTTTATGTCATGTAAAATTGCTTAACTGTTTATGTATTCTGACAGTTTGATATTTTTCTGAGTTTATTGAATGAATATTGATGCTTTAAGTTTTTCCCTACCTGCCAATCTCTTCTCTAACTTGCGCATTTCTGCTAAATTCTGGTTCTGTCAAACTTTGCTTAAACTTTTATCTATTATTAACTTTACACATGTGTTTTGTCATCATCAAAAAGGGGAACGTTAGATTTAAGGTTTTGATAATAACAAGTTAATTTATTTTTGGTTTAGTAAATTGATCAATCACCCGATCGATCAAAGGTTAATCGATTATGTATCAGACAAACTGTCTTTGTATTTTAGTAACTTAGCACTAAGTTTGATTGATAGCTTGACAGATAATTCAAAATTTATGAGTTGATTAATCATCAATAACACTGTTTAATGTAAAAGCTAGTAGAAAATTATCGATCGATTGATCGATAATTTAGTGTTCGACCAACCATCAGAAAAAGCCACAAAATCTTGGTAAGCATTTATCAATCACAAGATCGATCAATTAGTTATCGATAAGAACACAGATAAATGGTAAAGTCTTCCTACTCATTTTATATTCTGTTTAATTCACCTTTAATCGATCACTTTATCGATTAGATCTTCATCGATAACCTGTTTAAATATTGCATGTCAATTTACTGGTTTATCGATAATATGTTCTGTCGATAAATTGATCGATCATCAATTACCTTTACTACACATATTTGTTTTTGAGCCATTTTCAGATCACCTAATCGATCATTCATTTATCGATAAAATGATCAGTCATCTAGACCTCTGCATCTTCTTTTCGCATAATATGATCAATCAAAGTCTTTTTCTTGATCTTTTTTAAAAACAAATTTCAACGACCATTTATTGATCACTTAATCGATTAATCATTAATCAATCATTTACTCGATCATCATCTATTCTATGACCTCATTGTGAAAATTTCTTTGAAATCTTTTATCAATCATTTTTCCTATCAATCGTTTATCGATAAAGTATTCGATCAACACACTTTGAAAATATATTTCTTTCATACTTAGCTTTGTCGATAATATGATCGATCAAATAATTTTTGATCACTTGTTCGATCATTGAACCAATTCTTTTCATAACAACCTTTCACGATAATCTTTCAAAATCTTTTATCTCTTTATCTTTAAGCTTTTCTTGGCCTTCCTTTTTGACTTAAATCTCTATTAAAAGGATTTGAAGGCAAACATAACTTAAAGAGTTTATTCTTGCATAATCTATTTAGAGCTCACTGTATTCGTGTTTCATCATTTATCAATCATATGTTCAACCGTCTTTTGATCCATAATTTACTCAATAAATGTATATACCTATTTCAGTTCTTTTTCCTAGTATTTAATCGATAACTTGATCAATCAACCATTCATCAATCAAGACATCAACAAATTAAGTTCATATTATATTTGAAATATCTGATGATTGATTCTATGCTCTCCAAACTGTTATATCAATATCAATGATCATCACTTATTCTATTATCTTTACAAAAATTTCTTCAAAAAGAAGACTTACTTGTATCAAAGTTTTTTTTTTTTTTACAGATTACAAAACTTAACGGTTATTTAGTAACCTTTAACCTACCATGTTAAGAGCATTAATGGCGAACTATTGTTGTAACTGCCAAACACACGCAAGCGATCTTCCAACAGCTAGACGCTCTTCAATCTAACGGATAATTAAACTTCTCCAACTATAAAGGGCACGAAGGGCATTAAATGAAGTATTGAATACGCGAGCTACCATCTGTCGAGAAATTTACTGTTGCATTCAATACTCTTTTTTTATTTTTTATCGAGCTTCAATGTTTAATATTCATTTACTCTATAAAAGAGTTTGATACGCCTTTCTTTACTCATTTTCTGAGAGTAACTCAAGAGTGTGAACTCTTGAGGGTATTGTAGCCATACGGGTAGTAAGAGGAAGTGATTGAGAAAATCACTTACTATACTCAGGCACCAAGAGCCCGTTTAATCTTAGAAACATAGTGAAAATCTCAGAGGTGTTCTGAGAACTGGACATAGGTCAAGTGGTAGAGACTGAACTAGTATAAACTCTGTGTCTTCATTCCTCGATGAAATCTTCCTAACTCAATCTCCTCTGTTTAATTTGGTTTACTGTTTACCTCACCCAATTGACCCCCTTCTTAGCTGAAGCTGCTACTAACATCATTTGCCTCAAGGATACCAAAAATAGCATCCTCCTTTAGTATAAGATGCTTTGAACTACTAAACTCTATCAACCCCAGCAAACTTTGACTAAACTTAAGGCTCTGTTTGAGTGGTTATGGAAACAAGATCCTAACCTCAGTCTTCTCTTCTGGATTATTAATTATTTTTAGTACTCAATTACCCAAATGCTTAATAGAGGTATAATATAAGGTGAAATTACCAGTCTATAGTTAGTTATATAATAGTTAAAACCAAACTAATTTGGTAAAGTGATAAAAAAATGGGTCTAGGTGCAAAAATACCCATAAACTTATACCAAAAGTGCACCCACCACCATAACCTTTTTGGAGGTATAAAAGTACCTATAATCTTTTAAAATGAGAGCAAAAATACCCTCCCTGCTAATCTCTGTTATGTTAACTGTTAGTTTGACTAAACTTTTGATATGGGAGCTATATGGAAAAGTTAAAAAATAAAAAAATCCACATCTGCATCATCCCCTTCACTCTTTCGTTCTAAATGTTTATCACAACCCAGAAAATAAACTAGAGGAAAAGAATCATGCAAGACAATCACCTAACATCTAGATCTCATTAAAAACAACAGTCAAATATTAAACTTTAAAATCATTCTTTGTCGAAAGCCGAAGCAATCAAAGATTATTTGAAGCCGTGAACCAAGAAATGAATTTGAGCACTTAAAGGAGAGGTAGAGAGCTCATGCATTACAAGCAAAATCAAAACCAATAATCTTCAAAGAACACATCATTTGCAAGATCAGCATACTCAAAAATCAAAATGAAAAAAAAACCCAGAACCATCAATGGAAGAAAATAAGAATCAAGCTATATTTGCACAAACTCATATGAGGAAGAGATTGCTACCTCTCAGCCCACGTTCTTGAAATCGAAGCTACACCCATATCCCACTATTGAATGCCCTCCTGAGTTGAACCTCATTTTGGGTTTAACACCAATCATTGTCATAAATGGCAGCTGAATTCCTTCATCGTCAATGTTAAACCCAAATCATCACCAATCTATCAGACATATAGGTTTAATGTTGAACTTCACCTTTGACTCCCTCCCACCCGTCCTCTCTATCCTCTCTGCCTTTTCCCTATTTATCTTCTGGAGTAAGCATACCCTCGATTTTAGCCATGGAAGCTGCTATTCATGGTGATTTATGTCACATCCCAAGAATTTTCACTTTGTTATAGGGAATCAAAAAGTTAGGATGAGTCAATGTAGGAACTAGACAGGAAAATGAAAAAACTTTTGATGTGAAACCCTGATAAGGTCTAGGCTGGCATTTCTGTAATTATCGGTTTAGGAAGGGCAAAACAGTAAAATTTAGGAACAATTCCAGAAAATTTCTGAAAAATGGGAAAAGTGTAGAGTAGAGGTTTTGGAAACTTGCTTGAGGCTCGAAAGATGAAATTTCGATAAAAATGATTTATTACGAAATTTTCCGTAAATAAAGGTTTTTCGGGAAAATATTAGAAAATCAAAGGAAAATTATTATTTTAATTAGTTAGAGGCCTCAAAAAATTTTAAAAAGTGATGCATGATTCATCTAAATTTTTATTTGAATTTGTAAAATTGGTTTTAGGCTTTGGGAACTCAAAAATTAATTTTAGGGAATTTATTTTCCTTCAGAACTATCGATAGAGGACTAATCGGAGAAAATTCAGAATAAATACCTAAGTGCAAACTGTAACATCCCAAATTTTGGCTCATAGACACAAGTAATAGCACAAGGAAAGGATGATTACTAAGTCCAATGCAACAAAAGTCCCGAAGATCCCTCGGAAGGAAAAGAGATTTTTCAAGGGCAAATGTGTAAAACAATAGTGTTCGGGGACTAAAGAATAACAAACTGGAAACAACTAAGGGCCAAAGGTTATACCAGAAACTTGTAAGAGATGGTTCTAAAGGTTAGGCCTAAGGAGGGACCAAATTGCAAAGAAAAGATTCCTAGGCCAAGTAGGGACCTAATTGTAAATAACAAAAGTTCTGGTCAGCCAATGCTCAGAGTTAGCTAAAAAGGCCCAAATGACTTAGAAAAATTTTAGAAAAATAGGAATAGGATCCCAGAGCCGATATAAGGCTAGAAATGAAGAAAATGCCCAAAAGTCATTCTAGGGTTTTGGACAATTTGAGATAGTAACTTAAATTGAATTATTTAAGCCATAAGACGGCCTCAAATAATCAGGAAAAATTCGAGAACAGTAGTTGAGCAATTTACACAGATTGTAAAATTAATTCTTTCCTCAGAAACTGACATGGTTAGCTTTAATTAAGTTTAAAGTCTATTTATACCCTATCCGGGGAAAGTCAAACTAGCTGTCCATAGTTTGACTTTTGACCCGAGAAAAATTAGAGGAATTTCCCATAATGAAAGGGAAAGAATGAAACCCAGAGATAGATCAACGAAGTTACAAACCGATAGAAAGAATTCAGAGAAGGCAACCCCGATTAAGTATTATTTAATAATATTTCTGGGAAAAGGAGAAAGAAATATCTAAAGACCATCATGATGGTGCTGAGTTAGCATGCTGAGTCACCAAATGCAATTATGACACCTACGAGTCATCATGCTGAGTCACCAAATGCAATCATGACACTTACGAGTCATCATCCTGAGTCAGCAGAAGATATTTATGGACAGCATAAAAATCAGAACGCAGTATGGGAATATTTTAGATAGTCCATTGTCTACCCGTTATAGTGAAATCTCTACTGCGTGACTCAGTAAGGTTAAGTAGCCTGTCAGTAGAACTAATTATTTTCATCTATGCTCCTCTAAGATGGCACCATATATGTATTTAACTAAGATGAGAAAATGGTGCCAAAACATGTCCCAGTGGTACCAAGTCAGTCAAGACTCTAAAAAAAATACCTGATACAGTGCAGAATGGCAAAATAGGTAGAGAAATGCCTAAGGGCTATATTTTGCATGAATTTTATATTAATTTCTCCCTATTTTAATGCCAAAATGATGAAGGAATATGGAAGAGACAAGTGTACGGTTAGATGGGAAAAGAAGGTATTACATGTACAGTCAGATGCAAGACACGTGTGCCGTTGGATTGAAGCCATATGGCTTGATGATGTAAGCATGATGTCATCAAGATGAGGCAAGCATGATGTCATAGTACACATGTCATCACAAGATCCAAAGAGAAAATAGACGGTCCAAATCAAGCCATGTATTTTTAAGATCAACAGCCGAGATTCAGTCTTGTTTTCTATAAATACCCCTCCTCTCCCTATCATTTCATCCAAGCACAAGGAACCCATGGGGAAGCTCTTGCAAAATGGTTTCTAGAGGTAGAAAGAAAGGCCAAGTGATCCCAAGCCAGATCAAGCTCTAAAACAAGGTATGTGTGCCGTTTTTGATATAGTTTTCACTACCTTTGTTGTTGTTGAGCTTGATTGTGGATTTTAATGGCTTTTGGGAGCTTGAAACCCTTAGGGGGCATGCTGCACAAAATTGATGAGGTTAGGAAAAGATGAAATAGATGTTAGAAACATGTTTAGAGGCTTGGAAACAACAAGAATTAAGTAGTTCTATGTTGATTTTGCAAGAAATCCAACTTTCCCTTAGTTTGTGATTCTGTTCGACCTTGATTGTTCTGAATAGTTAGGATTGGATTGTGTTGAGCTTGGAAATGGATTCTATATGCAAAATTATGTGGGATTAGTATGTGGAATTAATTTTAGGATGATTGGAATTAAAACTCAAAAGTTAGAAATCAATTATGTTCAAGAAAGAACCAAGTAAGAAATAGGTTGATGTCTTGGTTCTAATGAATGTTTGGCATTGTGTATGGATGTGGTAGGACCTTGGAACATCCAAGAGGACGTTTAATGGTGTTGACTGAAAATCCATAGGGTTGGAAAGACAAGGTAATCAAAGGAAAAACAAGAGGAAAGCTATGTTACAAGGTAGTAAACTTACCTATATTGTGTGCTTGATATGTATGCTTGCATGATGTGGTTGTGTTGCCATGATGTGGTTAAGCTATGATGAAATGTTTACAAAGTTATATTTGTAAGTTTATGTTATGCTTTGCATTGGCAATATGTTATGAAAGCATGAAATGCTTTAGCTTATTTTCCATGGTATTCACATGTTAATGTTTGGGACATTATATCATGTCATGCATTTGCATTATGTCTTGTATGCTTATAGGTAGTGTTTGCTATTGAGATCACAACCATTTAGGTCAATCAATAGTGGGCAATAATGGCATGGGAGGCAAGGAGAAGAAAGTGGAGAATTATTGATGTTAATAAATGATGTTATTATTCAATGTGTAATTCTCCTATCATGTAATTTATGTTATGGATGCCAATGATGCCATGTATTTAATTACAATATTTATAGGATGAATAGAAATAGATGAGGATGATTAGGAAAGTGTAAACCCAATTTATGTATGCCAAAGAAATATAAAGAATTAAAGTAAAAAGGAGGTTAAGGGATAAAACATAGGTCATGAAACAGTGAGTTTGTAGCTCTAATTTGACATATCAAATGAATGAGTTAAGCCACTAAATTTGCAGAGTTATAGTACATATCTTAGGCTTTAAAATGAGAGCTAGATCACCTTAATTGGATGTGTACACAAGGAGATACAAATTTTCAAAGTTAAGGCACAAAATCTGGGAGTTTCAAAATTTACCAAATGAATAGTAATTTTTATTGATTAAACTATATGAATTGGTCATGGGCTTGTGTTGAAATTATGTTGATTAACCTGAGGAATTATGTTGAAATTTTAAATCCACGGGCTTGTGTCGTGACCTACTTGAACTATAACGCTTACTAATGCGTACTCTGAGGGGTTAAAGGTAGGATGTTTTACAGATAAAATTATGAAAATTTCCAGATCATACTCCCATATTAAAAGGTGAATTACTATGGAGAGAAATGAATTTTTGGAGGTCTGAAAAAATTATGAAATGTTACTAGTGAATAATAACTGATAAAGTTTTAACTTGGTTTGGGATAATGATTTGGTTTGTGGGCCAACTTTCTGGACCAGCCCAAACCATTTATGGGATCCACGTTAAGCCCAATAAGGGTCTAATTTCATGCACCTTCCAGGTCCCTCCATTTTTATTAAATAAAAAATGAAAAATCAACGGAAAATACTTGGAAATATCTAGCAACGTGCCACTTGTTCAATCCTGACATGTCTTACACTTGATGGCTGCTGCATACACCTCCTTAGGTGTTCTAATTCAGCCAAATCAGGAGGCAAGGGAGCAGACTTGAATTTTCTGTAAACACCACCAGAAAATACCAAGAAAATGTTGGAAAATTGGAAAAAATAAGGGGAGACTCTACCACTATTCACCCTGCCCCTTTGTTCAAAATTTTTGATATTTTTTAGGCAAGAAATCTTCTAACACACACCAAGGAAACATTAAGGTATGTCTAAGCATCATTATTCTTAAATATCACATTGATTAGATTAAAATTTTTGCTTGGAAAAATGCTGAAAAATGCTAAAAATTTTAGTTGGGATGTGTGATGCTTAGGAGAGGATAGAAGCCTTAATAATCAAGTGGAATAAGGAAGATTAAGTTGTGTATGGATTGATTTTAGAAGAAAACCAAGTTACAGTTTTGGTTCTTCATTTCGTCCAGTGCTGTTCATAGGGAAGGAGTTTGTTTTTCATTGATTTGATGATTCCAATGGCTTTAAAACATGTTTTTGTGTAGGGATATGTTGTTGGGAAGTGTTTAAAATCATTAGAATAAAAAATAGAAAATTTGGAAACATATAGCCCCCTATTCGGCTAAGGGAAGATCATGGGGAAGGAGTGTGAATTTTAAAAATCTGATTTCACCATTGGATTCCTCATGAAAAATTGTGTAGGATTAAGTTATGAAATGATTGATTCTAAAGAAGGAATCATTTTGTTAAAAATCAAAGAAAAAAGGGAAAATTATTAAGTTAATGTTAAAGTGTTGGAACCAAGTTGTTTTGTGCTTAATACAGCCTATGTTTATGCTTGGTTTAATAGGCATTGAGAGGAGGAACTAAGGAGAAGCATTGCTCTTTGGAGTAATCATTTGGACAAACTTTTAAAAAGATAACTTAGAATTATAATTTGATTGTTTATCTTGCTTGTTTGTTGTGATTTGTTGTTTGCTTGGATTGGCGGAACTGTGTGGTGATTTTCATTGTTTGATTGACATTGGTTATGCTTTGACCAAATGCTTTGTGGTATGTCAATGTGGATAATATAATATTCCTCTGCTTGCATGATATATGGTATGGATACATATGAGTGGGGAATAGTTTGGATTGCATGACATGTCACAATTAAACTTGCATTGATTTACATGATAATTATAATTCATATACTACTAAGATTTCTTTGAAGTCTCACTCTCCTATGTCATTTTATGCACTAACTAGGAAGTGGACCAAGCATGGAGCAATAGAAAGAATTGGACTTGGAATGAAATGACTTTATGAATATTATGCTATGTTAGAAACTTTTATCAAGTGTACTAAACTTTATGTTGACTTTATGATAAGTTATATTGTTATTCCATGTTCCAATATCGAAATTATGCTTGGTGCATTGTAGAAAGAATATGGATGAAGGAAAAAGAGGAAATAAATTAAGAAAGTGGTAATTAGGGGATAGAAATTCTCTAAAATTTGCTAAATTTGTGGCACATAAAATAATGAAGAATTGTCGAAGTTTGAATATGAGATTTTTCAGGCTAAAAGATGTCACTTTTAGCTTTAAAACAAGTGGTAATTCATTAAATGTGAAGTTGTGTGCTAAGAGTTATGTCCTTCCAAAATTGGGCAAAAATACTGAAAATTCAAAAATTTACCAAATGAATAGTACATATTGACGAATTTCCTGGAATTATTCTGGATGGAATTGGACCTAATCATTATTTTTCCTCCATAAAGTCTTAGCAAGCTTCACATGAAAATCAGAACCACATCATTTTGATTCTTCTAAATTTAGTTATGAATTTTCAAAATTAGCCCTCTTTGGATGAACAGTGTACGGACAAGATGAATAGTACAATTCTAAAATTTAGGGGGTGTTTAGGTATCATCCCAAACCAAGGTTTGCCCTTAAAAACATCCAAACACCCCTCATTTTTTTGAAACCATGGTTTTGTCATGAAACCATAGTTTGCCCATCAAAACTGTGGTTTTGTGATGAGCGAAAATTTTTCGCTTTTGGAATGAAAGATGGACGTTGTCAGTGAGGAACCCCACAATTTCACACCTCACATTTCTCCTTCTTTCTCCTCCCTAATTCTTTTTGCCTTTTGACCGGTTCTCTTGCTTTTAAAATAATATTTTTTTGTTGCATTTTTTTATTTTTTTAAAAACATATTTATTCTTATATTTTATAAATATATGTAAAATTATTAACAATTAATTAATACACATATTAACAATTAATTAATATATATTATTAATTATGTTGGTAAAAAATATATTATTAACAATTTTATTCCTTCAAATTAAAATATATCATAAAATCTATCTTTTATGTAATTATCATATTAACTTATGTCTTTTTTAGTAATTTATATATATAAAAAGTGCTTCTGATAACAACTATCCAAACACTCTTATTTCTTAGAATCACTTTTTCACAAAATCTATTCTGCCCATAATCTATTCTCCAGAAGCTATTCTCCAAACCATGATTTAGTTTCATCCAAACACCCCCTAAACATTTTCATCAGAGAATGTTATGAAATGACTTATATTGGTTCCAATTAATGTATAATTGGATATAAAGAGATGTGCGATACTTTTTGGTATCAAAGCAAAGGTTCTGGCTCTGTTTTTGTGCATTGTGTTTACTGTTATGTACTGTGCACAATGATTGATTATTGTGAATAGTGTTTAGTAGGTGCACTCTTCCGATTGTTACTATTGAACATGATTTGTGGTTGTTTGATTGAATAATTCTAGTTGGGATTATATATGGGGTGGATTGGTATATTATTGATTGAGTTGAGTGCAGGAAGAGTTATGGCCTGTTGTAGCGACGATTCCGGGGAGATAGTAAACCAGAGGATGCCAGGGGAACTGTACCCAGACCGATACCATCCACATGTTTCTGACCCCGATGACCCGACTCCACCACCTAGATATTACCAGCTTCTTGGGAGATAGAGGATATATTTTCGGAGGAAAATTCTAATGATATTATAAGGCCTGGGAAAGGGAATGCTCAGAGCACCATAAGAACTCAGCCATATCCTGATGAGGCAGGTTCCAGTGCCATCAGGGCAGTACCTATCCAAATTGTGAAGCCGGAACAGATCAAGGCTAAGAACCTACTAATCAAGAAGAGACCCTTACTGATAAAGAAAGAGCTTAGAGACTATGATAGCATCCTAAGGGAGTGATTCTTACCCAGTACCTATTCTAGACCTTGGAGGTTAAATCAAAACTTTTATCCAAGGATTGCACCATAGGGTGCAACCTCGAGTCGTCTCACTTAAACGGAGCCTTAGCGAAATGGACCTAAATTAGCTTAAATGTCATGCAATGCAAGCTTGAATATAAACAGGGGGTTTTGGTCTTTTTCAAAATCATTGAGTGAATTGGATGAAGGGTAAACAAAATATATGTATATAATTTTTTTGGATTTTAGGGAATAAGTGATGGATGCAAGTAGACAATAACCAAATGATAATCAAGTTCCTCTTGAAAGTGTGCTCAGACCGTCATAGTTCAAAATCGATTGGTGTGGGAGTAGAAATCACTAAGTTTTGAATTGATAAACCTCAAAGTACTCTTTAAGTCCAGAATCTTGATAAATGAACTCTATTTCTCAAGATCCTGTTAAGTGCTCTTAGTGTGTATAGGAAAATTGATTAATGCAATAGGTCAAATGCAATCAAAATTGTCTCAATATCAAAACACAACTGTACAAGAGTAAAAAGAATCAAGAGATTACAATTGACATATATGAGACTTCACATATTTAAGCTCAAAGTTCTACAATAATCAATTCACTACACATATGAAAATCCAAGCTGATTACAACTATAATCAAGTAGTTCAACTACAAAATACAAATCCTAAACCTAGAAACTCATAAATTCATAACTAAACTAGGATTAAACTACTCCCCTTCTTAGCTCATTGACTCCAACCATTGCTACACCTCCAAGAGGAAAGAAAACACCTAGCCACTCATAGAAATCTAAAGTATCTCAACTTAGTATGAATCTGAGCTTCCCATGGTGGAGGTTTGATAGTGAAAATGGAGGAAATTAGGGTTAGATGAGAGAGAACGAAGATGGGGGCTGTAGTCTAAATGAATGATGTCACTTGCACGAAAATAGGGTTTCTAAACCGATAATGGAGTGTATTGGGTCGATTTATGAGAGTGGGTAGGTAAAATTTCTGAAAATGGTTCGGGTCTGGGTTGCTAATTTGAGGGGTTCGTCGCAGCGAAAGTATTTGTTCGCCACGGCGAACCTTGGCTGAGAGCACTTCTGCTGGAGTAGTGTCTTCACTGCGATGAAGTCAAAGTTGGCAGTGACGAAACCTGGCAGAGGCGTC
This sequence comes from Neltuma alba, assembly GCF_004799145.2. Classification (NCBI taxonomy): domain Eukaryota; kingdom Viridiplantae; phylum Streptophyta; class Magnoliopsida; order Fabales; family Fabaceae; genus Neltuma; species Neltuma alba. The sequence continues at coordinate 304,279 of NW_021635174.1, forward strand.
ATTCCTTCTTGTGTGCTGGACTTCCTTGATCTTCACTCTTGGCTCTTCTTCTTGAGTATCTTGAAATAAAAAGTAATGGTTTGAGGTATCAATTGTCCCAGAAATTAATTAAATCCAATTAATGAATAAATATGACAATTTTACTCTCAAATAACACTAACTCAGATCAAAGACCCTCAATCTCAATTAAGCACAAATATCATTAAAATGAGCAAAAAAATGTAACAAAAATATGGAAAAAGTCATGAATTAGTATAAACAATTTGAGCTCAATCAAATTCCCCCATACTTAGACTTTTGTACTCCTGGACAAAGCTCAAAAATGACTCAAAAAGATACAAGTGCAATGAGAAATACTAACATGCTTAAAGATGATAGTAGAAGATTAGCATGAAATTCCCACAGAGATTGACAACAGTAAAGTAAAGACATGCTAAGAAAATAAACACTATGGACATTTAATCCAAAAGATTGAGCAAAAGAGATTTTTCTCAGAGGTATGTGTTTAGCTCTCAACTCACTTATTTTGGGATTATTTCACTCTAAGTCTGCTCAGTCCAATCTCTACCATAGGCTTGTAATAATTCTACCTCTCCACCACAAGAACCACACATTGCAAATCAAGAGGACTTAGGGTTCGTAAATTTTGGTGATGGTCCAGTGAAATGGATAAGATAAAAGAGAAAGTAAAATTGAGTACAAGCATAACAATTATTCTACCTATGCCATAAACATAAACCTTCCTGAAGAAAGGAGTTAATAATAATAAAATAATTATTATTGTTATTATTATATTTTTTTCTCTTTTTTTGTGTTTTTTTGGCATATATATATATGGCCAATCAGAACAAAATCCACAATTTAATTGCATGCATGTACTCAAAGAGTAGGTCTAAAGGGGTTGACAATGGTAAGGTGTTTGGGCTTGTGTTTGGGTGATAGGGGTTTGGAATCGAATACCTCCGTCATGTCCACAACATGTTGATTCACCAGGCTTTGATTAAGAATTACAGCAAGTTCTAGAGAAATATGAAACTAAACAGATTCACACAATTTAACAAATTAAGGCCCAAATATCCTTCCGACAAGGCTAGTATCTCAATTAATCAATCTCAAGGTTTAAAAACGCATAATCCTATTTTCAAAGCATACCCTCATTTACTCCTTGTCAAAAACAGTGGGAAAACTAGTCTAAGTTCAATCATCATTTAAAAGCATGGGTAGTTTTCTAAAAACACAAGTATAATTTAAAAAAAATGCAGGAGTATTAAGAGTCTAAGCCAGGAGGATTTCCGGAGAAAGAAAAATGAAACTGCAAAGCATTCAATTTTTTTTTTTTTGGGTTTTGCCAAGGTGAATGAAGGGGTTGTCGCGGCGAACCTTAACCGAGAAGGAAAAACTGGAAGCAAACCTGCTTCACTGCAATGAAACATAAGTTGGCTGTGGCGAAGTATGGCCGAGATGCGAAAATAATTGAAAAGAAGCACTTTACCACGGTGAAAGAAGGAGTTTGCCACAGCGAAGGTTGACAGAGAGGCAAACTGCAATGCAATTTTCAAACTTCCCAGAAAGTTAACTTCAATGACTTCAAAAATGCCACAGTTAATCAGTTCTAAAACACCTAAGGGATCAAAATAGATGTATAACGAAGCACTTATTGAATTCAAAAATAGATATCCCTCCCCCACACTTAAATACAACATTGTCCTCAATGTTTCAGCCTATACATGCAAACTAATCAACAAGTGAACCGGAAGTTGTAACATCTTAAATTTTACTCCATAAACTTAAATATTAAAAAAAAAGGGGTTCCAATTGTTATTTTCTCCGTTTTATTTTGGGTCTTTAACTTTAGTTTACCCCGAGTGACTTCTTTTTACTTTCTCCCGTCGTTTTTCCTCTTCTCCTTCTCTCTCTCTGCGTTTATTCTTCATTCTGCTCGCGGCGTCGCTCGTCTTTCTCCCTCCTTTTTTCATCGTTTCAGATAGTTTTGGTAAGTAAAACTACTTCTAATTACAAAACTTCCTTCATAAAAGTTGTTCTACTCAGACAGATCTATCTAATGATAGTAATTTTGTGTTGCTTAAAGAAAATTTTTGATATAGAGTCTGGAGCAAGTATTTAGTTTTGATGATTATTAACCACAGTATTGTAGATCTGTTATAATAAATCATTTCTACCGGTTTAGATTTGTCCATTTGTTGATTTTAGTATTTAAAAATTAATTTGTAATTAAAAATATGTTATTTATGAGATATATCATATTTATACCGATTAAAATTAAGTTAAATAATTTATTTGGGTTGTTTGACATATTATTAAAATTTTAATCGGTTTAGTTTTATTTATTGAGTAGCTGGAGGTTTTAAAATAATTATTGTAGTTAAAGTTTCTTATGTATGAAAATATATATATGCGATTAAAATTTTGATTAGATTATTTATATATATAAATATTTGAGACACTATTGAATTTTTTATGGTCCGGTTTTGAGGTTTAAATTTCAAATGAGATTTTTAGAATTTAGCATATACTAATTTCATATTTAGAAATTTTAGAAAATTCTTTTTATTAAAGTAAATAAGTTGGAGGATGTAAATAAATAATTTGGCTTGTTAGAAAATTTTCAATTAGTTCTAAAGTACTTAATTTTGGGTTAGAAGAGCTGCGAGAATTGAGAATGAAAATTAAATTAAATTAAGAATTTAACTAATATATAAGCTTAATTAATTAATTAGTTTATATTAATATGTGGTTATATTAATTGTGTAGATTAATTATAGGTTGAGCAAAGGATTGACCTCGTGGTAATCCTTCTATTACTTTGGCGAGAGGTAACCACTTTCCACTTATTATATGTGCTAATATGTTGTTTGTGAGTATTTTACTATTTTGGTATAATGATTTGTTATTTGAAACTCGAGTAGATAAATTATATCTTTTGAGCTATGAAAATTGTCTTGTGGGATTTTTTTGGAATTGTGATTGAGAAATTTGGAAAAGATATATGATTTATATCTTATGGATTATACTGAGAAAAGATTGAGACATTTTTCGTTATATTGTGAATGATTGGTTGTTATTTGGATTTTGGATTAAGCGCTATCCTACCACGTGGTAAGGCTGCCATTGGTGCACATTGGTTGGCTTCTTCCTTCTTCCCCCATAGTGAGGGATAAGCCTTTGTGGCTTCTTATTCGTCCCCCAAAGTGAGGGATAGGTCCATATGTTCGATCGATCCCCCATAGTGAGGGATAGACTTATGTGGCTTGTGTGTTGGCCCCCATAGTGAAGGTTTGGATGATTGAAATTATATTTCTATGGATATATTTATATTTCTCGAGATTTAATAATTATCCCACTTGACACCTCACAAGCCCATGTTAGTATGTATGATGAGTTGGAAAGTTGGTTACTGAGGCGTTTGTCTCACCCTCGTGGTTTAACATTTTTCAGGTGATAGTTCAGGTGATGATCTGTCAGGGAAGGCCTCAGAGGCTTAGTGTGTTATCACAGCTTGTATAGCCTCCCTCCATTTGTTTTATGTGCTAAATTATTATATATTGTCACATAGGGCTCATCTATTTTGATGTTGTGAACTAATACATTTGATTATTGGTAATTGATGAAAGAGCTGTTAGAAAGCTAGAGGCCTTTAAGACTTTGTACGTGACATTCGTTTGAAAGTATGAGTTTTGTTTGGGCTAAGGGTGGAATGATATTTCTGGACTTTGGAAGTCCAAGGCCCAAGTTAAGTTTCGACGTGCTCATGATATAAGTTTATTTCTTTTAACCATGATAGTGATTTTAAAATTTTAATGTTTCTTCTTTTCTATCATGGTTAATCTTTCAAATAAATTGAAATTTTGATTTAAATGGGTTTTAAAAGAATGGTCGTCACTGAAGTTGTGAAGTCTAATTTTAAATTGAAGCACAACACATCGAATTCTCAAAGAGGAGGAAGAAGTGGGACAGGTTGCAGGAAAAACAAAAAGGATAAGTGAAAATAGTGGAAGGAAGCAATGCAGGCATAAAGATAACAGCAAAATAAAGAGGCCATCAGTAGCCAAATAGTTAAACCAGCATCCAATGTATCGCAGGAATGAAAATACCAAAAAGCTTAACAAGTATCCAGTAAAACTAACGCAAAACAAACATAAAGAATAAGAAACAAAACAAAACACAAAGAAAAAACTACTACTACATCCCACTATCATCCGCCCTAGACCCAGATGGTCCTGCACTAGAAGTGCCTCCTCCAGATGTTTCAGCTCTGCTCTGAGGGTCATCCTCTTCGAGAGGTAGGAGGAAGTTCAGCCGTTCAGCAATCAAAGCATGCACACGACGATGGTAGCGTTGGTCTCTATCATATAGAGCGTTGCGGTCCTTCTGCCTCTTCATCTCTCGAAGGATTGTGACACGCAACTGGTGGACATGCTCTGCCAGCTCATCAATATCATCAGCCAGGGTGTCTAAGGTGACAGGTTCAGGAGCTTCTGGATCTTCCTGGCCTTGGTGGCCTTCCTGGGCTTCTGGAGCTTGTGCACCAGCTGCATGAGTTGCTCCAACGTCATAAACAGGTTGGATGGGTGGAGGTGGTCCAATGATAGGCTACTTAAGGCAGTCCTATCAAAACAGGGGGGCTGACTCAAAGTAGCTGTCATTGTTGTACTCAGGGACATTGGCAGCGCAGAAAAGGTTAGTGCTAGGTGAGGGAAGATGATGTTGTTGGTGAGTTTGGGGGTGTTGATGGTGTCACATCCAGTAATATGGCACTTAGGAATAAGAATATTCCTAAATATTTAAAGGCAAAAAATGACAAGGAGAGATAGAAGAATTTTGGTGGAAAATAATTATTATAATTTTCCAAGCCAATTATGAAAAGTTTGACTAATTAAGGAAAATTGGTCAAGAATAATTATGGAAAAATCATTCCGAGTCTTAAAAAATTAAGGAAAAATAAGGACAATGTTCTTTGAGAATTATATGGGATTATAAAATTGGTTTTATGACCAATTTGCCCTTAGAGAAATTACAAAGGAATTTAAGGGCAATTTAAGCTAGTTTAAGGTCTTTATTTGGAAAATTCCAAATAAATATTTTTAAGAAGAATAAAATCCCAAGAAAATTCCTATGATATCCCAAGGAATTATAAGATATTATGGAATTAAAATAAGCCCCTCGAGTGTCCAAGATTTTTCGCAATTTTTTTGAAAAATGGAAAAATCAATAAAGAGAAGGAAATTAGTTTTCCTTTCTATTTAATTATTGGAAAATTAAATTCGAGACAAAGGGGGCAATTTGGAAAGATAAAAATGAGGATAATAATTTATGGATCTAATAGAAAATAATTACAGGGGCCAGAGTACTGTAATTAGAGAAAAGAAGTTAAACCCGGAGTAAAAGTGCACCGATAAAGCAAGAAGAAGAGTCTTGCACTTTACTTGGCCTACAAGTTGCCACTTGTCAAGCCTTTAATGGATGGTAATTAGAGCTTTTCAAGTGTCAAGATACCAATGGAGAGGATCTTGACTTTTGAAATTAATTTCAATTGTCATTAAGTTAATTAAAAGGGAAAATGCAAGACTAAGTAGGCATTTGACACTTGGCTTCTCATTAATGTGGGTAGTGTAATATCCAAACTTTTAGGCCTAGAAGTACCAGAAATAGCCTAGATTGAATAGGCTACTAGACCCCTTTTGAGCAGAAGTCCCAAAGATGAGAAAGGAAGGCAAAGCAGTTTCAGGGACTAAACTGCAAAGTAAAAGTTTTAAGGGGCTAAAGTGTAATCAAAGTTAGAGGCTCCAGTAAAGTCTCAAAGGCCCAGAGAGAGAAAAGAGACTAGATATAGGCCAAAGGTTAAGCTAGAAGTCCCAAAGAGAGGATTATATGAAGCTAGGTCCAAGCAGGGACTAAATCGTAAACTCAGAAAGTTATGACTAACAGGGATAAAAATGGAAGAGTATACAAAGAATTCCAAGAAAATCCCAAAAAAATGGGAAATAATATTATAAGGCTCTTCTATGAAGAGAAAAGACAAAAATACCCCTAAGGCAGCTTCAATGGAATTTATGAGGTTATTACTGGTAAAAAGTATACCATTTGAGGTAATTATTTAAAATAGCAAGAGACCTCAAAAATGTATACAAAAATGTGGTTAAATGGTTGAAAGGTTGTACTAATTTATAAAATTAGTCCCGTAACCAAAAGGCTAGTGGAGTGGCTTTAATAAATTAAAGAGCCAGTTTTGCCGATAAAAGGGCATTTTGGTAAATGAATTTTTATGTAAGGTTTAAAGGAAGTGTTATGGCCTAAGAAAGTTTATAGATATTATCTAGAATTAAAGAGAATTTATGGAGTAGACAGAAGAATTTTTTGAGCCTCGGAAGGCCATAAAAGAAGCCGGAGAAACGTGGGCCAAGTAAATTCGGAGGAATTAAGTTTGATCCAACGGCTAGGATCTAATCTCCCATCTCCTCCACCACTTTCATGACACTTGGCATCTTCTAGAAGGTTGAGGTAAGCATGATGCAAGAGGATGATGCAATGATGATGTAAAAGTCAACTTGAAGTTCCAAAATTGTCCTTACCCTTTCTATTAGCCACCAAGGGCATTTTGGTCCATTCAAGCCAAATTTTTGGCTATAAATAGGCACTCCCTCCCCTTCATATTTCATCCAAGCAAGGATCTATAGGGGAAACTCTGTCTCTCTTGCATCTAGAGAGAGAAAGAGCTATTTTTAGTGAGAGAAAGTCCACCTAAGTTCAAGCTTCAAGATCAAGGTATGTGATGATTATAGCACCTGATTTTATGCCTATTTCGGATTAGTTACTGTGTGTATCTGATCCTGAAATTTTGCATGCTTAAAGTACACTCTGTGAGCTTTAAATCTATGGGTAGAACACTTCATTTGGATATGTGTACGATTTATGGTTGTTTTTTCAAAGCTAGGGTTTGGAATCTGGAAACAGTGTTGAACGTTTGGAAGAGTGTCGAGTTATGTACAATTCCGGGACTGTTCAGAGTTGAATTGGTTCCTAAAACTATTTTTTCTTTAAATTTAACTTAAGGAGCTTTCAGTGAGACTTAGAACCACTCAATTTTTATTTTTATAGAATTAATTATGAATTTTCAAAGTTGAGTAAAAATTCTGGAATTGCTGCGTGAACAGTACCCATGAAGCATAATTTCCAGATTTGATCTTCTTGAATCTAAGGCCATCTAAAGTCATCCTAATTGACCGGAAATGGATCTTAAGGATGGGAAATGATGAGATTTATGTTAGAGAAGCTAGAAAGAAAACCCTAAAAGCAAGAGAAAGGATTGAGGTTCAAGAGAGCTAGTCTTGAACTTTATGTAATTTAATGGTCCTAATGGATTGTATGATCATTATGGTTATGTTTAGGACCTTTGAAACATCCAAGAGGATGTTTGGTGATGTTGACCGAATGCCCACATGGTTGGAAAGTCAAGAAAGTCAAAGGAAAAGTAAGATGAAAGCTTGAGGTGCAAGGTAGTGAACTTACTTATTGTCATTGCTTGATGTTGTATGCTTGTGTGTTGCTGTGTACATGTTATTGAATGTTATTGTAACATGTTTTAGCTACTGTAATTGCTATTCATGATGAGTAGATTATGTCTCCATGGCCATGCATCAAGAAGTTAGCTTTGAGCATGCTAATATGTCACTAATTAACAAGAGAATAAACAAGTTGCGTGTAGTGCATTAGCATCCATCTAGCATGATTGATATGGTATTGTTTGATACTGAGATTCTCCTGAATCTCACCCCTTCCTAATCAACCATTTAGGTCAATCATGAATGGGCAATAATGGCATGAGAAGCAAGGAGAAGAAAGTGGAGAATTGTTCATGTTAATGAATGATATTATTATTCAATGTGTAATTCTCTTATTATGTAATTTATGTTGTGGATGCATATGATGCCATGTATTTAATTATAATACTGATGGCATATATAGAAATGTATGAGCATGAATGGAAAAGGGAAAGCCCATGTTATGTATGCGAACGAAATAAACAGAATTAAAGTAAAGAGATGTTAAGGGATAAAACGTAGGTCTTGGAGCAGTGAGTTTGTAGCTTTAATTTGACCTACCAAATGAACGAGTTAAGTCACGAGATTTGGCAGACTCATAATACATATCCCAAGCTTTAAAAAGAGAGGTAGATCACCTCAATTGGATGTGTACACAAGGAGATACAAATTTTTAAAGTTGAAGCACAGAATCTGGAAGTTCCAGATTTTTGAAATGAGTAGTAATATCTATTGATTTAACTGTATGAATTGGGCAAGGATAAGTCTAATTGGATATTTTTCCCTTAAAGAGCATCAAAATAGCTTTTAGTAGAATTTTAGATTACCTTAACACAATTTGTATGGAATTAGTTATGAATTTTTGAAGTTGGACTTGTAATCTGAAAATTTAACAGTGAATAGTAACCCGAGTAATTGTGTTAAAATTTTAAATCCGCGGGCTTGTGCCATGATCTGCTTGAACCGTAACGCTTACGAATACATGCTCTAAGGGGTTAAAGGTAGGACGTTTCAGGTAGAGGGGATATTTTGCTACTGGGATTTCTTAAAATCTCATCCCCCAAATATAATCTAACATTTTAGGCCTGAAACTACTATGAGCAAGCTGCAGATTAGAGGTTAAAGTATGGTGTTTTGCCATAAAATTTGTGGACCCTTTTTGGTTATGTATATATTAAGCTAACAGTGCTGTAAGCACACTGACACTACCATGTTCGTGCAACTTTTTGATTATACTCCCGAATGCGTTTAATCACAAAATTTGGTATGATTAAAGATAACATATTGAGATTCAATTTGATAGCTAATATGTTAAAAATGGACAAGTATAGGAATTTTAATGATTTTTCAATGTTAAAGGTCAGAATCTGGGAAAAAGGGTTTTTGGTAAATGGACAGTGTTGCATTTCACAAAAACTCGACACTTTTTCATAAGGAATTGAATCATGAGATTATTTTTTCTTGAAAGAGGACTTAAAGATATTTAAGTAGAATTTTGAACCACCCATTTGGAGTTTTTTGGAATAAGTTATAAATTTTTGAAGTTGGACTAGAAAAACTGGATTTTTACCCGATGAACAGTAAAAGTCTGAAATTTAGCGTTCTTAAGGTAAAAAGTGAGCCCAAGACCATCCAATGTGGTCTAAAGTGGTTTTAAATAAAACCGTAGTGGATATAATAGTAAGGTGTGACACCAGTAAGCCTCTCTAACATTTGATCTATGAAAGGAATAGGGAAATGATCTTTTCGTGTGGCATCATTAAGTTTTCTATAGTCTATGCACACACGCCATGAATTTTGCACCCTTGTAGGGATAAGCTCATCCCGTTCATTCTTAACCACTGTTAACCTACTCTTTTTGGGTACTACGTGTACCGGACTGACCCATTCACTATCAGAAATAGGATAGATAATCTATGCACTCAAGAGCTTAGTAATCTCCTTTTTAACTACATCAAGTATGAGAGGATTCAGTCGTCTTTGGGGCTGCCTCACTGGTTTTGATCCCTCACTAAGGAGAATTCTGTGTGTACAAATAGCTGGACTCAATCCAAGAATTTCAGCTAGAGTCCACCCTATTGCCCTCCTATGCTCCCTTAAAACAGATAAGAGTCTCTCTTCCTCACTCCCAGACAACGAGTTAGCAATAATAACAGGTAATTGTTCATTAGACTCAAGGAAAGCATATTTCAGAGTAGGAGGCAGGGGTTTCAAATCAATCATAGATGGTTGCACAATAGAAGAGATCAATTTATGAAGTTCAAGAGAGAACAGATTACTCCCCTTTCCTTCAACCAATGATAGCTCTGGTTGAATTTGATCAACTTTGCAGTTTCCTTCCTCTCCAAGTATTGAACCAACTTCAAGTAACCGACTTAGAGGGATTCTTTTCCATATCATCATTGCCTATTTCAGCATCAGCTTCTCTGATGTTAGGGCAATCTGAAACATGAACATAAAACCTTTCCCCAAGGGAATCATAACTGACAATAGAGGAATCACAAATTGAATTTGTATCGGATGATGACATAGAAAATGTATGTGGAATGGAAAGTATGCAATTAACCATAGTACAATCAAGACATGTCACATCACCACCACATGAACAAGTAGAAAGAGATGAATAAAGAGATGAAAAAGAAGAAACAGATTCATCTTCATCATTAGAGTCAGTAGAGTAAAGGTCAGGATAAAAAGAATCATGTTGCAATTCAATTTCAGAGCAAGCATCCTCTACAGCAATGTCTATCATGTTAATACCCAATAGTGAATAGTCCTCATATGGATGTTTCATTGCTTCATACATGTTAAAAGAAACTTTATTATCACCCACTTCCATTGTAATGGTCCCCTCTTTCATGCTAATAATGGTATTTGCAGTCCTTAAGAAAGGTTGACCTAGGATTAGTGTGGTGTCATTTACAAGCTTAGAAGACATGTCAAGCACATAGAAATCAATAGGAAGAACCAAATCCTTAACTTGAACTAAAATAGCCTCAATAATGCCCTCAGGATACCTAATAGTCCTATCAGCTAGTTGGAGTACAACAGTAGTAGACTTAAGCGTCTTGACTCCTAGTGAAGTGTAAACGGACGTAGGCATGACATTAATGGTTGCTCTTAGATCAAGCAGGGCTCCCCCTATAGTGACTTTTCCTAGAGTACAGGGGATAGTGAAAGATCCAGGGTCTTGACATTTTACAAGGATTTAGGGTTTAAACAAGGCAGACACATTATAGGGCAATTGAACTCTTTCATTAGGCTTAAACCTCCTCTTTTATGTACACAACTCTTTAAGAACTCTTGCATATCTAGGAATCTTTTTAATCAGGTCAAGCAAAGGAATATTGACTTCTACTTTCCTAAAAGTTTCAAGCAATTCATGATCTTGCCTTTCATTGCCCATTTTTACATTTGTCAAGTAAGAATGAGGAAAAGGTAGTTCATTGATGTTTACGTCCTTACCTTCCTTGCTCAAGGCTCTATGTTTGCTTGATTCAGATTCCTTTGCATTCTCCTGGCCATCATGCTTAGTAGTGGACTCCTTTCGTCACAAGTTTATCTCTTTAGAGCTTTCTGAGTTCTTGAACTCTTTGGAAGGTGAAGGAAAATCATTACAAATAATCTCCTTATCAACAGTTTCATCCTCCTCTTCATTAAGCTTCACTTGCCTCCCACTTCAAAGAGTGATAGCATTCAAACCCTTAGGGTTTATAACAGTGTTGGAGGGGATGGTGCTACTGCTCCTAGCTTGTTGCTCACTCATGTTATTTGATAGCTGAGTTACATAGGAGTTAATGTTCTCAACCTTTGTCTCCCAATGCTCCATTCTTTCTCTAAAGCACTAAATCTAGCATAATTTTTAGAGGAGTCTTGTTGAATCAATAAAGCCAATGAGCTGAACTGATTTACATTAGAAGTCCTCTCTTCTTTCATTAAGGCCATCATGTTATGCAGGAGTTGATTGGTGTCTTCTTTAGGTGGAATAGTCAAGGCCTAAGGTTGGTTTTGGAAGGTTTGAGGATGGACCAGCTCCTCCACTCTTTTGAAATCTGTTTAGAGATCTGCTCTCTTCATTTCTCCAGCCAAGTCGAGGGTTCGCTTTCCACCCCTCATTATAAGTGTTGGAGTAAGGGTCCCACTTCTAATTTGGACGACCTTGGAAAACTGCAGATACCTCTTCATATCAGCCAGGACAGACACTAGAAATATGCATAACCGAGCCACAAGTCTCACAACTAGGGGTAGTAATATCCATAGGAGGTGCTGCTCTATGCACATTCATATTCTTTAACTCTGTAGTGATAAGGGACAATTGAGAAGTCATTTTGCTTTCTAGATAATCAACCTTTGATTCCAAAGTATCTATTCTTCTGTTGTGAACTGTTGAAGCTCCCAACTCATGTACCGCTCGAGTATCTCTTGCACTAAATTGTTATTGATTCAAGGCCATTTTCTTGATCAAATCCCAAGCCTCTTCTGCAGTAGAGTCTATCAAAGATCCTCTTGATGCAGCGTCTAACATACCCTTCTCTTGGTTCTTCAACCCATCATAAAAATACTGCACTAATTATTCATCTGGAATTTGATGATGTGGGCACCTTGAGAGCAAGTCTTGGAATCTATTCCAATAGTCATAAAGAGACTCGTCATAGTCTTGCTTAGCTGAATAGATCTCCTTTCTCATTGATGAAGTCCAAGAAGCCGGAAAGTATTTCTCTAAGAATGCTTTCCTTAAGTTCTCCCAACTGTGATATGGATCAGTCACATGCCTTGTGTCACATCCAGAAATATGGCATTTAGGAATAGAGATATTCCTAAATAATTAAGGGTAAAAAATGACAAGGAGAAATAGAAGAATTGTGGTGGAAAATAATTATTATAATTTTCCCAGCCAATTATGAAAAACTTGACTAATTAAAGAAAATTGGTCAAGAATAATTATGGAAAAATATTTTCAAGTCTAAGAAAATTAAGGAAAAATAAGGACAATGTTTCTTGAGAATTATATGGGATTATTAAATTGGTTTTATGACCAAATTGCCCTTAGAGAAATTACAAAGGAATTTAAGGGCGATTTAAGCTAGTTTAAGGTCCTTTATTTGGAAAATTCCAAATCAATATTTTTAAGGAGGATAAAATCCCAAGAAAATTCCTATGATGTCCCAAGGAATTATAAGAGATTATGAAATTAAAAGAAGACCCTCAAGTATCCAAGATTTTTCCTAATTCCTTTGAAAGGAGGAAAAATCACTAAAGAGAAGGAAAATAGTTTTCCTTTTTATTTAATTATTGGGAAATTAAATTTGAGACAAAGAGGGCAATTTGGGAAGATAAAAATGAGGAGAATAATTTATGAATTTGACAGAAAATAATTACAGAGGTCAAAGTACTGTAATTATAGAAAAGAAATTAAACCCGGTGTAAAAGTGCACCGATAAAGTGTTAATCGGAGTCTTGCACTTTGCTTGGCCCATAAGTTGTCACTTTTCAAGCCTTTAATAGATGGTAATTAAAGCTTTCCAAGTGTCAAGCTACCAATGGAGAGGATCTTGACTTTGGAATTTAATTACATTATGATTAAGTTAATTAAGAGAGAGGATTAAGACTAAGTAGGCTTATGACACTTGGCAAATCATTAATGATGGTTGGTGGGATATTTTGTGAAGATTAATGAGCTCCCCCCCTAAATCAGATCATATTTTGTCTAAAGCATGAAGAGAGGGAAAAAGAGAGAACTTGAAGGGAAATCAAGCAAAAAGCAAGCCTATTTGACCTTCCAACTAAGATCCAAGCTTGGTAAGTTGTCTTAAGATGTTGCTTGCTTTGTTTTATTGATTTGTATGGTTGGAAAAATCACTTCTTTCCCTTCTTGTTACTGGACGAAATGGATATAGTGTAGGGAAGGAAGTTTTGTTGTTAAACATAGTTAGAACACTATGATTTAAGATGCTTTCAAGTGGTTTAGTGTTGTTTTGAAAAGTTTTTCATGGTTGAACTTCAAGAGGTATGGTTCAGCCAAAGCTAGATCTAGACCCTGGGATGTGTTTTTCAAAGTTTTGAGGCTTCCATTGTGTTCAAAATGAAAAATGGTGTAGGATAAACCTAAAGAACAAGTGTTGGAAGCCATAGAATCAAAGTTGCAATTTTTGGATTTTTAACCCTAATGGTTCGGCCAAGCTGAAACTGAAAGAAGGAAATTTATTTTGTTAAATCCAAGTAGATATTTGGAATCTACATGAAAAACTATGTAGGAAAAGGTCAAGAGGGAATTTTTAGGGTTTATGGAAACCAACTCTAAAAATTCAAGAACAAAGATGGAAGCTTTAAGGCGTTTAGAGGTTACTTGATTTATGTTGTTGATTTTTCATGTGGAATGGTTGATGATTCTTGCTGCCATTTTTGTGGATTGCCATGTTAGGGTTTGGCATTTGTGGAAGCAAGAAAGAAGAACAAGAAAATCAAAGAGCATTGGATTAAGGTAGTAAGATTTAATTAGCCTTAATGTTGAATGTTACATTGATTGCTATGCAAGTTCATGTGCTATTATGTGGTTGAACTAAATGATGATGATGATGATGATGATTGTGTAGCTATACTCCTTGCTTTATGACCATGTTTGGTAGGAGGGATTGATTTTGATGGAATGGGAATGGTAATAGGATTGGGAATGACAATGGTAATGGGATTGGGAATGGGGTTTTTATTTTATGTTTGGTAGGAGGTAATGTGTGGAAGGAATACATGTATTTATTTTATTTATAATAAGATATATAAAATTAAAAGACTATAATACCCCTCGGTATCTTAGAGTTTGGGACTCCAACCTTATACACTCCTCTTCTAATAAAAAGGAAACAGCTTGATCATATATATTGTTTTAAAAATAAATACATTAAATTTTTACTCATTTTACAATAATAAATAAATAAATAATAGATTAAATATTTTAAAAATTAGAAATGGCTTCCTATCGTATCCCAACAAATTTATATATAAAAAAGTAATAAAAAAAGTCAATACTTTCTTAAAATTTATCCCGATGAATTATTAATAATTCCTTAAAATTATAAAATTTTTATTAGAAAAAGTTATCACTAGGTCCTTAAAATTATAATTTTCTTAAAATTTATTAATGCTTTTTGAAATTAATAATATGTAAGATCAAAAGATAAGAAGTAAATGATAGCTCTTACTATAATTTTCTATAATATAAGTTCAAGTAAGATAATCTATATCTTACTTCAAATAGTTATCAAAATATTCCTATTTGAAACAAAATATTTCAAGTCTATAATAAAATATTCCTGTCTGAAATAAAATATTTCAAGCCTGTAACAAAAAATATATTTTGTCTTAACATTATTGTAATTTAAGTATTTTTGTCTTTTATGCGTTTTAGTTCCAAGATTCAAACGCATTACTGGGGGGAAGGTGGGATTGTATAATCCCACCAATGTGGCATTGCTCAATCCTGGTAATCTTTAATCTCTCCTATCAAACATGACAAAATCACCTAATCCCTCCTCCAATCCCATTCCCTGCCCCTCAATCCCTCCTACCAAACATGGCCTATGTGCCTTGGCTATTGCATGTTAGAGTGCTACATGTATGAGGTAAAGTAGTTCCCTATTAATAGCAAAAGGTTGGAATGCTTGTAATTGATGCATGTTAATGTTTTGGTTGATTGATCTTGCTACTGGGATTTTCAAAAATCTCATCCCCCAAATATAATGTAACATTTTAGGGCCTGTAACTCTCAAGAGCAAGCTGCAGATTGGAGGCTAAATTATGGTGATACACCATAAAAATTCGTGGACATTTGGTTATGTATAATTATCAATGGTTGGTGCTGTAACCCCTAAGCAGGACGTTAGTTTAGAGCCGCATTTATTTAGTTACCAAATGAATTTCCTCACAAAATTTGGTATGCTTATAGTTGACGTCCTAAGCTTCAAATTTATAGGCATCATGTTAAAAATGGACAAGTATATGAGTTTTAATGATTTTTCAAAGTTAAGATTTAGAATCTGGAAAAAGGGTTTTTGGCAAATGGACAGTGTTACCTTTCACAAAAATCTGACGCTTTTTCCTAAGGAATTGGATTATAAGATTATTTTTATTTAAAAGAGAACTTAAAGAGCTATAAATAGAATTTTGAATCACCCCATTTACATTTTTGGGGAATAAGTTATGAATTTTTGAAGTTGGGCCAGAAAACTGGATTTTTACCCGATGAACAATAAAAATCCGAAAATCAGCGTTTTCCAAGAAATTTTGAGCCCAAGACCATCCGATGTGGTCTAAAATGGTTTTAATTAAACCCTAAGTGGATCCGATAGTAAGGTGTGACACCTTGGAAGGCTCATGTACCACTCTCGAGCTTTACCCTCCAATGATAGATAGAAAACCTTCCACAGCACTTGATCCAATGATGCTCCCACAAGCTTCATGCTCTGACAAACCATAGAAAGGGATTGTAAATGAAGATAAGGATCTTCTCTTGTCAAGCCATGAAATTTTGGAAGTGAGTTAATCAATAAACCTTTAATCTCAAAATTAACTTAAAAATTAGGGCACGCAGCAGTAAATGGGTCAAAATTGACATCAGATGTAGTGGCTTCCCTAATTGTTCTTCTTCTAGGTTCCCATTATTTTCTCCCACTCTCTCTTGTTCTCCATTCCCTCCATTACCTCCATTCCTCACTTGGTTAGCATTGGGGTTAGGATTAGGTGGGTTAGGTGGTAAATCAACCATGATCTCTTCTTCAATAGGTTCACTCTCACTACTAGAGAGGCTAGATTCCACAGAGATGTTTTCTTGTTCGACCACTAATTCACTTGTCCCCTCAACTCTTTTCTCTCTTCGTATCTCTTTGAGTCTTCTCTCAATCTCAGGGTTAAAGGGTACAAGCTTGGTTTTTCATGGCATGCAAGAACAAAGTCACAGAGAAAAAGTAGACAAAAATGACTTGTAGCACACAAAGTCAGATAAAAGTATGAGTTGTGATGGATGCAAGTATATGTATGAGTATGATTATGAGTATGTATGCACAGAAGGAGAAGCAAAACGTTCAAGTTTCAAAACTTTTCCAGAAGTGTTCGCTGCGGCGAAAGCAAAAGTATGCCGCGATGAAGGTTTCCCGAAAGGGATCCTCAAGTGATTCTGCTAGTTGGCCGCGGTGAAGGCAGATGTTTGCCGTGACGAAATGTCACAGAGAGCTAGACAGACTTCTGAATGTTGTAAATGCAGGGTGAAAATGATAAAGGTATAGAAAATCAGTCTCTTTGTTTGTATTTCCAAAATTTTGATGTTATGCAAAATGAAATCCTCTACTATGAACAAATATGCACCTAAGCTACCTAAAATGCAAGCTAAAAAGGCTCAAAACCTCAATTGACAGATTAATGACACAAGCTAACCTAGACAACCAATTTCTTGGCTCTTCGGCAATGGCGCCATTTGATTCTTACCTAGTACCTATTCTAAACCTTGGAGGTTAAATCAAAACTTTTATCCAAGGATTGACTATAGGGTGCAACCTCGTGTCGTCTCACTTAAACGGAGCCTTAGCGAAATAAACCTAAATTAGCTTAAATGTCATGCAATGCAAGCTTGAATATAAACAGGGGGTTTTGGTCTTTTTCGAAATCATTGTATAAATTGGATGAAGGGTAAACAAAATATATGTATATAATTGTTTTGGATTTTAGGGAATAAGTGATGGATGCAGGTAGACAATAACCAAATGATAATCAAGTTGCTCTTGAAAGTGTGCTCAGACTGTCATAGTTCAAAATCGATTGGTATGGGAGTAGAAATCACTAAGTTTTGAATTGATAAACCTCAAAGTACTCTTTGAGTCTAGAATCTTGATAAATGAACTCCATTTCTCAAGATCCTGTTAAGTGCTCTTAGTGTGTATACAAAAATTGATTAATGCAACAGGTCAAATGCAATCAAAATCGTCTCAATATCAAAACACAACCATACAAGAGTAAAAAGAATCAAGAGATTACAACTGACATATATGAAACTTCACATATTTAAGCTCAAAGTTCTACAATAATCAATTCACTACACATATGAAAATCCAAGCTGATTACAACTATAATCAAGTAGTTCAACTACAAAATACAAATCCTAAACCTAGAAACTCATAAATTCATAACTGAACTAGG
The DNA here is from genome assembly GCF_004799145.2 of Neltuma alba. Lineage (NCBI taxonomy): Eukaryota > Viridiplantae > Streptophyta > Magnoliopsida > Fabales > Fabaceae > Neltuma > Neltuma alba. The sequence goes on from NW_021635174.1 coordinate 322,020, forward strand.
ATTAAACTACTCCCCTTCTTAGCTTATTGACTTCAGCCATTGCTACACCTCCAAGAGGAAGGAAAACGCCTAGCCACTCATAGAAATCTGAAGCATCTCAACTAAGTATGAATCTGAGCTTTCTATGGTGGAGGTTTGACAGTGAAAATGGAGGAAATTAGGGTTAGATGAGAGAAAGATGAGAGAGAATGAAGATGGGGGCTATGGTCTGAATGAATGATGTCACTTACACGAAAATAGGGTTTCTAAACTGGTAATGAAGTGTATTGGGTCGGTTTATGAGAGTGGGTAGGTAAAATTTTCGAAAATAGTTCTAGTCTGGGTTGCTGATTTGAGGGGTTCGCCGCGATGAAAGTATATGTTTGCCGTGGCGAACCTTGGCCGAGAGCACTTCTGCTGGAGCAGCGAAGACAAAGTTGGCTGCGGTGAAACCTGACAGAGGCGTTAATCCTTCTTGTGTGCTGGACTTCCTTGATCTTCACTCTTGGCTCTTCTTCTTGAGTGTCTTGAAATAAAAAGTAATGGTCTGAGGTATCGATTGTCCCAGAAATTAATTAAATCCAATTAATGAATAAATATGAAAATTTTACCCTCAAATAATACTAACTCAGAACAAAAACCCTCAATTTCAACTAAGCACAAATATCATTAAAATGAGCCAAAAATGTAACAAAAATATGGAAAAAGTCATCAATTAGTATAAACAATTTGAGCTCAATCAGGGAGCTAAAAGAGCTGGGAAGGTATATAGACCAAAATCGGTATGGTGTTACCTATTTGGATTTTCTCCTTTAGGTGAGATTATTGCACAATAAAGTAATTGAGGAGAATCCAAATTCTGATGATACTCTTTAGAGCTGAGCATTGATGGAGATTTTACCAAGAACTAGAATTTGGAAGGATGAGATCCAGAAAAATGTTGGCTGCTCCGTGCCCCATAGTTTCCATCAATTGTTAGATGACCTAGAGCTATTTATTGTTACTACTTTTCCTTTTTCTGCTTCTATGCCGTAAATACAGGATGACTGTATAGTATACTGTCTGTGGTAAGTTGCAACCCTATATTTTTTTAAGTGTGCCATTGTATATATATAAACTGAAAAGGTAATACAAATATCATTTATGGATCAATTTGAATAGTATAGCAGTTATCGTCCCTTGGAGCTCTCAGCTTTATTATCAACTTTTTCTTCTTTAGTGGCAAATCATCTTTACTGATGATTAGGCATTCCTTTGAATCAAAGATCACCCAGTTGTTTTTGTCGGTACTCTGACACTGAGTAGGTTGTGACATAGGCCTTTAACATAGTAGACGTCTTCAACTTTTATTCCCTTGTCACTTCCTATTTCTCCAAAATTCTCCCAAACTGATTTCTACTAAAGCTCACTTTGCCTCCTTCTTTTGGTTTGAGTGATGTGAACTTCTCAGTATCACCTATCATGTGTTTGGAGCATCAACTTTCGATGTACTATTTGTTTTTTTTCAAGATGTTTTAAGACACACCTGCAATAGAAGAATCACATTTTAGGTACCCATACCTTCTTGGGTCCTTTTTGGTTAGTATGGTTTGTCCTAGGTACATAAGTACCTTTGGGCATCCATTTTAATGTCCCGTAAGTCCCTTTCTTCTTGTGATGACAAGAAGAAGTTTTATGACCTTTACGGTTGCAATAAGAACATAATGCCAAAGGATTAGAAGAATGAACAATATTTCTAAAGAATGTCAAATACGACCGACCACTACTTTTCTTCTTTCCTTTCCTTTTATCTTGAGTAGGATCATATCCTATTCCTGATTTATCCATCGAGTATCATTGGGCTCCCAGAATCACTTTGAGCATTTCACTACCCCTAGTGAATTTCTCCAGAGTTTTAGTGAGCTTCTCAGCTTTCTTTTTGTTCTGCTCACATTCTGTGCAAACTGGTGGTGCCTATTACTTCGCTTGTTGTTTCTCTAAAAGTTTTGTCTTCTTCTTGGAGCTTACCAACTCCTTTGCAATTCTTACTGGTTTTGAATGTAACGCATTATATTTAGATTGTAATTCATCATAAGAGGGTTCAGAAGTGATTACCTCATCTATCTCTGAATCTTCATCTTCTTATACTACGAAACAGATGTTAGTTGTTTCTTGATCATCTCTTCTTCTTCTTGTAAAGAGCTGTCTCTGTAGATTGATGTTACAAAGGCCTTCTTCTTTCTAAAATTTTCTTTCTTTTTGTGTTTATCCTTCATCTTGGACAGTTGATGACACTCTGCTTTGATATGTCCGGGCTTCTTGTATTAAAAGCAGATGATTGGATCTTTGGGCTTATTTTGAGATGTGGAGGCTTTGCATTTTGATTGGAATCTCCTTCCGGTTTTGTTCCTATAGAACTTTTTGAATCTTCTGACTATGAGACCCATTTCATCATCCTCCATGTCCTTTTCGTCGTCATCTTTACCCTCCTGCGTCTTGAGAGCAATGCCCTTATGATTTTTCTCGTTCATCTCATTTTTGTACTTCTATTTGCTCTCATATTCTGCTAAGCTTCTGAATAGTGCCGCAATAGAGCCAATTGATTCTCCCTTTGTCCCCTCAATAGTTGTTACCTTCGGCTCTCATTCCTTCGTGAGATTGCTTAGTATTTTCCTCACTTGGTCTTTTTGACTATACTTCTTGTCGAGTATAGTGAGGTGATTGATGAGGTGTGAGAATCTAACTTCCATGTCTCGAATGCTCTTTCCATCCTTCATTCTGAATAATTCAAACTCTGTGGTGAGAGTGTTGATTATGCTCTATTTTACACCGGTTGTTCTCTTGTGCACAATCTCCAGTGCCTCCCATATTTCCTTTGCAGTTTCCAAACTAGAAACTCAAAATATTCTTTTTAGCTTAAGGGCACAAGTCAAGATGTTGATGGTTGTCACACCTCTCTTTATAATCCATTATACATCAATTGGAACCATTATAACGTGTTTCGCAGTGTTTCTGGATGAAAAATTTTAAAATTTTAGATTTTATTGTTCATCCTGTCCGTACACTATTCATCCGAAAATGGGCCAACTTTGAAAATTTATAACTAAATCTAGAAAATTCAAAACGATGTGGTTCCAATTTTCTCATGAAGCTTGATAAGATTTATTTGGGGAAAATACTTATTAGGTCCAATTCCATCCAGAATAATTTCAGGAAATTCGTCAAAGTGTATTGTTCATTTGGAAATTTTCAAATTTCCAGTATTTTTACCCAACTTTTAAAGGGCATAACTCTTAGCACACAATTCTAGATTTAATGAATTATCACTTTTTTTAAAGCTAAAAATGAGATCTATTTGCCTGTAAAATTGCATGCCCAAAATCCAACAATTGCTTATTATTTTATGTGCCACAACTTTGGCACTTTTTAGGGAATTTCTATTCCCTAATTACCACTTTCTTGATTTATTTTCTCTTTTTCCTTCAACCACATTCCTTCCACAATGCCTCTAGCATAATTCCAACATTAGAGCAAGGAAGAACAATATGATTTACATCAAAATATGATCCATAACTTAATACAACCATAACATAAGGTTCCTTACACATTGTATAACAATTCACCATAATACAATGTTCATAAAACTTCTTTATCCCAAGATCAACTCCTTTCCTTGCTCCACACTTGGTCCACTTCCTAATTAGTGCATAAAATAACGTAGGAGGAATGAGATTTCAAAGAAATCTCAGTAGTATATGAATTATAATTATCATGTAAATCAATGCAAGTTTAATTGTGACATGTCATGCAATCCAAACTATTCCCAACTCATAGGAATTCATACCAAATATCATGCAAGGAGAGGAACATCATATTATCCACATTGACATACCACAAAGCATTTGGCCAAAGCATAACCAATGTCAATCAAACAATCAAGGTCACCACAAAGTTCCTCCAATCCAAGCGACAACAATCACAGCAAACAAGCAAGATAAACAATTAAATTATAATTCAAAGCTACCTTTGTAAAGCTTGTCCTATTAATTCCTCTAAGGAGCAATGCTTCTCCTTAATTCCTCCTCTCAATTCCTATTAAACCAAGCATAAACATAGGCCACATTAATTACAAAACAACTTGGTTCTAACATGTTAACATTAACTTAACAATTCCCCCCCTTTCTTTGATTTTTAGCAAATTGATTCCTTCTTTAGAGTCAATCATCTCATGACTCAATCCTGTACAATTTTTCATAAGGAATCCAATGGTGCAATCAGATTTTTAAAAATCACACTCCTTCCCCTATGAACTCCTCTTGGCCGAATAGGGGGTATTTATTTTCCAAAAATTTTATTTTTGATCCTCATGATTTTAAACACTCTCCAATAATATATCCCTACACAAAAATGTTTTAAAGCCATAGGAATCATCAAATCAATGAAAAACAATCAGCTCCTGTATGAACAGTGCTGGCTAAAATTTTTCCTTTAAACCCTAATCATGATTTCATCCAAAAATCAATTCATACATCACTTAATCTTGCTTTTCCACTTGACTATTAAGGTTGCTATCCCTTCCTAAGCATCACATATACCAACCGAATTTTGACAGAATTTCTAGCATTTTTCCAAACTAAAATCTTAATCTAATCACTATAAAACTTAGGGATGATGATGCTTAGACATACCTTAATGTTTTCTTGAAGTAAGTTGGATGATTCCTTGCCTAAAACACCTCAAGATTTTCAAAAAATAAGGCTGGATGAATAGTGGCAGAGTCTCCCCTTGTTTTCTCAATTTTCTAACATTTTCTTGTATTTCTAAGGGGTACACATACAAAATTCAAGTCTGCCCCTTCCCCCTTCAATTGGACGAAATTGGATACCTAATAATGTGGTAGCCATCAAGTGTTCAAAATATTCAAATCACTCCATGTGGCTTTTCTCTAGATTTTTCCCCAAAAATATCTCTTAATTTCACATTTTATTTAATAAAAATAGAGGGACCGGAAGGTGCAAAAAATTGGGCCTTTAATGGGTCTATTGTGGGCCCCACAAATGGTTTGGTCAGGCCCAAAAAGATAGCCCACAAACCAAATCACTATCCCAAACCAATTTGAAACTTTATCGGTTACTATTCACTAGTAAGATTCCATAATTTTTTCATACCTCCAAAAATGAATTTCTCTCAATGATAATTTACCTTTTAATATGGGAATATGATATGAAAAGTTTCAGAATTTTTTGCCACCTTTAGGTATTTATTTTGAATTTGCTCCGATTAGACCTCTATCGATGTCACTGTGGGAAAATAAATGCCCTAAAATAAATTTCTGAACTTCCAAGACCTAAAAATAATTTTATAAATTCTAATAAATATTTAGATGATTTATCCATCAATCTCCCAAATTTATTGAGGCCTCTAACTAATTAAAATAATTATTTTCCTTCAATTTCCCAATAATTTCCTAAAAAACCTCTGTTTACAGGAAATTCCGTAATAATCCATTTTCACTGAAATTATACCTTTTAGGCCTCAACTGAGTTTTCAAAACTTCCAATTTACTCTTTTCCCATTTTTTTGGGAATTTTTTAGAATTTTTCTCAAATTTTCCGTTTTGCCCTTCCTTGACCGATCATTACGAAAATACCAGCCTAGACCTTATTGGGATTTCACATCAAAAGTTATTTTATCTCCCTGTCTAGTTCCTACATTGACCCTTATCTGAATTTTTAATCCCTTATAGCTAGGTGAAGATTTTTGGGATGTGACAATGGCTTTATCGTTCAACAGTACCAGCCTCTTACCTTCTTCATCGAGCTCCATGGGACTTTTAGGAACTTGGTGATTGTCAATCATTGTTATTGGAATATAGTTGTCATGCTCGATCACATCCCATAACCCATACTCAGTAGCTTTGATGAAGATCTTTATCCTCATCTTCCAGAAAGTATAGTTTTCTCCATTAAAGCCTAGCAGTTTTGACGTTAAACAACCTTTGGGCAACACACTTTCTCCAAAACCTACCATAAGATCTCTCTTCGGATGGTTAAGTTTTTAAATAAAGAGACCTGTACTGATACCAAATGTTAGTGACAACTTCACCCAAGAGGGGGGTGAATTGGGTGAGGTATAAAAATTTGACATAATAAAACAGTAAACCAAATTAAACAGAAGAGATTGAGTTAGGAAGATTTCACTGAGCAATGAAGATAGAGAGTTTATACTTGTTTAATCTCAACTACTTGACCTATATCCACTTCTCAGAATACTTCTGAGATTTTCACTATATTTCCAAGATTAAACGGGCTCTTGGAGCCTCAGTACAGTAAGTGATTTTCTCAATCACTCCCCCTTACTACCCCTATGGCTATAATTTCCTTAAGAGTCCACACTCTTGAGTTACTCTCAGAAAATGAGTAAAGAAAGGTGTATCAAACTCTCTTATAGAGTAAATGAATATTAAACACTGAAGCTCCGTAAAAAAAAACAGAGTATTGAATGCAATAGTAAATTTTGCGACAGATGGTAGCTCATATATTCAATATTTCATTCAATGCCCTTCGTACCTTTTATAGTTAGAGAAGTTTAATCATCCATTAGACTGAAGAACTTCTAGCCATTGGAAGATCGCTTGTGTGTATTCAGTAGTTACAACGATAGTTTGCTATTAATGCTTCTAACACAGTAGGTTAAAAGCTACTAAATAACCATTAAGCTTCGTAATCTGAAAAAAAAAACTTTGATGCATCTAAGTCTACCTTTTTGAAGAAATTTTATAAAGATAACAAAATAAGTGATGATCATTAATATTGATATAACAGTTTAGAGAGCATAGAATCAATCATCAGATATTTCAGATGTAATCTGAACTTACTTCATCGATGTCTTGATCAATGAACGGTTGATTGATCAAGTTATCAATTAAATACCAGGAAAAAGAACTGAAATAGGCATATACATTTATTGAGTAGATTATGGATCAATAGATGATTAAACACATGATCGATAAATGATGAAACATGAATACAGTGAGCTCTAAATAGATTATGTAAGAATAAACTCTTTTAAGTTATGTTTGCCTTCGATTCCTTTCAATAGAGATTTAAGTTGAAAAGGAAGGCTGAGAAAAGCTTGAAGATAAAGAGATAGAAGATTTTGAAAGATCATCGTGAAAGGTTATTATGAAATGAATTGATTCAATGATCAAACAAATGATTGAAAATTATTTGATCGATCATATTATCAATAAAGCTAAGCATGAGAGAAATATTTTTTCAAAGTGTGTTGATCGAATACTTTATCGATAAACAGTTGATAGGAAAAATAATCAATAAAAGATTTCAAAGAAATTTTCACAATGAAGTCACAAAATAGATGATGATTGAGTAAGTGATCGATTAATGATTAATTAATTAAGTGATCGATAAATGGTCATTGAAATTTGTTTTTAGAAAAGATCAGGAAAAAGACTTGATCGATCACGTTATGTGGAAAGAAAATGCAGAGGTCTGGATGACTGATCATTTTATCGATAAATGAATGATCGATTAGGTGATCTGAAAATGGCTCAAAATAGATATATGCAATGAAGGTAATTGATGATCGATTATTTGATCAATAAATGATTGATTGATTAATTGATCGATTAAAGATCTTGACAGAATAGTTAAACAGAACATATTATCAATAAACCAGCAAGTTACCATGCAATGTTTGAACAGGTTATCAATTAAGGTCTGATTGATAAAGTGATTAATAAAAGGTGAATTAAATAGGATATAAACTGAGTAGAAAGACTTTACTATTTATCTGTGTTCTTATCGATAACTGGTTGATTGATCAAGTGATGGATAAATGCTTACCAAGATTCTGTGGCTTTTTCTGACAGTTGATTGGATACTAAATTATCGATCAATTGATCGATAATTTTCTGCAAGCTTTTACATTAAACGGTGTTATCAATGATCGATTAATTGATCAATCAACTCATAAATTTTGAATTATCTATTAAGTTATCAATCAAACTTAGTGCTAAGTTACTAAAATACAGAGACAGTTTATCTGATACATGATTGATTAACCTTTGATCGATCAGGTGATCAATCAACTTACTAAACGAAAAATAACTTGTTATCATCAAAACCTTAAATCTAACATATAAGATCAAGGATCTCAAACCCTCTAATGATAGAGGCTTAAGGTATTGCTAGTGCAAAAAGCTAATTTGACTACTACATTTTGTGTATGTTACTTGATGAATTAATAGTCAACGTTTTGCGTCGGTTTTATTTCTAATAAACGTTGCAACATAATTTATGGTATTTGTTAAATAAGTAGTAGATGCTAAAAATAAGTATATGATATTTTTGTATCCTTCATGTTTATCACATATGCCAAAAAATAAATATATCATATATAAATTAACTTTTGAAACTTCTAAATAAGATTAAAATAAGTGTAATTTTAACAACGCTAGAATTGTTTAGCACCATGAAGTTTTATGTTCAAAACTAGACACAATGTTTAAGAGCAAAGCAATTTCCCCACTCCCATCAACCACTAAAAACTATTATTACTTTTGGTTTGGTGGCGTAGATACCAGTTATCCAGTATTTATTCTTTATCTTGCTTTTCTCTCCCCTTTCACACACTGCTTCTTCTTCTCCAGCTTTCGTGGCTGGTCCTTCCTCGCGTATCTCTCTCAAGTTCAACTAAATCGTATCCCCATCATAACTTAAAGCCTTCATTGTAAAAACATGGTCACTGGTCACTATACATGAAATATGCAACTTGGAGCGTCGTCATTCCTTCAAACTACATCAACCGAACTAGTTGATGAGTAGTTTCTAGCTAGTTGAGTCATAGAGTCATTGGCCAGGGTTCTATTAGAGCACCTATTAGTGGTAAGACGACTCCCTATAAAGGAAGAAGAAGAGGAATAAACAGTATTAAAGTGAAAATGATACAAGTTGAAGGAAGTTTTGTTTTCAAGGTTCTTTTCTTTGTGAATTTGTCAAGTAAAGGATAAGGATGTGTCTCTTACTTTAGCTTTATCATACTTACTATCAAAATAAGGGTTTGTAATGCTACCATATGATAATTGATGCTTATGATGGACCCATGTTTAATAATTTATTTTGCACATGAGTGGCATCCTAATTTTAAATTTGTACATGTTACTTTGATTAAATAGTGATCTCATGAATTTGCATAATTTTTGCCATGATTGAAAATATCGTGTATGTCCTGAACAACGACAAAGATCAATTTTTTGTCACTCTGGACCATTTTTTCTTGAACTTGGAAGAATTTGCAAAAAATTCTGTTCAAAGCATTTAACTTGTGCCAAAGCAACAGTTAAGGTTCACTTGAATGACCTAATGTGATTGATTAACATATAACACTTTGGTCCTTTTAAATTGTCACTTATAGTAATTTCTCATATACCAAGGAGATCATTAAATATATAAAATCTTTCACTTTTACCCTTATTAAATAGCTAGTATATTTTTTCTTACTCATTCCCTCTCTCTTTACCTTTACATTTGTCTCCCTTGATTGATAAGAGCAAAATTGGAAATGAAGCATTAAATAGGATACAAGTGACAAATAAAAAGGACCAAAATCCCCTCTTATAAGTGATAATTAAAAAGGATCAAAGTGGTATTAATTTCTAGGAAGAATTACAATGAGATCCTAAGGGGAAAAAATTATAAAAAAGTCCCAGATATTGTCATTCTCCACTCTAGAACTTGTCATTACAGGCTGTTTAGTAATTATTTTTCTTTCTTGAGACTTGATTGTAATTCCCCTTAAGTTCTACAACTTGCATCATGTCTACGTGGAATATGATACCTATTTGTTAAACCAAATTGTACTTTAGTACGCACCACGTTGTGTTTCAGTTCTAGTTCACTGTCTCCTTATCGTCTCGCTGCTTCCCATCCTACAATGACAACAACGATGTTGGAGCAATCACTAGTGGCAGGATGTCTCATTCCCCTCACGCTGATCTTCATCAACAATGGCACTTGCAATGACACTACCTCCTGCCTCACCATCTTGCTCCTCGTCATCTGGTGCTTCCTTGTAAGCTTTACTGACAACATGAAGGGTGTACCATTTGCTATCTCCCTTCAAAGGAATACGACTATTTGACTAGATGTATTTGGGTTGGATTTTCTTGACATGAGCAAGAAGAATATGAGGTTGCTGGATTTCACGCACATGATTTTATTGGTGTCAATGTTTATGGTGGTCGGTTGCACCTTTGGTTGTGGAGGATATATAAGAGAGAGATGGAGGAGGAGTAGAATACTTGTGTGGGAGAGAGAGAAGAAAGAGATAAATGAGAGAGAAAAGAAAAGTGTTGGAGAGAGAAAAGAAAGAGATAAGTGAAAAACATAAGATAGGTGGACAAGAGTAGGTCCACCACTCCATCAAACCAAAAGTAACAGAAGTTTGGAATAGTTAAACCTGAGTGGGAAAATTGCGATACCTTTTTAAATACTATGTAATTTTACGTCCATCAAAACTCGATGGTGTTACATGTTGTCATGCTCATAGCAAAAAAATTTATTATTAAAATTATAGCTTAACCCTAAAAATAGATTGTTACTTGAACTTATGAAATTTATTTGAAAAATAATTATATTTGAAATATTCAATATGAAATTATATTTAAATAAAAGACTTAATATTGATACTTGTTCATTTTAATGTTTTCATAGAATAAATATATTTTAAAAATTAATTATATTTAATTTATTATATATTTATATTTTAATATTTTATATAATTTATGACTATATTGAGTATTTTATGAAAAACAGATATTATAAAGGGAAAATGACAGATAAAGCCACTCCAATATATACAATTCCAGTTTGGGTCCTGGAATTGTAGAAATGACAGATTGGGTCATTGACCCAATCTGTCATTTGTATAATGAGGGCAAATGGACAAATTCGCCCTTCTGATGTAAAAGCAAAAAGAATTATACTGAAGCAAGGAAATGTCGATGACACTTATGGCTCTGTAGAATTATACTGCAGAAAGGTGGAGAACGTTGGACGGTGGGACCTTGGAAGGTGGTTGAAGCAAGCAAGGTTAGTAATTTCTCACACCACAGTTATCGTCTATTCATCCTGGGGTCTAATCACGGTGGTTTTGTTCTTCATTTTGAAGTATTGTGATTGTGGGTATGGTTGGGTAGACGTTCTTGGTCTTGAAATCTAAATGAGGTTGAAAAAAGCAAGTGAAGTAATTTTGTGCACCACAATCTTCGTCTTTTCATCCCCTACCATGATCATTTATCAATATGGGTCTATCAACGTTTTCTCCGACGAAGCTGATACAGTAAATGGGGTTACGTACAAAGGTCGAAGCATGCGTACTTATAGCGTTTCGTTGGTATAGTGAAGTTCGTATTTTTATTTGCCTGAGCTGAAGCATTTATCCATAGGGGTTTGTTGCTTTTTGGTAGGGTTTACAGTGATTAGTGTTGGGGAATGGAGGATTGTTTTTGGGAGAAAGTCGAAGCTGATTGCATGACATTGAAGTTTGAGGCATGACAGTTATGATAGGGTAGATATTATAGTTAATAGCTAATGTTAAAGTGTGAAAGCATAAACTAAAGTTGTTAATGAGTGAAGAGGTACTGTCATTTATCTTTATTTAAAGAAGTGAGAAAATATCATTATCGGTGAACTAACGTAATGATTATTCAATTGTTTCAGCTTGGCTTGCACAATGAATTGTAATATTGGCTCCACTCCTGGGAAGGAATTATTTTGTTACTTTCATGTAGATGGAGAATTTGTTATTAGTCCTGAAGGTCAAGTTAGATATCATGGAGGCAGAGTACATGCAGAAACGATAAAAGATGGAATGACACTTGAAGATTTAAGGGCAACTATATCAGAATGCAGTGGTTATGATGGTAGCAGTTGGGACATGAAGTATACTGTCAAGTATGATGAGAGGACATTAATTAATCTTGTTGATGATAGCGGAGTTAGAAATCTTTTTGTGCATAATGACATCATTGCGCATGTGTATGTATCATTGAAAGGCAATGAGACTGAAAGACATAAAATCAATGATCAAGAAATGTAAGTTATAAATTTCTTCTGGTTGAAGTTGTTATTTGTTGTGCTAATGTAGTTAATGTGGGAACAGATATTGTTAATATGCTAACAATTGTAGTTATCGTGTATGCAGAATTGAGACAGAACCACATGAGATGACTGATGCGCAAATGTAAGTAAAAATTTTTTTGCTGGTGTAAGTTGCTATTTGCTGTGCTAATGTAGTGAATGTAAGAACAAATGTTGTCAATATGCTAACAAATGTAGTTATCGTGCATGCAGAATTGAGACAGAACCACATGAGATGACTGATGCACAAATGTAAGTAAAAAAATCTTTACTGGTGTAAGTTGCTATTTGCTGTGCTAATGTAGTGAATGTAAGAACAGATGTTGTGAATATGCTAACAAATGTAGTTATCGTGCATGCAGAATTGAGACAGAACCACATGAGATGACTGATACACAAATGTAAGTAAAAAAATCTTTGCTGGTGTAAGTTGCTATTTGCTGTGATAATGTAGTGAATGTAGGAACAGATGTTGTCAATATGCTAACAATTGTAGTTATTATGTATGCAGATCCGAAATTGAAAGATGGTTGGGATTGTCACGCCAGGAAATGGCTGTATCTTATATCAGTTTGGGAAACGATTATGAGCATGTGAGTCATGAAAGTACTGCTGAATGCATTCCTTATCAAGTCTCAAGTGGCTCACATGTAGGCAGTGATGGCCCGCATGAAGGCCCAAGCTCCAGTGGAGGGAATGCAGTGGCACAAATTACTGAGATGAACTATAGTAAATGGTTGGAACTTTTTACAGGCGTGGGGCAGAAAATTGCACATGCTGGTTTGTTTAGGGAGTATTTGTACAAGTTTAGCATCGCACATAACTTTAAGCTTAAATTTTTGAGGAACAGCAAAGAGAGAATGTCTGTCATTTGCAAAGTGGAAGGTTGTCCATGGAAAATATGTGCAAGTGCATTGGGGAAGAATGTTCCATATCTTCGTGTCACCACATTCATTAATGAGCATGTCCATAGTGCCCAAGATAATTTGCAAGTTAGACAGTGTGCAAGATCTAATATGACATCCTGTATAATTATCGATGAGGTGAGGAACCATGTTGACAAGCGGGCAAGTGAAATAAGGACAAAATTGCAAACAGAATATGGTCTGAATGTTACATATAAACAGGCATATAGGGCGAAGGAGAAGGCAATAGAAGACATACATGGTAGACCTGAACATTCATATATGTTAATACCATGGATATGCCAAAGGCTGAAGGAAACCGATGAGAAAACAGTAGCTGAATGGGTAGCTGGTCCTAACTACAGATTTGAGCGTGTGTTCATCGCATACGGGTGTTGTATAGAGGGTTTCTTGGCTGGTGCTAGACCCGTTCTGTATGTTGACGGAACTCATTTATCTGGACCATATAAGGGAACACTCCTCGCAGGTTCAGCATATGATGCAAATAATGAGCTGTTGCCTTTTGCAATGGCTATTGTAAAGGGAGAGACAATTGATGACTGGACTTGGTTTATGTCTATGATTAAAAAGATAGTTGGCTCAAAGCCATTAACTATTGTGTCAGACCGTCATAATGCCATAATAGGAGCTGTACAATCAGTGTTCGGTTCTGACAGGCATGCTTATTGTTATAGGCACGTTAAGGAAAACTTTTGTGCAGAGTGGCTGAAATTGAACAGAGGTAAAAGGAGCAGAACACGCTCCAAAGAGGATGCATTAATGCTTCTTAATAAAATTGCATGGGCTAGGGTTGACGATGAATTTGACAAGGCAATGGCAGAAATGAGGGAGTTCTCTCCAGAGTTATTTGACTGGCTTAACAATCATGGGGATGTAGATAAGTGGGCTGTGAGCAAGTTCCCATATAAACGATGGGATAATATAACCACCAATATTGCTGAATCATTCAATGCTTGGATGGTCAAGGAAAGAAAGCACAATGTAGCCCAAATGATTCATGAGCATCGTGAGAAAGTTGCGAAAAAGATGCAAGCATCAAGTGTGGCAATGACAAAATGGAAGAGTTGTATAGGGCCAAAGATAGAGACCAAAGTAAAGGAAAATGTGGAGGTTAGTAAGCAGTTCATTACAACAGATTATGGTAGGGGAAATGTCAATGTCCAAACCTCACGTGGACACCACCGAGTGAGTCTCAGCTTGCACCATTGTAGTTGTGCAGAGTGGCAGATGACGGGGATTCCATGTAGGCATGCTTGTGCAGCGGTGAAAACTGTCCATGGTGATATTTATGATTACATTGAGGGATGGTACAAATTTTCATGTCAGCAGAAGATTTATGGGAGGTGCATGATTCCGGTGGTCACAATTGACATGCCAAATTTAAATGACTATAGGATGGAGAATATATCTAATCAAATTTTGCTGCAACCCCCAATCACAAGTCGGGCTCCTGGAAGGCCTAAGATTACAAGGCATGAGTCACAATACCAAGACAAAAAGATATACCGCTGTACTCAATGTCATCAAGTTGGACATACTAGAAGGACGTGCAAAAACCCAAATCCAAGTTGATTTGGGATGTACACCATGTGATGCGTCATTTTTTTGTTAGCACTGTAGGGCCATTTTTTTGATTGAAAAAATGTAAATAGTTTAATGTATTGGCCATGTTGGTTTTTGGTTAATGGCCATGTTGGCATTATGTTGTTAGGTATGTTTTTTGTTGGTCAATGCTTTAACTGTTATTGTTATATCATTGTAATTACTGTGGACGGTTGGGTGAGTGATGTCCTTGACAATGAAACATTAAGTGGAAGCATTATCTTAATGTCCACTTGTCATGAAACATATGTAAATCAGTTATTGTGATGTATTTGATGATTATTGGTTAATGACTAAAGTGATGTTGTTATTCTCTATTCTATTGTTGAAGTTGTGATGCATTTGCTGTCATGTTATATTTCCTATCTACAATTATGCTACTGTGAGTAGTTATTGGTGCATGACAAACGTGCATGTAGGTAATGCTTAAACACTTCTAGTGAATTGTTGATCAGATGTGGGTAATAACCTCATCACTTGTACTGGCTCTCAATGAAACTCCTCACGGGCCATTTCTGCGTACGTTGATATAGTAAGTAGTTATTTTCTACACCGATGTAGGTAATGCCTACACACTTCTAGTGAACTGGTGATTAGATGTTGTTAATAAGGTCATCACTTGTACTGACTCTCAATGAAACTCCTCATGGGCCATTTCTGCGTACGTTGACATAGTAAGTAGTTATTTTCTACACAGATGTAGGTAATGCATACACACTTATAGTGAATTGTTGATCAGCTGTGGGTAATAACCTCATCACTTGTACTGGCTGTCAATGAAACTCCTCATGGGCCATTTCTGCGTACGTTCATATAGTAAGTAGTTATTTTCTACACAGATGTAGGTAATGCCTACACACTTCTAGTGAACTGGTGATTAGATGTTGTTAATAAGGTCATCACTTGTACTGACTCTCAATGAAACTCCTCATGGGCCATTTCTGCGTACGTTGACATAGTAAGTAGTTATTTTCTACACAGATGTAGGTAATGCCTACACACTTCTAGTGAATTGTTGATCAGCTGTGGGTAATAACCTCATCACTTGTACTGGCTCTCAATGAAACTCCTCATGGGCCATTTCTGCGTACGTTGATATAGTAAGTAGTTATTTTCTACACAGATGTAGGTAATGCCTACACACTTCTAGTGAACTGGTGATTAGATGTTGTTAATAAGGTCATCACTTGTACTGACTCTCAATGAAACTCCTCATGGGCCATTTCTGCGTATGTTGACATAGTAAGTAGTTATTTTCTACACCGATGTAGGTAATGCACACACTTATAGTGAATTGTTGATCAGCTGTGGGTAATAACCTCATCACTTGTACTGACTCTCAATGAAACTCCTCATGGGCCATTTCTGCGTACGTTCATATAGTAAGTAGTTATTTTCTACACAGATGTAGGTAATGATTACACACTTCTAGTGCTTTCTCAAATCGAACTAGTGAATGAATATAATTATTCATTGCGCACCACTAACTACAAATCAGTGACTAGTTATTTGCTTAAACGAATATAGGTAACGATAAAAATGTTATAGTCATCCTTTAAATAGATCTAAGTACTGAACTTAATAACAAGTCGTAACTTGGTAATCACCCAGAATTTTACTATGTACATTACCGGTACAGCATCATCCCCTATGAAATTACATGGTTACTATTGAAGAAACCTTTCCAAATTGTCCTATACACATGTAAATACTAATTCTTGACACTCTTATTGAGTTGATCGCTGTCGTTTGCTTTTTCTAGTATCTTCTTGTTCCTCCAATAGTGTTAAGGCAGCATCACGACATGCATTGTTAGGATGATTAACCATCCACCACATTAGATCACGCCTGAATTGAGCCACTTGATCCTGCACAGACATTGAGTTCCTCGTCACATAAGGCAATAATCAATCACAACAAACAATAATTAATTACATAAAACGTACAGGAGTATAATTAAGCGCTGCCTGTGGATGCCACGATTTTAACCATAGCATAACATAGACTCCACAGTCCTTGCTGCACACAGCATGTCATGACGTGTTAACAATTTTGCCCAATAACATCCAGCCAACCAATCAATTTAAAGAACAAAAAAGTTAATCACACTCACATGTTGTTTTGTTTTGCAACATCAGGATAAATTATATCAGGCTTTGGCTTCTTCCCAATCAACTTTGGCTGAACCAATTCTATAATATCGTGAAACCGGTCCCGCTGGATAAAACAATAGCAATCAATGAAATAAAAATGGAACAGATTAATTATAAACAATAATTGGTACATACACAAATGTTGTGGAACTTTTCCATATCGTCAACAATTGTTCCCTTCTGCTTGTTCTTTTTCTTTGGCTGCCCACTAACATATACGTTCAGTGAATCCAGCACGTAGAAGTTCATGACCTTCGGCTCCAGCACAAAGCAGAACCAGTGTTGGTCTACAAGTGCTGGTCCCAAAATCAAGTCACAATCCCCAATGTTGTAACCAACATGTTCCTCTTGTAGTTCCTTCTTGCTCACTGCAACACTCCACCCTGGACTACAAAGTTTGGACTGCAAAATATGACACTATAAGCATATTGACGTAAACTATTGCTGAAATTAAGTAATATTACAGCAATCTTACCATCAAGTAGGCATCAAATATGTGTCGTCTAACTTGTCCACCCCCCTCTTTTATTTCTCCCATCAGCATGTGGCACACCATTGACATGACCTGTTTGACACATGAGAAAATTTTTAAGTTTCAGCTTGCACAACATCTGTTATACACAATAGCTAATCAGGTGGAGATTTCATTACATGGTTACTAACTCTATGCATTCCACCCAATGACCTTAGATCATCACGAGTTACATGGAAGTCATACAACTCAACCAACCTCCTGCAGATCAAGTAGTCATTTTGCTTACACAGGCCACAAAAAGTTTCATTCACATTTATTTAATAGCAATAAAAGGCTTACTTGTCACCATCAGCTGAACTGCACATTTTGGAGACAGTGATGAAAAATTTTTCCTTGTCATCCATCTTCCGGTTTGTTCTCTTCACAACCTTTGGCACAACCCAGGGAGACTGTAGTTTTGGGGCGGGCTTCATCGGCCTTTTCGATCTTCTTACTTGTTCTGCCTTGTCCGGTACTTCCTCTTCATCCGATGCTCCTCCTTCAGCATCTGGGTGAATGATGGTGATAGGAGATAATTGCAATGCTACTTGTTCAATATCTTCCTCTTCACCTTCTTCCTCCTCAATATCATGCTCAGAATCTTCATTTTCTCCATCACCATCCCTGTCCTTCGCACCATCATCTTCTGCATCACCATCCCTGTCCTTCTCACCATCATCTTCTGCATCACCATCCTTCCTTCTCGCCATCATCTTCTGCATCACCATCCTTGTCCTTCTCGCCATCATCTTCTCCATCAGCTTCACCTTCAAGTTGTTCTTCCTCATGGGGCCGTACATGCCTTTTATTGTTAGATTTCGGCCTGTACTCCCTTCCCAGCTGTACCTTCATCAGCTCATTGTCAACAATAGCCACAAGTTTGTTGCTATTTTCTCTAATCATCCCCACCAACCTCTCACGCAAATCCTTCAACTCCTATAGGAAACCAAAAAAATTTTCAGTATGTATTGTTATTTCAAAAATATTTGAGAAGGTTACAGAAGTTTGTAAACATGACATATTACTAAATAATATAAACAAAATCACTATTTAACAAGGTTGCCTTTACCGGGTCTAGATAAGGTACAGATTCGCTTCCTCCCTTATTATCAGGCACTCTAGCACGCCCTTCTGAATAGAGAAGTCCAATACGGCTCTTTCTTTCTTTATTACTCATTTCGTTGACCCTCTTATCCGTCCAGAATGATATGGCCTCAGTGTGGTCATGCTTTGCACTTTCAGTTATAGGAAAATACTCAAGCAAATATAGCTGTATCACCAATTAAATGACATTAACACTGTTACAGTGGCAAAACAATAACTAATAAAAAAAATGCATACCAGTAACAGGTATATGCATCCACCAACATTGCAGCTGCCATCCTGCTTCCTCACAACCCTCAAATAATCTTCCATCTCCTTCGACAGCTCTTGCACCACAAACGTAGCCCAATCATATTCCACAAATGAATCCTTTGTTGCAGCCACCACCTTTATTAGTCGCTCACTTACTCTTCCACTAGAAGTGGGGCATAACAGAGTTCCAAGTGTGTGGAGCATAAACAACATTTTAAATTCATCACCCTTCTTTTGTCCAGATGTTATCACCTTCAAAATATCTGTATAAGACTTCTGGAAATAATTAAGCCTAAGGCTTATAAATGCAGGGTCGTCCTCAGTAACTTCAGATGTCACCTCCCTTCTCCCAACATGGGGTATGCCTAGGAGCATTTGCACATCTACTGCATCCAGTTTTCTAGACATTCCCCTAATGAGAAATTGCTGCGTTGGTGGATCATATGAACGCATCATAGCAGCACAAATGTCTCGAGGGAGTCTACGAAGTCTCAACTCTAGCAACCTTGACAACCCCATTGCTTGAACCTCGTCTTTCAGATCCTTGTTGTCCTTAACATACGCTGCCAAGGAAATGAACTGTCCTAGTGCACTACGACAATGAAAAGGAAGCTGGTAGTTGCTCGTTGTTGCCTTTGGTGGCCTTGTTTTCTTTGCCTCATCTTTATATCTTTGTCTCTCTGATTCAGGCAGTTCTTTCCATGCCTTTGTCACTGCTTTAGTGCATTGGGTCACATTCTTGAACTTCTTCTTACACTTATTCATAAACTCAGTTCTAAACAGAAGCAACCCGCTCCTCACAGGTTTAGATGGACCTTGTTCATCAGCTGACATATTTGTTATCCTGCAATAGCCATCAATTTTCATCAACAACCATCATCACCTAATCCCTTCAAACATTTCTATAACAAGAGAACAAACCGAACGTCTCCAGTTGTAGACATGCAGGAAACCAGTTCAATTTCAATGACGTTTGCTCCAGATACAAAAATAAATCCTCAACAATTCAAATACATGATCTACGATGACTTAATAAGGAGCAGACCCAATTAGCAATCTTTTTGCTTGAACTGATTGTTTTTGCAACATGCATAGAAATAGTGGACTCTAATAATCAAGGATACATTATTTCCCTCCACCCTCACTCAGCAGCCATGCTTGACATAGAAGAACGACCTTAGATACTCTGTTCTACGGGTCTGTCTACTTCCAAAATAGTGATGCCCAAGCAAAATGATGCAATTGAACAATTATATATATTCATGTCAAACGAAATAGTTCAACCTTTAACAGAAAAAATTATACCCACAAGACAATGCAAATTAGAACTCATTCGTAATGATCAAAACACTTTAAGAGTGAGTTCATCAACAATAGCCAGAAAAAGTTCGGAATCCCCACAACATCAGTTCTGTAATCTCTATATTCAAATTACTTCCTCTGTAACAACCTCGCCACCTTGCCGCTAAAAGAACTTAGTGTCATTTTCTCGGATTTTTTCAGGAACAAAATTTTTTCCAACCGAATCAACAAACGCTCGCGATAACAGTATACGCAGAAAAACAGATTAACTACAAATGAAATGAAACAATGTTATTCGAGCTGAGAAAGAAATGAACGGAGAGAACCTGAATAAATTCTTTCACAGCCACTGAATGAAGGAAAGAAATGAGCGCCAATGCCCTAATTTCCCTTCTTCTTCTACCACCGGATTTGCTTCTTCTACCACATGCGACTGGCAGCCCTTTTCTCCCTTCCTGAAATCTGCCTTCTTCACAGAGAAAAATCGCTTCCTCCACGGTCTCGTTGCTTCCCGCCTCTTGCTCTGTTTCTATTTTCACTCAGCCGTCGCAAATTTGTCCTTGTTTAAAATTGAAATAAGGGCGAATTTGTCCATTTGCCCTCATTATGTAAATGACAGATTGGGTCAATGACCCAATCTGTCATTTCTACAATTCCAGGACCCAAACTGGAATTGTATATATTAGAGTGGCTTTATCTGTCATTTTCCCTATTATAAATGGCCTAGATTTTTTTTTGAGAGAAAAAAAATTCAAGCACTTCTGGCGTCGAGTCTTTTTTTTTTTTTTTTGAAACAGACACCATAAATGGCCCATAACTATGAAGAAACGCTTATGTCCCATTTGTATTCTAGAATTGTGGTAGTTGGATATAAAAATAGAATTTGTTTCGATGAAAAAGTTTGTTTGGCGCAAGGAGAAGGCTATGGAATTGGGTTCCATATGGAAGCCAATTCCATCAAAATTGATGGGTTTGGCTTCCATCGCATAATACATGAATAGTGAGAAAAAAAATTCATGGGATTCTCCTTTTATCCCTTCCAATCATCTTCTTGACAAAACCTTTACTCTCCTCTTTTTCATAGGTGAATGATGGCAATAGTGCCTGCCTTTAACAACGACGACGATGACCTCTTTCGGCAACAATGACCTTATGCAAGCAATGCCCACCTTCTACCTTCAAGCTTTACCATGATGATGGTTAATGATCTGGTGACTTCGTTTATTGCCTTCGTCTTCCTCCCTCACACTTAATGGCTTCAGTTTGGTAGTTGAAGGCTTAAAGGCATCTCGATAGTGGTTATTCTGATTTGATTCATTGTTCTTATTTCATTCCAACCCTAGCTTTGAAGCCAAGTCTCGTGAGGGAGCTTTATCAATTTTCAAATCTGGATTTTTTTTATAGCAACTAAGTTTGGTCTATTTCTTTCGTGATTCTTCGCCCTTACCTTTCGCTTCCATACTTTGCTCTCTCTTTATCCCCCTCTCTCTTCATCTTTCAATGGATTTTTGTTCTTTGATTATTTTAATTTTCTTCAAAATATATATTTTGATTGTTAATTTATATTTAGGTTTAGATTATGTCATACCATTATTTATTGGATAGCTAATGGTGGTTCCCTAGGATAGGGGTAGCTGTTGATGATTATTCTGGTAGGAGTATTTTTTTCACACAAGGTATATTGGTCATTTCATATGTTAAATATATATAATAATTAAAAATTATACACGATTTCTACAGCCATGCCAACCATACTTTCAAAATCTATATCCATATTCATATCCCATCAAAATTAATTTCATCATATCAAACGAGCTATGGTGGCCGGTCCAAAATAGACCAGACACCAAAGTCACTCAATTTTAAAAAAAAAGAAAAAAGAAAGAAAGAAAATTAATCTGGCAATCTTTACAGTTTCACTAAATTTTGAATATAGTTCTTACAGTATATATTTCTTATTTATCTCATCCTTATTGTTTGCTAGTTATTGATCATAGTCTTTCCCATTGATGACCAAGAAAACATTGTTACTTTAAGGTGGATAAGGCTGATGTGGCATATAACTAAGCACTTTCTTTTTCACCTGCAACACCTCCTCTCTTAGCTTTTCGCTCTCCCCCCTTTACTCTCCTCTATCTATCTTCTTCCAAGCTAATGTTATTGTCTTCTCAAGCTTGTTCTTGGGATCTTACATGACCCATTTAGTACCATGAATGAATTTTGAAAACAAACAAGATTATTAAGAAAAAGAAAGATGAACAAAGAGGCGTTCAATTCTAACTATTGCGAGTTTCTTATAAGTATTTCAGAGCTATGATTATGTGTATTCCTTATTCAACCCCAACAACCACACATAAGTCATTGCCTTTCTCTTCTCCATTTGCCATTGTGTTTGCCAACATTAAAATGAAAATCCAGACTTTCAACGAAAGAAGTTATAGAAAAGCACCACCAACCAAACCCAAATGAAAAAGTAGAAGTAACAATCTAACCTACTTTTCTATTTCGTGTTGACAAACTGACTCAACAAAGTCTAGCTAAATATAAACACCATAGAACAAGAAAAACTAGTTGGTTCTAGCTAGAAAACTAGTTTCTTTGATTTCTCATTGTCTCCTTCTAAGCAAATGCCATTATTTCTCTCTATCTCCTTCTACCCGCTTCACTGACCTAACTAGAATTTGTATGGATCCATCGACCCTTTTAAGCATCCCTTGCTACTCTGTTAGATACTTGCTAACCACCTAGAACTCCTCCCCAATCATCCTCCCTTTGCACTTGTCCCATTCTTGACCGTTCGTTCTTCAACATTTCATAAACCAATGTGATTTAAGTGCATTCTTGCTCTGATCATGGCCGCCCACCATGTAGACCTTATTACCTCAGGATCTGATTGTAAAAAATAGACGCTTCGATGACATTTCCTTTCCACAACTCTATTGACTTGTCTTGAAATCACAAATGAACACATCAATTAAAGGCTCATAACTCACAAAGTTTTGGCCTCCCATGAGCATAAGCTTTCCTTAGTAGTTATTAGTTTGACTGCAAAGGGTGAAGATAGTGATGCCATAAGTAAGCAAGGTGGTTTGTTTGAGCAGATAATAGAATTAACTTAGAAGAAGACAGAGTAGATGAGAGAGAGCAAGAAGCTGAGGGAAGAAGATGATACTTACTTGCTATATCAACGCTATTAAACTTAAAGTAATGGTAGCTTCGTAGATTACAAATAGAAGGACTATAATCAATAGCTAGCAAACATTAAGGATATAATGAAAAAGAAAAAAACTATAAGAACTTGATCTGAAATTGGGTAAAACTACAAAGACTGCCATATTAATTTTCAGAAAATTGGCTAAAAATTCCCATATGGCAAATTATTTAGGAAATAGGGCCTACAATAAATGTAAAGGCGTGTGATCCTCAAGTGTTACTAACTCTGGTAGGAAAAAGATCATATTACTAGAGTGGATGTTCTTTGCATAGGACGGATCCTCACTTGCATATAACAGATCCTTACTTACATATAATAGATCCTCACTTATGTATGATCAATTGCATATAATAGATACTTACTAGCATATGACAACTGCCTAGCTACTTACATATTGCATAATACAAATGGTTCTTACTGGCATATGATGGATGCCTATTCACATATGATGAATACATACTTGCATATGGGTTTATTGCTTGATACAGATGATCACATACATATAACAGATATTCACATGGATATAATAGATGTTTACTTGTATATGACAGATCCTTATTTGCATATGGGTTCTTATTGCATGTCATTGCATAACATCAATGCTAATTGTATATGATAGACCTCACTTATATATGATGAATACTGATTTACCTATGTGAAGGGGGATAGAGGATCTAAATCCTTAAGACAAAAGACTTAAACCAACGTCCCTCCCTCCTTAACTTAGGATGTGAGGGCCAAATCACTTGCAGTTTAGGGCATATAAACATTATACATGTTTTAAGTCAACAAGACTTTGATTCCTCGTGTATAGGTTTAGAGTGTTGTTTTATGGTTCTTTTGCTTCAACTACTGGTTGATGTAGTCATATGCAATTAGCATCCATCGTATGCAAATGAAGACCCATTATATGAAAGTGAGGATCTATCATGTGCAATTAGTATTAGTCACATGCAATTTAGTCATAAGCAAGTGAGGATTCGTCATATGCAAATGGCAATCAGGACAACATGGTTTTTTTCTTATCATATTTACTACCACTTGAGGCACCGACACCTTTATGCCTTGTTTGGTAGTGTAACATTCTGAATTTTAGGCATCAAAGTGTAAGAAATAGCCTGAAAAAAGTAAGCTACTAGACCTTTTTTGGTTAGAGTTGTCACACCTCCTTTATTATCACATTATACATTAATTGGAATCATTAGGAACCATTATTCAAGTCTTAAGTATGAGAAAATTTCAATTTCACAATTTCTATTTTCGGATTTCCGTACACTATTCACAAGTCAGGCCAACTTTGAAAATTCATAACTAATTGTAGAAAAATTGAAATGGAATGGTTCTAAGTTCTATAGAAAGGTCTTGACATGATATTTAGAGGAAAAATAGTCATTAGTATCCAGATCTCATACATCATTCCCAGATTTCATTCAAAGCGGTATTGTTTATTTGGCCATTTTTCAATTTTTCAGGATTTATGCCCAACTTTAGAAGGGAAATAACTTTCTGTGCAAAACTCCAAATTTAATGAATTACCACTTGTTTTAAAGCTAAAAATGAGATCTATAAGCATGCCATGTTTCAGATCTAGATTCATCTAATTACTCAAAATCACATTGGTCAAACTTTACTCCCAAAAAGTCAACTTTTATCTTTTTTTTTAATCCCAATACCATTCTTGCATTTTCTTTTCCTTTTCCTTTCATCTAGCTTTTCTAATCATATGACACATACTTAATTATGATTCCTCAACCAATTATTCACATGTAAAGCACCCTTATCACTGATACAACAATTCAATATAATTTCATACATACACATAACAATATATATAATTACATAGTATTATTTCAACAATAATAAACTTCCTCCTCTTCCAAGTGAATCCCCTTTCTTTCTCCTTGCCCTCAGTGACACCACCTGGGATTCCTATTGCTATTTATGCATTGAGGGGAGTGAGTTTCATTGAAATCTTAGTAGTAATGAATTACAATCGTCATGTAAATCAAGCAAGTGTAATGTGACATGTTATAAAACTTCAAACACCCCCAAGTCACATAAAATCATATTTCGCATCATACCAAAAGAGGAACATCAACAATTTCACATTGACATATTTCTATGCATTTGGCTGAAGCATAAACAAATGTCATAAAGTCAACCATTATCACCACATAAATTCTTCAATTCAAGTAATCAATATAATCACATTAAATAAGCAAGATAAACAATTAAATTATAATTTAATGCTACCTTTTATCACTTGATTAATTTGGTCTCCTTAAGGGACAATGATCCTCCTTGATTCCTCCTCACAAAGCCTATTAAATCAAACATAAACATACTTAAGCATAACACTTTCTCTTTAACTTAACATTTCCCCCCGTTTTTTTTGGATTTTTAACAAAGTAATTCCTCCTTAAGAATCAATAACCTCATGACTCATTCCTACATAATTTTTCATGAGGAATTCAAATATGGAATTAGATTTTTGAAAATCAAACTTCTTCCCCATGAATTCCTCTTGGCGGAATAGGGGGTTTTAAGCTTCCAAAATTTCCATTTTTGATTCCAATGATTTTACACACTTCCCTTTAGTATATCCCCACACAAAAACACATTTTAAACTCATTGGAATCATCAAATCAATGCAAAAGAAACTCCTCTAGCAAGAACACCTCTTGGCTAAAATAAACATGTAGAAAACCCTAGGTGTATTTTCTTTCAAAAACTATTCCATATGCCACTTAACCAAACTTAGATATTGAAGGTTTCTATCCTTCTCTAAACCTTCCATGAGTAGACCGAAATGGGGCAGCATCTAGCCTTAGAATTTCAAGCCAAAACTCTAGCTAAACTAGCTTGAAATTTAGGGATAAGAGGGTTTAGGCATACCTTGATGTTTTCTTGATGTAAGTTGAATGATTCCTTGTCCAAAACCTCCACAAATTCAGTCTCCCTTGGTCAAAAATGAAAATGGCAGCACCTCCCCTCTTTTTTCCAATTTTTCCAATATTTTCTTGTATTTTAGGAAGGGATATTTATAGAAAAACCAAGTTGCCTTTCCCCTCTAATTTTTAGATGTCCAAAATGGTTGAAATAAGGTGAGTTGGTAGCCATCAAATGCCTCATAGCTTCAGATCTATCCATATGTCCAAGCTCTAGATTATTCCAACAATTATCCCTTAATTTTGCATTTTATTTAATTAAAAATAGAGCTGTCCAAAAGCTGTACGAAATTGGGTTTGAATTGGGCCTAATGTGAGTCCCATAAATGGTTTAGGTGGCCTAAAAAGATGGCCCACAATCCAAATCAAAATCCCAAACCATTCCGAAACTTTATCAGTTGCTATTCACTAGTGACATTCCAAAATTTTTATAGACCTAAAAAAATTCACTTCTCTTCATGATAATTCACCTTTTAATATGAGAACATGATCTAGAAATTTTCAGAATTTTTTGCCACCTATAGGTATTTATTTTGAATTTTCTTTAGGCCTTTGTCGGTGTTACTATAGGAAAATTAATTCCTGGACTTTCAAGGCCTAAAACCAATTTTAGAAATTCAAATAAATATTTAGATGACTTTTCCATATTTTTCCCATAATTATTGAGGTCTCTAACTAATTAAAATAATTATTTTTCTTTGATTTCCTAATATTTTTCCCACAACCTCCATTTACGGGAAATTCCATAATAATTTATTTTCACCATAATTCCACCTTTTAGGCCTCAACCAAGTTTTCAAAACCTCTAATTTATACTTTTACCATTTTTCAGAAATTTTCTAGAAATTTTCTCCAAATTTCCCATTTTGCCCTTCATAAACCGGTAATTACGAAAATGCCAACCCGGACCTTATCGGGGTTTTACCTCAAAAGTTATTTCGTCTCCCTATCTAGTTTCTACATTGGCCCTTATTCCAATTTTTAATTTTCTATGTCCAGGTGAAATTTCTCGAGATGCGACATTTCCTCCCCCCTTAAATAAATTTCATCCTCAAAATTTTCGGGTTAAACCTCTATTCTTATCTTTGATGAGAGGTCAACTGGGGAGGATCTCCCTACTTGTACTTCACTTGGCCTTTTTAACTTCTCATTATACCTCATTGCCAGGTTTCAATCCTGGAATTCATACTCACATAGTTTTCTCTTTCTTACTTTTCATCATTTATGCTAACATGGCCTTTATTTCTATGTATTTATCATCATTGCTCGCATTCTTCCTGTATTTTAGGCCCATTCTCTCATAATAATGTCATGATAGTGTACCCGTCTTCATGGTATTTTACTATACCACGGCATCTTAAGTTCTTTCAACACTACCTTTATCGGATCTTTTCGGCATACTTTGCCTTTCTCTTCTTTACCTTAAAGGCCTATCTTCTTTCCTTTACATTTTCATTCCACATATAGCTTGCTTGAATGTGTAAACTTTAAGGCTTACAACCTGTGGTTCCCTTAATTTTTACTTTCCTCACTGTCTTTTATTGACCATAACAGAATTTAGCTCAGCCTATTCAACAATAGTAGTGTCTATGGAAAAAGTCAAGGGTACTCTCTCTGTATTAAGCAACCAACCTAAGGAGGTTTCCTCATTTGAGACTCATCCATGGTTATCTCATTCTCCCACTCCAAAGAGATACTACCCTCATGGCTTAATATCCTTCCCTTAGGCTTGGTCTACTATGACCTTGGATTCTTTCCAATTCTACCCGAGTCATATTCCACTCTTTAGGAGCCTGTAGACCAGTGGACTGAGTTATAAAATAAGTCATCTATCCTTAGTTGGTGACTTAACTGATCATTCCCTAAGACTAATCACAGATGCCGGTATTGCCTTCTTAGGCCTTACTCAAATCTTTTTGTCAGCTTTGAGGTCATTCATCTTTTCGGTCTATTCTTTTCTCTTCTCTTAACTTTTAGCTACCTCAGGCCACTTCTCTTTCATTGCACCTCAGTAATTTTCCTAGCTATTGGCTTATGTCCACGGCCTTCTGGCTTGTCATTATATCCATACCAGTCTGTTGTGTCTTATGATTTCTTTTCTCATCTTACCAGGAGAGGTCTTGTAAAATCATTTCTATCATCTTCTTAAGTATCTCCTCCTTTCATCACTCTTGGCTCACTTCACTCTCATTGGGGTAAGGTTAACTCAATTGTAACCATTTCCCTTCCTTCCTTTCAGACAATAGCTTGCTCTCAATAGAGCAGTATCAACTCTATGTCGGAGAATCACCTCCCAATTTGAGGAACATCCTATAGCCAAGACTTGTTGGTTACTTAATCTCCATCCGGCACATCTTTACATGTCAAACCCTTCTTAGGGGAGCCTCTCGATCTGACTCATTTGATCATCACTGCATTGGCATTCGTTCATACGAATCTCAGCTCTTACCTTTTTTTTTACTGGCTTGAGTACTAACTATGGTTGCACCTCTCATTGATGCCTTAGTTACGTAAAGGTCTCACGAGTCCCAAATGTTATCATACGTCTAAGCACTATCAGGAGCCTATTGATCTCTCTCTATAAACTAGTGCCTAGTGCAACCCTCGATTATCACATTCTCAGCTCTCGATAACATCAAGACAGGGCTTCCACTATTATGTTCTCTTTACTCATTACCGTACTACATTACCTTGTTAGGTCTGAGAAGTCATACGTATTTGCCTCATAATACCTTTCCTATTACCCTTGACCAACTTCACTCTCCTCAGGGTAAGATTCGCTCTACGCCCTGCCTCAATTGTGTCCCACTATCATTATTGCCAAAACTACAGATGGAGGATATATCATTATCAACTCCATTAGGCTATTCATTGTAATTCCTACTGAAAATGACTTACCCTTATGAGAGCAATATGATTTCGTTGATGGAGAATCATATTCACTTTCAGAGAGGTACTTCATGGCCAAGACCTTTCTTGTATTGAATCTCTACCAGAGTACGCTCCTCAATTCCATATCCCTTACTAGAAGGGAACCTCTTTATTATATAATTCTATGGATAGTGGCATTCTTCATTGGGAACATCATCTCTTGGTTTTCACATTATCCTGGATGCCATGGTTCCATACCCTTAATTATTTAGGGACACTAAGGAATATCATATGGTCCTTCTCATTGTTGATATCGGAGCACCCTTTTTAGTCAGCATTGAGGTCTTATTCGTTTCTTATTACATATCAATTCCTAATACACCCATTAACTAATATATACTCATCTGTTTCCATCTAACTCTGTCCTCAAGAGGAGTCTGGCCTTACTTTACTCCTTCTAACCTTCTTTACCTTCTGACCAATTATTTCTAAGGTCAGGTATGGATCATTATACTCTGATCACATCACACAGCGGATATCCTATTACCTTGTTGTCATGTCTAGGTCAGGCACCTAGCTTATTATAAATTTTTAATTCAATCTCGTTAAACATCTATCTCTCTTGGCTTACCATCCTTTAGGGATTTCAACCACTGTTCGGGGATTTAACAAACCTCAAAATATTTTCCTGTTACCTTACCTGTCTTGAGGTTATATCGATCATTTAAGAATTGGGCTATTACTCCACTTTTGTTTTAAGGTGTAGACCCTTACCTCTGCTGGGATCGCTACATTCTTAGCCATCTCATCAAGATCATACAATAAGGAATCTTTAAATTAAACTCGCCTTTGGCATTACTTCCACTATACTTTCTAGTTTCTTGTTCTAGTGGAAGTTCATTCATTTCTCTTTGGAACTTCTCTGGATGTTCCCTTAGCAATAGTGTTTTCTCTATCTCCACTGTTACCTCTACCTACACTGAGAGTTATCATGTACCTTTAACAATCTTTTCCCAACTATTTCCCTATCTGGGCCTTGCTAGTGAGATTCAATCTTACTTCTAGGCAAGAGACAAGTTCCTTGGGAGGGGAAAGTTTAGGTTTCAAATTTGTGCAGTTAAGGAGAACATTATGAAATGAAAACCAATTTAGGCCAGTTTTCAAATCAATATCGTAAGATGGTATGCATAGCAGATTAGAAATAGCATGGTAATAAATATACTGGATAATATACTTTAAACACACTAGAGGTCACCATTCTAGTGTTAGTGAAAATCACATCATAATATTTCATTGTAAAGTCCGTTTGCCAATCATATCCATATGATATAAATAAATAGCTAGTGCCCGAATCAAATATTGCACCCTGTGCAATTATTCATCCGAATTTTATCTCAAGTCACCACAGGCAACTCACTAGCTTCCACCTGCCCCTAGGGTAACACTCCTTTGTAAAGTGTTCGGGTTTTCTAAACTAAAGTATAAATTCTGATCCGTTGTGTATTACTACTCTTCATAACTTTTCCCAATAACTTTTCACAAATCTAGGCCTATCTAAAAATGTTCAGTTTTCCTTGGTGCATGCCCTTCCTGGGCTATCACTAAAATCAAAACTCCCTCAGTCATTCTCCTTGCTTGAGGTTTATTAACCCTCGACATTATTCTGATACAGTCATAATGATTCCAACTACTCTCAGTGATTCAACAGGCTTTTACCATTTTATTGAATTTCTAATTCACCTCGTGGCTACATTCTCCTTCGTTCTCGTTTTAAGCCCCTAATCATCTTCTCAATAAACCACTGTTCATCATTCGTATGTTATAGATAGACGGGGTACTGAGATAACTCAATGGGTCTTACCAAATACCCATTAAAAGGTTTCTCTTCCACTTGCTCCGTAGTGAGGAGTTTAGTTTCTTTCTCGCCTTGTATTGACCTCAAGGGAATACTTTTGGAAGAATTAACCTTTAAAAGATTCCCAAGTAACTAGGGTTTCAGCAACTTAGCTGACTATTTTTAAGTTCTTCCACCTCCTATCTATTTCTTCTCCTTAACTTGTAAATTACCATCTGCACTTTGATTTCAGCAAAGCAATCTAGTGTTCTAAAGATTTCCTCTAGATGAGTAGTGTAACATCCCAAAATTGAAACCCTAGTAATGGGAATATGAGAAATGAGACATGATTGATAAGCATAAGGTGTGAGTAAAGCATAGAACTCCAAAATGGGAAGAAACCAACTTTATCGGATCTTTAGGGGCAAAACGGTAATTTTAAGAAAAGTTCTCAAGAATTCCCTTAAAATAGAAAAAGGTGGAATTAGGGGTTTTTGAGTCACCTATGATGTTTTGGGAGTGAGAATGGCCCAAAATAAATTTTGGTGAAAATTCCCAAAAAAATAATTATTTTTGGGAAAATAGGGAAAAATAAAGAGGAATTAAAGTGATATAATTATTTTAATTACCTAAGGACTCCAAAAATTCAATAAAAAATATGGATACACTCCCTAGGAATATATATGAATTTATAGAATTGTTTCCAAGCATTGGAAATGTAGGAAATAATTTATGGGGAATTTACTTCCGAATTCCTATCGGTAAAGACCTGATTTCAGAGAAAATGTGAAAAAATATCTAGAGGTCTTAAAAAATTCCCAAAACTTTCAGATCACACTTTTGGAATAAATAGGGATTTGTCATGAAAATAAATGGAATTTTTTAGGCCCCTAGCTATTTTTCCTAATAGGGGGCAAGAAATTGGGTATTATGTGACCAAATAATTTTCAAAACTACCCTAACCAATTCCATTGCTTCCTAATCAGTTTTTACCATTTAGTTAGCATCCAACAAGGCCTAAATTTGTGCCCATCATGACCAGAACAGCTGGCTTGTGTGCTGGACAAATTTTCAACCCTTGGATCAACTCTCTTGAACCTTCAGTCAAAGCATGTGTGGTTAGGATTGCTCCTTCATTTTGGCCTACTTATGAACTTAATTTTGGGGTAGAAATAGCTGCCCAAGGGCAGGTTTTGGGGTAGCAAATGAGGTATATAAATACCCCCATAATTCACCCAAAATTGGTGCAAAAATCTGGAAAAATATGGGAGGTTCTGCACAAAATTTTTCATGACTTCCAAACACCCTTCAAATCACTTCCAATCCAATTATTGAATTTTTTGTAATCATTGAATATTGGCTAATTGGGAAAGTTGGTCAAAAATTAATTATGAAAAATAGTTTTGAGCCTTAGAAAATTAAGAAAAAATAAGAATAAATTGTCTTGAGAATTATAAGACATTGTACAAGTGATTTTATTCCTAAAATATCCCTGGTAAATCTTTAAAGGAATTTAAAGTCCAATTATGCTAATTGGGGTTTTATTAGGAAAAATTCCAAATAAATACTTATGAGACTAGATAAATCCTAAGAAAATTCATAGAACTCCTATAGGATTTATAAGAGGTTATGAAATAATCAAAAAGTTTTAAAGTTCCTAAAGTCTCAAAAAAGTAACTCTCGAGCAAGAAAACTAAAATAGTAAAGAAATTGGTTTTCTTTTCTTTTAATGATATAAATTAAGTATGGGAGTAAAGGAGGGCTCTTGAGGAAGAGAAAATTGATAAGAAAATATTAAGGATCTGACAAAAATTAATTAGGAAGCTCAGATAATTGATATAGAAAAAGACGGAGCTAATTCAGTATCAAAATGGTACTGAAAAAGGTGAGAAGTATACTCATTTTTGCTTTGCTCTCTGTAACATCCCAAAATTTGAAACCCTAGAAATGAGATATGATTAATAAGCATAAGGTATGAGTAAAGTATGGAAACCCAAAATGGGACGAAACTGACTTTATCGGATCCCTAGGGGCAAAACGGTAATTTTGAGAAAAATTTTCAAAAATTCCCTAAAAATAGAAACAAGTGGAATTATGGGTTTTTGAGTCACCTATATTGTTTTGGGAGTGAGAATAGCCCAAAATAAATTTTGGTGAAAATTCCCAAAAAAATAATTATTTTTGGGAAAATAGGGAAAAATAAAGGAGAATTAAAGTGATATAATTATTTTAATTGCCTAAGGACTCCAAAAATTCAAGGAAAAATATGGAAACACTCCCTAGGAATATATATGAATTTATAAAATTGTTTCCAAGCATTGAAAATGTAGGAAATAATTTATGGGAAATTTACTTCCGAATTCCTATCGGTAAAGACCCGATTTTAAAGAAAATGTGAAATAAATACCTAGATGCCTTGAAAAATTCCCAAAACTTCCAGATCACACTTTTGGAATAAATATGGATTTATCATGAAAAGAAATAGAATTTTGGAAGCCCTTACCTATTTTTCTCTAATAGGGGGCAAGAAATCAGGTATTATGTGACCAAATAATTTTTAAAAGTACCCTAACCAATTCCATTGCTTCCTAATCAGTTTTTACCATTTTGTTGGCATCCAACAAGGCCCAAATTCATGCGCATCATGATCAGAACAGCTGGCTTGTGTTCTGGGCAAATTTTTAACCATTGGATCAACTCTCTTGAAACTTGAGTCAAAGGATGTGTGGCTGAGATTACTCTCTCATTTTGGCCGACTTACACATTTAATTTTGGGGCAGAAACAGCTGCCCAAGGGCAGGTTTTGGGGTAGCAAATGAGGTCTATAAATACCCCCCATAATTCAACCAAAATTCGTGCAAAAATCTGGAAATATAGGGGAGGTTCTGCACAAACTTTTCTTGAATTCCAAGCACCCTTCAAACCACTTCCAATCCAAGGTTAATCATCAAGCTTTAATCCAAGACTCCTTAAGGTATGTTTAGGCTTTAATTTGATGCTTTGTCCATGGCCAAATCGTGACTTAAATGAGGGGGAAGTGCTGTTT
The DNA here is from genome assembly GCF_004799145.2 of Neltuma alba. NCBI lineage: Eukaryota > Viridiplantae > Streptophyta > Magnoliopsida > Fabales > Fabaceae > Neltuma > Neltuma alba. Next base: position 355,905 of record NW_021635174.1, read on the forward strand.
CATTTCTGTTATGCTGGAAGTGCTAGGAAAGGATAGCAAATTAAGTATGAGTTTGTGTTGTTGATGTTTGGTGCGGTTTTGAATGGGTTATGGAAGAAATTACCCTAAGAACTATGACTTTTCAGTTTAGCCAACTCAAGAACTCAAGGGTAGGAATTGTTTCAATAAGTTTGAATGGTTCCAATGGATTTAAAATGTGATTTTGTGTAGGACTATGCTATGGAAGTATGTTTAAATTCATTGGAATCAAATGTGGAAATTTATGAACATAAGGGGAGGTGTTCGGCCATCTAGAATTCATAGACTTATGATTGGATTTTGATGAATATGATGCTTCCATTGAACTCCTTGGGCATTTTTGTGTAGGGTTATATGGAGGAATTGAATTTGGAAGCATTAAAAATCAAGTTGGAAATTTTGACATCTTTCCTTGTAAAAAATTCACTTATGTTTTCATCAGAATTTAAGGAAGGGATTTGATTTTGTAAAATTTGATTTGATATTTGAATTCTACATGAAAAACCATGTAGGAATGGCCAAGGAGGTTTCTTGAATCAAAAGGAAAACAATTAGGCTAAAAATCCCAAGAAAAAGGGTTTAATGTTTAAGTAATAGGGAATGTGTTTGAATAATTGTTGAGTGATTGGTGTTGGTTTGTTAGGTACCTTGCCAAATCCTCAAGAAAACATCTTGAACTTAAAGGAAATCAAGGACCAAGTACCAAAAGGTAGCATTGAATTACATTTGATTGCTTTCTTGCTTACATTGATGTGTTAATGTGTATGTGTGCAATATGTGCCATGATGTGACTAAGCTTTATTGCAAATGTTGATTGCAATGTTTGAATTATGTTGCCTTGGTATTATGTCCACCAAATATGTGTATGATAGCTTACTTTCCATGGCATAAGAACACATGAATAAGATAAATGCACAAAGGCATTGCACGTAGTGTTGCAGGAATGCATGATAAGTGTGATTCTGTGCTACTGGGATTTCTTTGAAATCTCACTCTTATGTTTAACACCATCTAGGAGGAAGTGCAAGCAAGGGCAAAGGCAAAGAAATTGTCCCGGAGGCCTAATGAACAATTAATGTACCCTAGTGTAAATTTTAGAACTTGTTATGTAATATTATGACTTTGGAAATGTTTGTTGGATAATAGCTCCTAAGGGGGAGCCAAGTATGTATGTCTATGTATAAACATGTGAAAGTATAGTGGAATGTATGTTTAAGCTTGTGTTAAGCCCCAAATGATTAAGGATGGGTAAAAAGTTATGAAAGAGCCAAAACAAAGGTAGTTAGGGGATAACCTTTGACTAAAAAGGACCAAACTTGGTGCATACGAAATAAATAGCAAATGTTCGAATCTGGATTTGAAATTTGGTAGACTAATAGATCATAGTTTTAGCTTTAAATCAAGTGGTAGATCATTAAATTTGGAATTTTTTGGAAAGAGTTATGCCCTTTCAAAGTTGGACAAAAATACTGGAAATTTTAGAATTTACCAAATGAACAGTACATAATTGCGTGGAAACTGGTATTGATCTGTGAGAAATTGATACCTATGAATATGTTTTTATGTAGATCATTTCATAAGCTTTGCGTGAGACTTGAAACTGCTCTGTTTTGATTTTTTTACATTTAGTTATGATTATTCAAAGTTGACCCGATTTTTAGGGGTTACATGAATAGTAACCGAAATCAGAACTTTAAATCTTGGTTTTTACCTACTTTAAGCATCGTGTAACAATTCCAAATGGTTCCAAATAATCTATAATGGGGTTTAAAATGAAGGTGTGACACTCTCATTGTGCCACTTGTCAAGCTATGGGTGGAGAGGATTTTGACTTTTAAAATTCATTTCATTTGGAATTAAATTAAGGAAAGAGGAAATTCAAGAAGGAAGCTTAGTTTGACACCTAAGCATTGTAATTCTTTTAAGCTTTGCTGGCATTTAGTTAATACTTGTCTTATAAATAGCCACCAAGACCCCTCACATTTCAGCTAAATAAAGAACCATAGGAGACTATGTTGCTCTTGCATTTAAAGAGAAAAAGAGCTATTTCTAGTGAGACAAAGTCCACCTAAGTTCAAGGAATTACCAAGGTAAGCTCCTAAGATCTTTGTTAATTATTGTGGGCTGTTTATATATGATTTTATGTAGTTTTGGATGGCCATTTTCTATGGGGAGATGCTGCCAAATTTTTGAAAATTATAGAAGGGTTTAATCAAGGGTTTAAAGCATAGATTACACACTTGAAAAGGATAGGTTTTGATCAGTTTTGAGTGAGTTTTGGAAAGAAAATCCCACCCCTATTCATGATGATTCAATTTGGCCAAGGAGAGAGAATAAGGTTAGAGTTGGATTTGATTTAATTTGATGCTTATAATGTGTTTAAATGATGAAATGGTGTAGGGAAACACCAAGAAAGGAAAAGCAAGAGGAAAGCTTGAGGTGCAAGGTAGTGAACTTACCTATTGTCATTGCTTGATGTTGTATGTTTGTGTGTTGCTATGTACATGTTATTTGAATGTTATTGTGACATATTTTGGCTGTTGTAATTGCTATTTATGATGAGTAGATTATGTTTTCATGGCCATGCATCAAGAAATTAGCTTTGAACATGCTAATATGTCACTAATTAACAAGAGAATAAACAAGTTGGGTGTAGTGCATTAGCATCCATCTAGCGTGATTAATATGGTATTATTTGCTACTGAGATTTCTCCAAATCTCACCCCTTCCTAACCAACCATTTAGGTCAATCAATGGTGGGTAATAATGGCATGAGATGCAAGGAGAAGAAAGTGGATAATTATTACTGTCAATGAATGAGGTTAATTCTCCTATATTGTAAATTATGTTTATGAATGCCCATGATGTAGTGTATGTGTTTATAATGACTATGGCATGAATGGAAATGTATGAGAATGAATGGGAAAAAGTAAGCTCAAGTTTTACATGCCAAAGAAATAAAAAGAATTAAAGCAAAAGTTAGTTAAGGGATAAAACGTAGGTTTTGAAGCAGTTAGATTTGAGCTTCAGTTTGACCTACCAAATGGACAAATTAAGCCACAAAATTTGATAGGCTTATAGTACACATACCAAGCTTTAAAATGAGAGGTAGATCACCTTAATTGGATGTGTACACAAGGAGATGTGAATTTTCAAATTTGAGGCACAGAATCTGAAAGTTCCAGATTTTACCAAATGAACAGTAATCTTTATTGATTAAAGGGTATGAATTGGCCAAAGATAAGTCAATTGAATATTTTTTTTCCTTAGAGAGAATTAAAAGAGAGCTTTCTGTACAATTTTAGAACATCTCCATACAATTTTTCTAGAATTAGTTATGATTTTTTAAAGTTGGACCTGAAATCTGAAAAACGCATAGTGAATAGTAATTTCTGAAAAGTAACATCCTAAATGAGATTTTTGAGCTCAAGACCATCCAATATAGCCAAAAATGATTCTAATTAAACTCTAAGTTATTCTAGAAGTAAGGTGTGACATCGATCACCTGATTGATCAATGGCTAATCGATCAGTTGTCAGATAATTGCTATATGCATTGAACCTGATCGATAATGTGCTAGATAAATCAAAGTTTATGAGTTGATCGATCATTGATAACACTGTTTAATGTAAAAGCTTAGAAAAAATTATCGATCAATTTATCAATAATCTAATATTTGATCAACTACCAGAGAAAGTCACAAACCGTTGTAAGTACATCAAGGCTTTTATTGATCATCAGATTGATCAAGCTCTTATCGATGTGAACTCACATAACTGGTAAAGTCTCCCACTTATTTTCTATATTGAACAATTCGCATGTTATTGATCACTTTATCGATCAGACCTTTATCGATAACTTGTTCAAACATTGTATGATAATTCACTTCTGGTTAATTGATAATGTGTTCTATTGAAGTTTTTATTCAAGGTCTTTAATTGATCAATCGTTTATCGATCAAATGATCGATCATCAACACCTTCACTGCACATATCTTATCAGGTATTTTTTGAGCTATTTTTAGATCACTTGTTTGATTATTTGTTTATCGATAAAATGATTGATCATCATAACCTCTGCATCTTCTTTTCACATCACACGATCGATCAAAGTTTTTTCTCTGATCTTTTCTAGAATCAACTTTCAGCACTCATTTATCGACCACTTAATTGATTAATCATTAATCAATCAGTATCTATTCTGTATCTTCACTGTGAAAACTCTCTTTAAAACTATGTTTTGATCATCTGTTATATCAACCATTTATTGAAGAAGTATTTGATCAACACACTTTGAAAATGCATTTTTCTCATATTTAGCTTTATCGATAATATGATTGGTCAAATGTTTTTCGATCACATGTTCGATCATTGCACCAATTCATTTCTCTTCAGCTCTTCACAATGATCTTTAAGAACTATGTTCTTTCAAATCTTCAAGCTTTTCTCAGCCTTCATCTATCACATAACTATCCATTAAAAAAAGATTCAAAGGCAAATGAAACTTGAAAGAGATTAACCTTGTATATTCTATTTGGAGATCATGGTGTTCATGCTTTATCATTTATCAATCATTTGTTCGATCATCTTATGATCCATAATCTATTCAATGAATGTATATATCTGCTATAGTTTTTCTTCTGATATTTAATCGATAACTTGATCAATCAATATTTTATCGATCATGACTTCAATCAAGTAAGTTCAGTTTATCTTTTAAGTATATGGTGATTGATTCCGTGCTTTTCAACTTATTGTATCAATGTCAAAGATCATCACTTATTCTGTTACTCTTATTAATTTCCTTGAAGAAGAAGACTTACTTGTGTCAAAACATGTATGCAGATTATGAAGCTCAACAGTTATTTAGTAGCCTTTAACCTACCATGTTAGAAGCATTAATGGCAAACTACCGTTACAACTGCCAAACACATACAAGTGATCTTCCAACGGCTAGAAGCTCTTCAGTCTAACAGATAATTAAACTTCTCTAACTATAAAAAGTGCAAAGGGCATTGAATGAGATATTGAATACGCTAGATCTTGTCTGTTGAAAAATTTACTGTCACATTCAATATGTTAGATTTAAAGTTTTGATGATAACAATTTAAGGAATCTGCGTTTTAGTAAGTTGATTGATCACTTTATCGATCAAGGGTTTATCGATCACTAGCTAGATAAAGTTCCTGTGTTAATAAGAGACTTAGCAGAAATGTTAATCGATAATCAGATAGAAAAATCAAATTTGTATGTGTTGATTGATCAATTGATTGATCATCATTAACACTATTTTGTAGAGAAATTTGCAAAAAATTATCAATCAATTAATTGATAATCTAGCGATTGAACAATTGACAGATAATGGGATACGAGTTTTGGTAAGTGGTTATCAATTACTTTATCGATAAATAAATTATTGATGAGAAGAGAGATAAATGGTAAAGCTTCCTACTCTCATTGTATTTTGTTCTAATCACCATTTATTGATCACTTTATTGATTACAGTTTTATCGATAACATATTCTATCTCACCTGTTTATCAATATTTTTTCTAGTTAAGTACTTTTGAAAATTACTTTATCCATCACTTGATCGATCCACCGTTTATCGATCAAATGATCGATCATTACCTTTTCATTGATTAAACTATTTAAGTCTTTCTTCAGTCACTTGATTGATCATGAATTTATCGATAAAATGATCGATCATCCAATCTTCTGAATATTTTGTTTTCATATAACATGATCGATCAATCATTTCCTGGCATTTTTGAACTGAGTTTATCGACTGCATTTTTTATCGATTATTTGATCGATCAAAACCTTAATCGATCACTTACTCAATCATCTTAAGATTTATGCTCTTTATGAAAATATTTGTTAAACTTTGTTTTATCGATCATGTTTTCTGTCATTCCTTTATCGATAAAGTTTTCGATCAATGTACCTTGAAAGTCAAATTCACTCTTGCTTATCTTTATTGATAAATTGATCGATCTAACACTTATCGATCAATTATTCGATCAATGATCCAACTCTTTCAATACCAAAAGCTACGATGAGATCTAAGAATCTTCTGAATATTTCTCTTTGAGCTTTTCTCAGCCTTGCTGATTAACTTAATACTCTATTTTAAGTGCTTCAAAATCATAGTTGACCTTGAGTCTTTTCACTACATAATCTTTGTCATTCTTTTTATTTATCGATCACTTGTTCGATCATGAGTTAATCCATAACTTCATTGATAAATATAGCTATATGTTTCAAAATCCTTCAACTTAATCGATAAGGTAATCGATAAACTAGTTATCGAACATGTCTTCGATCAAGGTTAATCAATTTATAATTATATTGGATCTGATGTTTGATTGATTTGCTTCTATCCTATTATAAGAATATCACTATCATTTTATCAATTACTTTCCTGAATTCCATTCTGAAGGAAAAAATTATTAGATTGAAGTATTGTTACAGATTACAAAGAAAGTTTAACAGTTATCCAACGGTTATTCGGTAGCCTGTAACCTACCATGTGAGAAGCATTAAATAGCAAACACTGTTGCAACTGAGAAAACATGCAACCAAACTCTCAACTGCTAGAAGCTCTTTCGTCTAATAGTTATTACACTTCCACAATTATAAAAGGCATGAAGAAGCATTGAATGAGGATCATTGAATACACAAGCTACCTTTTGCAAAAATCTTACAGTTGCATTCAATACTCTATTTATGTTTTTACTGAGCTTCAGTGCTTATCATTTATTTACTTTGTGAGAGAAATTAATATATCATCTTTAATCACTTTCTGAGTGGAACTCAAGAGTGTGAACTCTTGAGTGGGTTTGTAACCTTACGGATAGTAAGGGGGAGTGATTGAGAATATCAATTGCTGTACTGAGGCACCAAGAGCTCGGTTAATCTTAGATCATAGTGGAAATGTCAGAGGTGCTCTGAGAACTGTATGTAGGTCAAGTGGTTAAGACTGAACCACTATAGATCTCGTGTCTTTGATCTACGGTGAAATCTTTCTAGGTCTGAAGTTCTCTGTTTAATTAATATCATTGTTTCAATTTAGTTAAATTTTTATAACTCACCCAATTCACCCCCCTTTTTGGTGAGACTACCACTAACATTTGGTATCATAGCAAGTCTCTTCAATAAAGACTTAACAGTTTGAAGAGAGATCCATGGCAGGTTTCAAATACAGTGTGCTACCGGAAGAATGCTCAACATCTAAGCCTCCTGGTTTCAACAGAGAAAACTACACCTTCTGGAAAATAAGGATGAAGATCTTCATCAAAGCTACCAAGTATGGCTTATGGGATGTGATCAAACACGGCAACTATGTTCCAATGAAAACCGGAGATGGCTAACAAGTTTGTAAGAGTCCGAGGGAGTTCGATGAAAAAGACAAGAAGCTGGTGACATTAAATGATAAAGCTATCAACATTCTTACCTGTGCTCTTAGCCAAAAAGAGTATTTTTGAGTTTCTAGCCTAGAAACTGCAAAAGAAACGTGGGAGGTACTGGAGATTACTCACGAAAGAACGACGGGCATAAAATAGAGCAGAATCAAGACTCTCACCATAAAGTTTAAATGTTCAGAATGAAGGATGGAGAAAGCATTTCAGATATGGAAGTCAGATTTTCACACCCTATCAATCATCTCACTGCACTCGGAAAGAAGTATAGTCAAGAGGACCAAGTGAGAAAAATCTTAAGTGGCCTCACGAAAGAATGGGAGTCGAAAGTAACAGCCATAGAGGAAATGAAGGGAGAGTCAATTGGCTCTATGGCAGCTCTGTTTGGAAGTCTAGCGGAGTATGAGAGCAAACAGAAATACAAAAAGAAAATGAATGAGAAGAATCGTAAAGGCATCGTTCTCAGAAAATAAGAGAGTGAAGATGAAGACGAAGAGGATTTGGAAGATGATGAAATGGGTCTTATAGTCAGGAGATTCAAAAGATTCTACCAAAACAAAGTTGAAAGGAGGTTTCAAACAAAATGCAAAACCTCCATATCTCAAAATGAGCCAAAAGATCCAATCATCTGTTTCAAATGTAAAAAGCTGGGACACATCAAAGCAGAGTGTCCATAGTTGTCCAAAATAAACGATAAAGAAAAGAAGAAAGAAAAGTTCAAGAAGAAGAAAGCCTTTGTCACATCAATCTGGGAAGATAGTTTCTCAGAAGAAGAAGAAAGCGATGAAGAAGAAACAACGAACATCTGTCTTGTGGCTCAGGAAGGTGAAGACTCAGAAATGGATAAGGTAACCACTTCTAAACCCTCTTATGATGAATTACTATCTAAATACAATGTATTACATTCTGAATTAGTAAGAATTGTTAAGGAGTTGGTAAGCTCCAAGAAAAAATTAAGCTTTTGGAGGAACAGCAAGCAAAGCAGAAAGATAGCACAACTCCACCTTCAGTATGTACGGAATGTGAGCAAAATAGAAAGAAGGCCGAGGACCTCATAAGAACTTTAGAAAAATTCACTAAGGGCAGTGAAATGCTCAAAGTGATTCTGAAATGATTAAAACTAGAATAGGATATGATCCTGTTCAAGATAAGATGAAAGGAAAGAAGAAAAGTGGTGGTTGATCGTATCTTACTTTCTTTAGAAACACTGTTTATTCCTCCAATCCTTTTACATTATGTTCCTATTGCAACCGTAAAGGTCACATAACTTCTTCTTATCATCACAAGAAGAAAGAAACCTACGGGACATTAAAATGGGTACCCAGAGGTACTTATGTAGCTAGGACAATCCATACTAACCAAAAAGGACCTAAGAAGGTATGGGTACCTAAAACATGATTGTGCTGTTGCAGGAATGTCTCAAAGCATCCAGAATAAACAAACAGTACATCGACAATAGCTGCTTAAGACATATTATGGTTGATACCAAGAAGTTTACATCACTCAATCTACGAGAAGGAGGCAAAGTAAGCTTCGGTGGGAATCAATCTAGAAGAGTTACTGGAATCAGAGAAATAGGAAGTGACAAAGGGATGAAGGTTGAAGATGTGTACCATATAGAAAGATTGTGTCACAATTTGCTCAGTGTCAGTCAAAGAACTAACAAGAACAACTGGGTAATCTTTGATTCAGAGGAATGTCTAGTGATAAGCAAAGATGACCTACCACTAAAGAAGAAGGAATTGAACGTAAAGCTAAGAGCTCCAAGGGACGGTAATTGTTATACTACTCAAATTAATTTGAAATGTTCTAAAAATTGTTTTATTAGTAAAAAGGAGGAAAGTTGGCTTTGGCATAAACGACTTGCACATGTTAACATGAATCAACTTTCAAAACTAACAAAAAGAGACTTGGTCATTGGTTTACCTAAAATTCAATATGAATGTGACATTATTTGCAATGCTTGTCAGAAGGGTAAAAAAATAAAGTCCCCATTTAAATCAAAGAAGATAGTTTCAACTAAGAGGCCACTCCAAATGTTTCATATGGATTTAGTTGGCTCGTCAAGAGTTAAGAGTTTCAGGGGAAACCTGTTTACTCTTGTAATAGTTGATGACTATTTAAGATTCACTTGGACTCTATTTCTTTCCTCTAAAGATGAGACATTTAATGCATTTATCATTTTTACCAAAAAGGTCTAAAATGAGAAAGGTATTTCTATTGTGTCAATCAGGTCTGACCATGGAGGAGAATTTGAGAACAACGAATTTGCAGACTATTGCGATGAGCATGGGATTGATCACAACTTCTCAGTACCGAGAACTCCTTAACAAAATGGAGTTGTGGAAAGAAAGAACAAAGTGCTCACGGAAATGGCAAGAGCAATGCTAAATAAGAAAGGGATTTCACAAGTGTTCTGGGTCAAGGCAATGAGTACGGCATGCTACATCTCTAATAGAGCTTACATCAGAACAATGCTTGAGAAAACTCCGTATGTACTATATAAAGGAAGGAAGCCTAACCTGGTTCATCTAAAGATTTTCAGCAGTAAGTGCTACATTCACAACAACAAAGAAAACCTCAGTAAATTTGATCCTAAAGCTGATGAAGGTTTATTTCTTGGTTACTCTAATTGTAGTAAAGCTTATAGAGTTTTTAACAAATCTACATTCACTATTAAAGAGTCAATACATGTTGTGTTTGCTGAAACTGAATCGATTTCAAAACCTCTAGATGATGACGCTGAGATTATTCAAAATTTTGAAAATTTGAATTAGAACAAATCCTCAAACAAAGTGCTTTCAGAAGAGTCTTTAGAAAACAAGAATGATTCAAATAAACCTCCTTCACAAGAAAACTTAGAACAGCTTAAAGCTTGGAGACATAATAGAAATTATCCTTTGAAACAAGTCATTGGTGAAGTCAATGAAGGGGTCAAAACCCAGAGACAAGTGTTCAATGAGTACAGTTTTCTACATTCATTTCACATATTAAGCTAACCAATGTTGACAAGGCTCTATCCAATGAATTCTGGATAGTAGCAATATAGGAAGAGTTGAATCAATTTGAAAGAAATCAAGTTTGGGAGTTAGTACCTAGACCGAATAACCATCCGGTCATAGGCACCAAGTGGGTGTTTAAAAATAAGCTCGATGAATCTGCACAAATAATCAAGAACACTTGTCAACATTACTCTATCAGGGTGAGTTTGAGATGCCAATGATGGGAGAATTAAACTTTTTTCTGGGATTGTAGATCAAGCATAAGAGACATGGCATATTCATATCCTAGATGAAGTATCTCAAGTAGTTACTAAAAAATATGGACTAGAAAATGCTAAAAGTGTAAAGACTCCTATGAGCTCAACCATCTCACTTGATGCAGATGAGAAGGGCAAGGACGTGAATTTGACCAAATATAGAGGAATGATAGGATCATTACTCTATCTAACAGCAAGCAGACGAGACATTTAATTTAGTGTAGGAATGTGTGCAAGATGCCAATCAGCCCCCAAGGAATCAAATGAAGAAGCCGTTAAAAGAATTCTAAGATATCTTGTCAAAACACAAAATTTGGGAATTTAGTATCCAAAGAAAGGAGCAGAATATCTAATGGGATACTCAGATGTTGATCATGGAGGTTATAAGACAGACAGAAAGAGTACCAGTGGACAATGTCAATTCCTAGGAGGATGCCTCGTCTCGTGGTCAAGCAAAAAGCAAAATACTGTGGCAGTATCCTCCATAGAATCTGAATATGTTGCCACTACCAGCTATTATGCATAAATTCTATGGTTAAAACAGCAACTACATGATTTGGGAATCAACTTGAAGGAGATTCCAATTCTGTGTGACAATACAAGCACAATAAGCCTGTCCAAGAATCCAGTTCACCATGCTCGAACCAAACACATTGATGTCAGACATCATTTTGTTCAGGACTATGTTCAAAAGAAAGATGTAAAAGTAGAACTCATCCCTACTGAATATCAAATAGCAGACATTTTTATGAAGCCCCTTGACTAACAGAAGTTCAATTACTTTAGAAGAGAATTGGAAATGGTAAATCCCAATGAGCTGCAAGAAATTTCTCACTATCTCTCTAATTTGAGTCTTTAGATTTAAAGTTTTGATGATTAAAAGATTAACTTAAGCATCAGAGTGTATAGAAATTTTTTTGTAGGAAGCTATGTTTCATTAAAGAAAAACAGAGGTAAATAGAGTATGGAATGATCGATGAAGACATCGATAATCATGTTGTAAGGAAGGGTTGATTTATCGATCAACTAATCAATAAATGAGGTATATGAACCAAAAGAAAGAAGATGGAAGGAATGTTATTGATAAGCTAATCGATCACTCAATTATTGATCAACACATCGATCAATAGCGGCGTAGAATAACAGTCAAGTCTAGCAAATGGGTAAGAATTATAAAAAACTAATCAATAAATTATTAATCGATTAAATGATCGATAAACCTGGCCAAGTATGAACATTGACTTAACTTATATCGATAACATGATCGATAATTCATTGTTCAATAACTTGATTGAAATTGTCTTCAGTGTTCTTGTGTGTTCTTCTTATTTATTGAACACGTAATCGATCACTCATTGATCGATAACTTGATTGATAAATTCAGTGTCTATAATATTAAATTTTTGAAGAAACCCCATTAGTTATTTAAGCCCTAACTCGATAAAAACAGTTCCTCTGTTCCTGTACAACAGTCCAAAAATCACTGTTTTATTAAATTACTTGTTCCCTTCCACTTGATATCACTTCCTAAGCTCTTCTGATCACTGCCAAACCTTTCAAACTCATAAAACATCGAAGATTCATCAAAATCTCTTCGGACAATGAGAAATGGCAAGAGTTAAGCAACCGAATGTTAACCAAGAGGAAAGCATTAAGAAACAAACACAATCCAGAGAAACAACTCCCTCAACCATAAAGAAAAGATACAAACTGAAAGTCAGGGAGGAACCATCAAAGAAAAGAGGTGTATTAAATATTCAGGAAAGTCAGACTGAAGGTTCTGAGCACCCTACTCCTCGGAGAAAATCTCCCCGATCAAAGTCAAAATCTAAGCTACCAATGGTTACCGAAGAATCTGAAACAGAATTCGATGGTGAAGCTTCAGTTCAGAAAGCTGTGGAGGCTACACTAAGAATTTCTATCCCCAAGCAACTGAGACAGAGGAAACAGAAAGCAAGTGAGGGCGTGTCACACCAAGTTCCTACCCAAGGTACTCTATCTGAATCTTCTGAGTTTTTGGTTGGGAATTTGAATAATGATGTGAACATAGGTAAGCTTAAGGTAGATTTTGCAAACTGTAAGTTCTGTCTTGTGGTTTCAGTTGATATGCAAGGCCTAAAGAAAAATGAAAAATTAATTTGGATTTGAGTGACCCACTTGATCATTATTCGAATTGGTTGATCATTGGAGGAGAATACTACCCAGAGGTGATTAAAAGATTTTATTGTAATATGGAATCTGTAGAGGAATATGATGATCAAGGTAATCTGATAAATGATTATCTAAGAATCAAATTAAGAGGTAGAATCTTCAATCTCACTAGTGCCAAGCTAAATGAACTACTAGGAAGACAAGAATTTGTGAGGGGAGGTGACGTGAATGACATCAAAGCCTATAAAATCCTAATGCAGAGTGATGCCTACCCCAGGGCACTAAATTTTCCACCAAAGCAAATGTGTGATTATTATAGAATAATCCAATATATCTATTCAAGGATTATGGCTAATAAGTCTAGAAGTTTCTCACATATGAACTGAGATGATTACTTACTACTGGCTAGGATAATTAGTGGAGAAAAGATCAACATAGGGGATTTGATTTTTAATGAAATGAAGGATTTTGCTCTTAATAAATCCAAGTCTATACCAATCCCTTATCCTCAATTGGCCACTTATCTCCTTCAAGTGCATAATATTGCACCTCTTAAGCCAGGAGAAATTAAAGTAAAGGTTCCTACTTTTGGCATCAATAAACTCAACAAGATAAGAATCTCTGTGCCATTCAGACCCTCACAGAAGCTAGCTCGAAAACATAAAGGGAAGCAACCAGCAGCTTGCACATCTAGACCCCAAGATGAGGCAGAATCTATTGCAGCTCCCTCTTATACCTCTGGACCCTCATTCCTGGAAAGATCAATCAGGGAGATGTTCCAGACAAAGCTTCAAGAATTTGAGAGGAGAGTTTATGCCACGGCCAAGGACTATGGGGAAATATCAGACAGGAAATTTGATGGCCTTTCTAAAATTTTAGATCTTCATCACCAAGCCATGATAGTTTTTGGAAAAAGGGGTCTGTCAGAGGTTTGACTATGTTGAAAGGAAGATCAAAGACTTGAAAGGGATGGTGGCCTTTCTCTGCAACAATTTCTGTGCACCAAGCACTTCATTCAGCTTTGAAGACCTACTCTCTCACCCACCATCTCCTTTTCGTCTTGAACCTGAACCACATGCCTCACCTATATCCACTTCTCCTACTTCTACTTCACCATTTGTACCTTCCATATCTCCCACTCCTCCTCCTGCTACCTTAGCCCTTATCCCTGTTTCTTAGCCTATTTCTTCTCTGACTCTTCCACCCATCTCTCAGACTGTCTCTCCATTCACTTAGCTTCCCCCTCTTCTCATCCCCATCACCTTGCCTACTACTTCTACCTTTTTTCCACCTTCTGATGCTGACAAAAAGGGGGAGAAGGAATCTTAGTTCTTATTGTGTTCTTTTCTTATTGTGTTTTTTTTGCTAGTTCTTATTTTATTGTGTCTTTTTGCGGTTGGTTATGCTGTTGATTATGATATTTTGTAATCTGAATTCTGATGTTTAGATGCTATTAGTTATGATTGAATTTCTGCCAGTTTTACTAATTTTATTTTGATTTACACCGATTAGCTATTGATATATGATTAATTTTTACACCTATGTTTTGTCATCATTAAAAAGGGGGAGAATGTTAGATTTAAGGTTTTGATGATAACAATTTAAGGAATCTATGTTTGAGTAAGTTGATCGATCACCTGATCGATCAAGGGTTTATCGATTACTTGATAGATAAAGTTCTTGTGTTAAGAAGAGACTTAGCAGAAATGCTAATAGATAACCAGATAGAAAAATCAAATTTGTATGTGTTGATCAATCAATTGATCGATCATCATTAACACTGTTTTGTATAGAAGTTTGCAAAAAATTATTGATCAATTAATTGATAATTTAGTGATCGAACAACTAGCAGATAATGGGATACGAGTTTTAGTAAGTCCTTATCGATCACTTGATCAATAAATAAGTTATCGATGAGAAGACAGATAAATGGTAAAGCTTCCTACTCTTGTTGAATTTTGTTCTAATCACCATTTATAGATCACTTTATCGATCACAGTTTTATTGATAGCATATTCTATCTCACCTTTTTATTGATATTTTTTCTGGTTAAGTACTTTTGAAAATTACTTTATTGATTACTTGATCGATCCACCATTTATTGATCAAATGATCGATCGTTACCTTTTCATTGATTTAAACTATTTAAGTCTTTCTTCAATCACTTGATCGATCATCAATTTATCGATAAAATGATCGATCATCCAATCTTCTGAATATTTTGGTTTCACATAATGTGATCGATCAATCATTTCCTAGCATTTTTGAATTGAGTTTCTTGATTGCATTTCTTATCGATCATTTGATCGATCAAACCTTAATCGATCACTTATCGATCATCTTAAGATTTGTGCTCTTTATGAAAATCTTTGTTAAACTTTGTTTTATCAATTATGTTTTTTGTCATTCCTTTATCGATAAAGTTTTCGATCAATGTACCTTGAAAGTCAAATTCACTCTTGCTTATCTTTATCAATAAATTGATCGATCTAACACTTATCGATCAATGATCCAACTCTTTCAATACCAAAAGCTACAGTGAGATCTAAGAATCTTCTGAATATTTCTCTTCAAGCTTTTCTCAGCCTTGCTGATTAACTTAATACTCTATTTTAAGTGTTTCAAAATCATAGTTGATCTTGAGTCTTTTCACTACATAATCTTTGTGAAGTCATTCCTTTTAGTTATCGATCACTTGTTCAATCATGAGTTAATCCATAACTTGATCAATAAATATAGCTATATGTTTCAAAATCCTTCATCTTAATTAATTGACAGTGTAATTGATAAACCAGTTATCGAACATGTCTTCAATCAAGGTTGATCAGTTTATAATTATATTGGATCTGATGTTTGATTGATTTGCTTCTATCCCCTGAATTCCATTCTGAAGGAAAAACTTATTAGATTGAAGTATTATTACATATTACAAAGAAAGTTCAACGATTATCTAATGGTTATTCAGTAGCCTATAACCTACCATGTCAAAAGCATTAAATGGCAAACATCATTGCAACTGAGAAAACATGCAACCGAACCCTCAACAGCTAGAAGCTCTTCTGTCTAACGGTTATTAAACTTCCACGATTGTAAAAGGCGTGAAGAAGTATTGAATGCAGATCATTGAATGCATGAGTGCAAAAATCTTACTGTTGCATTCAATACTTTGTTTGTGTCTTTACTGAGCTTCAGTGCTTCTCATTTATTTACTCTGTGAGAGAGATTAATATATCATCTTTAATCACTTTCTGAGTGTAACTCAAGAGTGTCAAATCTTGAGCAGGTTTGTAGCCTTACGAGTAGTAAGGGGGAGTGATTGAAAAGATCAATTGTTGTATTGAGGCACTAAGAACCCGATTAATCTTGAATCATAATAGAAATCTGAGAGGTGTTCTGGGGACTGTACGTAGGTCAAGTGGTTAAGACGGAACCAGTATAAATCTGGTGTCTTTGATCTACGGTGAAATCTTTCTAGCTCTAAAGTTCTCTTTTTTATTAATAACACTGTTTCAATTTGCTTAAATTTTTATAACTCACCCAATTCACCCCCTCTTGGGTGAGACTGCCACTAACACAATACTCTGTTTTACCAAACTTTAGTGTTTAACATTCATATACTCTGTAAGAGAACTTGATACACCTTACGTTACTCATTTTCTGAGAGTAACTCAAGAGAGTGGACTCTTGAGGGGATTGTAACCTGACAGGTAGCAAGAGGGAGTGATTGAGTGATTCAATTACTGTACTGATGCACCAAGAGCAAACTTAATCTTGGAGATTTAGTGGAAATCTCAGATGCATTCTAAGGACTGGATGTAGGTCAAGTGGTTAAGACCGAACCAGTATAAAACTCCGTGTCTCCATTTGTCGGTGAAACTCTCCTAACTCTTCTCATCTATTTTATTTGCTTGGTTGTTTCATTATGTCGAATTTCTATACTTTACCCAATTCATCCCCTTGGATGAAACTACCACTAACAAGTATAAAAATCAGAACGTAGTAGGGGTGCATTTTAGACAATCCTTTGTCTACCCATTATAGTGAAACCTTTACTGTGTGACTCAATAAGTCTAAGTAGCCTATCAGTTAAGCTAATTATTTTCTTCTATGCTTCTCTAAGGTGACGCGATATGTTTAGTTAATTGAGATCAGAAAATAGTGCCAGAATATGTCTCAGTGGTATAGGGTAAGTCAGGACCCGAAAAAGTACCAGTTACGGTACATAATAGCAAGATAGGTGGAGGAATGCCTAAGGATATTATTTTGCACAAATTTTATATTAATTTCCTCCCTATTTTCATGCCAAAATGATGAATGGATACGGAAGGGACAAGTGTATAGTTGGATGAAAAATACATGTACAGTTGGATTAAAGGCATGTGGCTTGATGATGTAAGCATGATGTCATGAGGACACTTGTCACTATAAGACAAAGAGGAAAAAATAGATGTCCAAGATTTAATCTTGTAATTTTAAGATCAATGGCTAGGATTTGTTCTTAAACTCTATAAATACCCCCTCCCCCTCATTTCATACAAGAGCTCATGAAACCTTAGGGAAACTCTTGCAAAATGAACTCTAGAGAGAGAAAGAAGAAGGGGATAGAAAAACCAAGTGATCTCATGTAAGATCAAGCCTAAGACAAGGTACATTCATGGTTTTTGATGTAGCCTTCACTACCCTTATTTTTATTGAGCTTGGTTATAGATTTTAATGGTTTTTAGGAGCTTGAAACCCTAAGAGGATATGCTGTAGAAAATTGTTAAGGATAGGAGAAGATGAAATTGATGCTAGAATAATGTTTAAAGGCTTAAATGGAACAAGAATTAAGAGGCTTTATGTTTAAACTGGTTGAATTTCATGATTATGTAACTTGAGTAACATTTTGGCCAGACCTAGTTCTTAGGGCTATGATTGGATTTTAATGATTTTGATGCTTCCAATGTGTTTAAAATGAAAAATTGTATGGGGTAAAAGTAAGAAAACAAGTTTGGAAGCATTAGAATTCAAAATGGAAATTTTGGACCCCAGGTGCATACTATTCCATCAAGGCTGGTTCATGGGAAAAGAGTTTGATTTTGATTATTTTGAGCTTGAAAATGGATGCTACATACAAAATTGTGTAGTAATAGCGTGTGGAATTAATTTTAGAAAAGTTAGAAATCAAGCTCAAAGGTTAGAAGTTAATATAGTTCAAAGAAAACAAAGTATTGATGTTATTGATTATCATGGCTCTAATGAATGAATAAAAATGATGTGTTGATACATTTAGGGTAATGAGACATCAAGAAAAAGAAATGGCAAAGGTTGAGCAAGCAACCTTAATAGTTGGAAGCAAAAGGGAGCAAGAAGAAAGCTTAAGGATACAAAGTAGTGAACTTACCTATCTTATGTGCTTGATGATATGCTTGTTGTGTTGATTTGCATGATGGTAATTGTGATGATATGAGCTATGTATGAATGATGTATGTTCTATCTCTTGATGATTTCATGTCCATGCATGTATTATGAGACATCGAGCATAAGGGTAGATCACTAATTGGCATAAAGATAATCAAGGAAGCATATTATACACTTGCATTCGTTTTGCATATGTTGACGGTATTGTTTGCTACTGACATTCCCCTAAATCTCACCCCTCCCTAACTAACCATTTAGGTCAATCAATGATGCACAATGATTTCATGAAGGAGAGCATGAGAAGGAAGGAGAAGAAAGTGGAGAAATGTTGATGTTAATGATTGGTTAAGAACTTTTGTATAATTCTCCTATTATGTAAATGTATATGAATGCCAATAATGCAATTTATTTGTTTAGAATATTTATGGCATGAATAGAAATGCATGAGAATGAATGGAAAAGAATAAAGCCAAGTTATGCATGACAAAACAATAAAAAGAATTAAAGCAAGAATTGTCTAATGGATAAAACATGGATCCTAGAGTAGTCAGTTTCCAACTTCAATTTGACCTATCAAAGGTATGAGTTAAGTGATCAAATTTGGCAGACGTATTGTACACATCCCAAACTTTAAAATGAGGGGCAGATCACCTCAATTGGATGTGTATACTAAGAGATACAAATTTTCAAAGTTACGGCAAGAAATCTGGAAGTTTCAGAATTTACCAAATGGATAGTAAACTTCAACGAATAAACTATACGAATTGGCAAGGGTGAAGTCCAGTTTTATATTTTTTCCCTATGAAGAATTAAAATAACTTCAAATAGAATTTTAAACCACTCCAATAAATTTTTTTTATAATTAGTTATGATTTTTCAAAGTTAAACAAAAAAATTGGAATTTAACCAATGAACAATAACCTGAGAACCAATTACAAATTTTCAATCTACGGGCTTGTTTCGTGAATTGCTTGAACCATAACAATTCCAATTGTGTACTTTGAGGGGCTAAAGGAAGGATGTTTCATTACCTATTATAGTTAGGTAAAGGAGAGTAAGATTCGAGAGAATCTCAGTCCCGAATCTCAATAGCAAAGTTATGTCATGCTATATATCAATCAATATTCCCATGCATTTTCTAGCATAATCATGCCATAGAAAAAGAGCTTATAATCATGCCATTTAACAACTCAACTATGCATATTGCCGAGGTATGAAATACAAAGAGTTTAACATATCAATCATAACTAGCTCATTCACCTCATGGCATAAAAATATATAGGAAACAAACAAACAAAGCACGTTAACATTGAGTTGTAAGTTCTTGCTCTCCCTTATTTAGTTTCTTTTCCTCTTCCTCCTCTTCTTTTTCTCTATGAAAAACTAGGCCTATCTCTTCCTCTCTTTTTGTAAAGCTCCCTTGTCAGTTAAGTATGTAAGACTTGTTGTTTAACCACTACTATGGTAGAAAAGGAAAACCGTTACAACAATCTACCATAGTAGAAAAGAAATTAGTATATATTTTGCAACTGACATTCGAACATGTGAGCTGAAACCCAGAATTTGATACATGCATCCAAAAACATTCAGTCCATTCTATTTGGCCTCCAAGCCTCAGGCCTAGGTAAATAAAAGAATCACACATAAGCCCATTCAGTGGTCAAATAAACAAGGCTAGAATTTCATGAAACATTAGAAATAGCTTCCGACCAACCAAATAAGGAGTCAAATATTTCTCCACTTTACAATAATACTCTAACTAACAAAATATTCCAAAATGACCCTAAAGGTGGCAATATACATTCAACCATACATAATACACAAGCTAAAGGCATTACAGCTAATATAGCTTAAGCCTCTGCATCCCTCCCTAGTGACGTAGGCCTAGAACCTTCACCTGAAAACATTTTAAACCATAGGGTGAGACTAAAGTCTCAGTAACCAAGATTTCCAATTTAGAGTACAGACTAGTAGGTGCTCGTGAGGTGTCGATTGGGGCAATTAACATGTAAACTCATAAACGTTAGCCACAAAACTCATGCAAATGCAGTGATGCAAACCCATTAACTATATCCTTCACTTTGGGGGATTTTCAAGAGCTGAAACCGGCCTATCTCTCATTATAGGGGATGTAAGGAGCCCAAAAGGCTTATCCCTCACTATGGGGGACGTAAGAAGCCAACCAGCATGCATTAGTAGAGGCTTTAGCATGTGATAGTATCAATCATGGCTCTCACCATGCCCCAACTGTAACATCCAGACTTTTGGGCCTAAAAGCATCAAAAGTAGCCTGAATTAGATAGGCTACAAGACCCTTTTTGAGCAGAAGTCCCAAAGATGAGAAAGGAAGTCAAAGCAGTTTCAGGGACTAAACTGTAAAGTAAAAGTTTTTTCAGGGGCTTCAGTATAATCAAGGTCAAAGACTCCAATAAAGTCTTGAAGGCCTAGAGAGGGAAAAGAGACTAGATATAGGCCAAAGGTTGAGTTAGAAGCCTCAAAGAGAGGATTATATGAAGTTAAGTCCAACCAGGGACTAAACTGTAAATTCCGAAAGTTATGACCAACAGGGATAAAAATGGAAGAGTACACAGAGAATTCTAAGAAAATCTCAAAAAAAAAAAAGGGAAATAATATTCTAAGGCTCTTCTGTGAAGAGAAAAGACGAAAATACCCCTGAGGCAGCTTCAATGGAATTTATGAGGTTATTACCGGTAAAAAGTATACCATTTGAGGTAATTATTTAAAATAGCGAGAGACCTCAAAAAATGTATATAAAAATGAGATTAAATGGTTAGAAGGTTATACTAATTTATAAAATTAGTCCCTCAACCAAAAGGTCAGTGGAGTGGCTTTAATAAATTAAAGAGCCGGTTTTGCCGATAAAAAGGTATTTTAGTAAATAAATTTTATGCAAGGCTTAAAGGAAGTGTTATAGCCTAAGAAAATTCATAGATACTCTCTAGAATTAAAGGGAATTTATGGATCTGACAGAAAATAATTACAAAGGCAAGAGCACTGTAATTATAGAAAAGAAGTTAAACCCAGAGTAAAAGTGCATCGATAAAGTGTTAATCAGAGTCTTGCACTTTACTTAGCCCACAAGTCGCCACTTGTCAAGCCTTTAATGGATGGTAATTAAAGCTTTCCAAGTGTCAAGCTACCAATGGAGAAGATCTTGACTTTGGAATGTAATTATATTATGAATTAAGTTAATTAAGAGAGAGGTTTCAAGGAGGCTTAGGCATTTGACACTTGGACTTTCATTAAATGTGGTAGATGAGATTTTTGAGAGCACTAAGGAGCTCATCTCTCCCCTAAATCAGATGGAAATTTTGTCCAAGGCAAAGAGGAGAGGAAAAGAGAGGGTTTTGGAAGGAGAACCAAGGAAAGCTATCAACTTTGGTCATCAATCAAGGATTCAAGGTGAGATCTTGGTTCTAGATGTGTTCTTGTCTTGTTTTCCTTCTCTTTTAAGGTTGAAAAATATGTCTTCTCTCCCATTTGATGGCTGGTCAAATTGGTTGATGAGTGGGGAAGGGTTTGGTTGTTAGATCTTGCTAGAACACCTCAAAGTATGGTAGATCCAAGTGGATCTATGTGAAAATTGGAAGAATTACGTACTGATTTGATGCCTATTTCGAATTAGTTACTGTGTGTATCTGATTCTGAAATTTTTCATGCTTAAATTAAACTCTGTAAGCTTTAAATCTATGGATAGAACACTTCATTTGGATATGTGTACGATTTATGGTGATTTTTCAAAGTTAGGGTTTGAAATCTGGAAACAGTGTTGAACTTTTGGAAGAGTTTCGAGTTCCGTACAATTCCGGTACTCTTCGGCATAGAATTGGTTCCTGAAACTATTTTTCCTTTAAATTTAGCTTAAGGAGATTTCAGTGAGACTTGGAATCACTCAATTTGGATTTTTCTAGATTTAATTATGAATTTTCAAAGTTGAGCAAAAATTCTGGAGTTTCTGCGTGAACAGTACCCGTGAACCAAAATTTCCAGATTTGGTATTCTTGAATCTAAGGCTATCTAAAGTGGTCCTAATTGACAAGAAATGGATCTTAAGGATGGGAAATGATAAGATTTATATTAGAAAAGTTAGAAAGAAAACCCTAAGACTAAGAGAAAGGGTTGAGGTTCAAGAAAGCTAGTCTTGAACTTTATGTAATCTAATGGTCCGAATGGATTGTGTGATCATTATGGTTATGTTTAGGACCTTTGGAACATCCAAGAGGATATTTAGTGATGTTGACTGAATGCCCACATGGTTGGAAAGTCAAGGGAGTCAAAGGAAAAGTAAGAGGAAAGCTTGAGGTGCAAGGTAGTGAACTTACCCTTTATGTGCTTGACATGGTATGCTCATGTGTTGGTTTGTATTTGTTGTTTGAATGATATTGTGACATGATGATTGTTGCTGGAAATGCTGTTTTTAATATGTTCCCATGGCCATGCATTTTTATACCAAGCATAAAGCATGATGGCATGTCACTAGTTAACTTAAGTTTATGAAAAACTACATACCATACGCTAGCATCCATCTTGTGCATGTATGTGGTAATGTTTGCCACTGAGATTCTCCCGAATATCACCCCTTCGTAACCAACCATTTAGGTCAATCAATGATGGGCACTAATGGCAGGAGAAGCAAGGAGAAGAAGTGGAGAATTATTGATGCTAATGATTGATACTAATATTCAATGTATAATTCTCCTATGTTATAATTATGTTGTGAATGCCATGTATTTAATTATAAAGCTTATGGCATGTAGAGAAATGTATGAGCATGAATGGGAAAAAGTAAGCCCATGTTAGGTATGCCAAAGAAATAAAAAGAATTAAAGTAAAGAGATGTTAAGGGATAAAACGTAGGTCATGGAGCAGTTAGCTTCGAGCTTCAGTTTGACCTATCATATGAATGAGTTAAGCTATGAAATTTGGCATACTTATAGTGCACATCCAAAGCTTTAAAATGAGTTATGAATCACCTCATTTAGATGTGTATACGAAGAGATATGAATTTTCAAAGTTAAGGCGTAGAATCTGGAAAGTCCAGATTTTACCAAACGAATAGTAATCTTAATCCAATAAACTGTACGTTTTCAGTGAGGGTGAGTTCAGTTGAATAATTTTTCCCTTAAAGAGCATTGAAAGATCCTTTTGTAGAATTTTGGAACACCTCCATATGATTTTTCTAGAATTAGTTATGATTTTTCAAAGTTGGACCTGTAATCTGAAAACTGGACAGTGAACAGTAATTTTTCGAAAATTAATGTCCAAATTGAAATTTTTAAGTTTAAGGCCATCCAAAGTGGTTTGGAATGGTTATAAATGACTGCTAAGGTACTATATAAGTAAGGTGTGACACCAACATATGAATCATGCTTAAACATTTTACCAAAGAGTAGGTCCACATTTCAAAAGCTCTTCAATAGGTGGCTTAACTTCCAAATTTCCCAAAACATTCAGCATCATACAAAACCCCGCAAGACAAATTTTCCTTTTCAATATACAGAATACATTTAGATCATAAATTGTTACTTAGAGTGAGAAAATAACCAAACTATTCACAATACCATGGTAGCATGTACAAATAATTAGCAAGTCGTTACCTCTCACCTAAGTAAGGAAAAACAAACCACTACGATGCCCGTGCACCAACAAGACTTACAACCGGTCTACACATGCACACAAACACACAACCACTATGTATTAGTTATCAAACTAATAAAGTGGTCAACACAATACTTGGGGACTTAAAATTCCTAACCTCAATCCAAACTCTACCTAACTCAAAAGGGTCAAGCCATCTTAGTAAAACCCTAAAAACCACAAAAGTCCACTAAAACTTTAGCTCTCCTTCCACAACATCAATTGGATGCAAAACCTCAATGATCCACTCTGAGAATGTCATACCCAAACCATCCAAAGATAACAAATCAAGTCCTAACAACATTCTAAACTAATTAGACATTCAATTTAACCCATATTATCATAGCCCAAATCATAAAACTCAAATTCAACCTTCACATTATCATCCTCAATCATAAATGTCACACCTTACTATTATATTGACTTAGGTTTCTTTCAAAACCAGGGCATACTTTTTATCTTAAAAACGCTAAATTTCATATTTTTACTGTTCATCGGGTAAAAAACCAGTTTTTCTGACCCAACTTCAAAAATTCATAACTTATTCCACAAAAATCAAATTGGGGTAGTTCAAAATTCTATTTAAATATCTTTAAGTACTATTTCAAGGAAAAATAATCTCATGATCCAATTACTTATGAAAAAGCATTAGGTTTTTGTGAAATGCAACACTGTCCATTTGCCAAAAACCCTTTTTCCCCAGATTCTGAACTATAAATTTGAAAAATCATTAAAAATCGTATACTTGACCATTTTTAACGTAGTAGATATCAATTTGAAGCTCAGGATGTTATCTATAATCATGCCAAATTTCGTGATTAAACGCATTTGGGAGCATAGTCAAAAGGTCACATAAACAAGGCAGTGTCAGTGTGCTTACAGCACTGTTAGTATAATATGTACATAACCAAAAAGGGTCCATGAATTTTCTGGCAAGACACCATACTTTAGCCTCCAATTTGCAGCTTGCTCATAGGAGTTTCAGGCCCTAAAATGTTAGATTATATTTGGGGGATGAGATTTTAAGAAATCCCAGTAGCAAGATCAATAAACCAAAACATTAACATGCATCATTATAAAGCATTTCAACTTTAGCTATCATAGGAGAACTAATCTTTTTATAAATAGGCAACCTCAACATGCAAGGCCATGGCAACAAATGCAAGGAGCAACTATATCACATCATCATAGTTCAACTATATAATAGCAAGCATACATGCCATAAATAACAATGCAAAGTTAACATTAATGGCTAATTGGATCCCACTACCTTGATCCAATGCTTTTTGTTTTTCTTGTTGTTCCTTCTTGCTTCCACAAGTGTCAAGTCCTAACATGGCAATCCACAAAAAGGGCAGCAAGAATCATCAATCATTCCTCATAAAATCAATAACATAACTCAAGTAACTCCTAAACCCTTTAAAGTTTTCATCTTTGTCCTTGAATTTTTAGAGTTGGTTTCCATAAACCCTAAAAATTCCCTCTTGACTCAACCCTACATGATTTTTGATGTAGATTCCAAATATCTACTTGGATTTAAACAAAATAAATTTTCTTCCTTCAGTTTCAGCTTGGCCGAACCACTATGGTTCACTTTCCAAAAATTACAACTTTGGTTCTATGGCTTCCAACCCTCGTTCTTTAGGTTTACCCTACACCATTTTTCATTTTGAACACAATGGAAGCCTCAAAACTTTGAAAAACACATCCTAGGGTTCAGATCTTGCTTTGGCCAAAATGGATCTCAAGCAACATAGCAAAGAAAACGCTTCAAAATAAACCTACAAACTCTTATAACCACTAGGATCTACCATACTTTGAAGTGTTCTAGCAAGATCCAATAACCAAACTCCCTCCCCTACATAAGAAGCATTTCGGCCAGCACTCAAAGAGGAAGAGAACCAGAAATTTCAACCATACAACTCAAGCAAACAAGGCAAGGAACATCTTAGAACCAAAAATTTACCTTGGATCTCACTTATATGCTTAAAGTTGATGCCTTTCTCCTTGGTTTTCCTTTGAACTCTCTCTTTTTCCTTCACTCTTTGCCTTAGCCAAACCTTGAATCATATTTAGGGGGAGGAGAAGCTCATTAATGCTCACAAAATATCCCACCAACCATCATTAATGATATGCCATGTATCAAGAGCTTAATTAGTCTTAATCCTCTCTCTTAATTAACTTAAATCATAATGTAATTAAATTCCAAAGTCAAGATCCTCTCCATTGTTAGCTTGACACTTGGAAAGCTTTAATTACCATCCATTAAAGGCTTGACAAGTGGCAATTTGTGGGCCAAGCAAAGTGCAAGACTCTACTTCTTGCTTGATCGGTGCACTTTACTCCGGGTTTAACTTCTTTTCTATAGTTACAGTACTCTGGCCTCTGTAATTATTTTTTATCAGATTCATAAAATATTCTCCTCATTTTTATCTTTCTAAATTTGCCCTCTTTATCTCAAAATTAATTTCTCAATAATTAAATAAGATGGAAAACTAATTTCCTTCTCTTTAATGATTTTTCCACTTTTCAGAGGAATTGGGAAAAATCTTGGGTACTTAAGGGCCTTCTTTTAATTTTATAATCTCTTATAATTCTTTGAAACATCATAGAAATTTTCTTGGAATTTTTATCCTCCTTAAAATATTTACTTGGATTTTTCCAAATAAAAGATCTTAAACTAGCTTAAATTGCCCTTAAATTCCTTTGTAATTTCTCTAAGGACAATTTGGTTATAAAACCAATTTTATAATCCCATATAATTCTCAAGGAACCTTGTCCTTATTTTTTCATAATTTTCTGAGGCTCGAAATTATTTTTCCATAATTATTCTTAACCAATTTTCCTTAATTAGTCAAACTTTTCATAATTGACTTGGAAAATTATAATAATTATTTTCCACCAAAATTCTTCTATTTTTCCTTGTCATTTTTGACATTTAAATATTTAAGAAAATCCTTATTCCTAATTGCCATATTACTGGATGTGACATTTCTCCCCCTCTAAATAAATTTCGTCCTCGAAATTTAAAGTGTATCTTATTGGAAAAGTTCAGGATACTTTTCCTCTATCTTAGTCTCTATCTCCCTTATAGCTTCTAGTATAAGACCCTTCCAGACAACCTCAACTAATGGAAACTGCCTGTTTCTCAGTTGTTCAACTTTCTGATCAATGATTCGCTTTAGTCTGATCTTAAAGAAGGGTTGTCTTGGAGCATAATGTCATCATAGCTTATGACATGTGTCGGGTCTAAATGGTACTTTCATTGGGAGTTATAGAAGACATCATAAATTTGACTTACATTCGGGGGAATGGTCACTTATAGCCTACTGGTCCAGTCTTGGACAAAATTTGAAATAGTTCATCATACTTTGAACTTCTTAGGCTTTAGGGATCGACTGACTTCCGTTGTTAGTTACGCTTTAATCACCAACCTTAATATTTAACGGTCTCCTTTGATGTCTGAGTAGCTCTTTTGTCTATTTTGAGCCGTTAGAAGTCTTTGCTAAATAACTTTAATCTACTGGGAAGTCTGGTCCACTATATTAGGACTATACTTACTTCTTTCATTAAGCTTTATCCAGCACAAGGGAGATCTACACTACCTCCCATAGAGTGCTTCATATGGCGCTACTCAAATACCTACATGAAAACTGTCATCTTGAGCGAATTCGGCTAACAGTAAGTACATACCTTGGTTACTGCTAAAATTAAGCACATGTGTGTGTAGCCTATCTCCTAACACCCATATCATTCTCTGTGTTTGCCCATCCGTCTCAGGATGGTAATGGTAGGCTATACTGAAGTTCAGAGTAGGGTCCATTTCTTTCATAAGGACCTCCAAAACTTCAAGTAAATCTCAGGTCTTAGTCTGAAACCATACCGCTTAGGATACTCGATAGCCTAACAGCTTCCTTAACTTTCATCTTCTATTATCTGCTAGACTTAGTGCATTCTTGCCAAAATGGCTAACACTTCTGGCTTTTGCACCCTCTTACATTACTTCCTAGAGGTTACCTATCACTGGGCTACTTTTACCTAGGCACACTTAACTGAACAATGCTGACGGAAAACTGAGGCACTGATTTTGATAGGCTCAATCCTAGTACTTTGCTGTCTTAGACCCCTTTCTTAATCTATCTTTAGTTGGGTCTTTTTAGCTTACATTCTTGTCTCTTGCCTCATCTTAAGGGTTTACCCCTCAATACTCAGTCTGTCTCTGTATCACATGGAGTTCTTCCTATATCTTGAGCTAGCCTGAATGTCTCTTTTCTAGGTCTTATGGCTCTAACTCCTCTAACTTTGGCTTTCCTCTATTAATTAGAAGGAAATTGAATCCAGTCCGATCAATGATAAGGTTATTTGGAAGGAAATCATGGGTACTCTCTCAATACTGGTTTACAACCGAAGGAGGTTTCCACATCATTAACTCATCCCTGGTCCTCATCTTCCCAAATAGGTACCAATCTCTGGGAGACTTAGACCATAGGACTAAGTGAAGTCATCTCCATTCAGTTGGTCACCATACTAATAATTCCCTAAAACTGTTCCAAGAACCAATACCATTTTCTTAAGCCTCCTGTCAATTCCCCAGGCCACATATTCGTCTCTTTAGGTGCATAAGTGTAACATCCAGACTTTTGGGCCTAGAAGGATCAAAAGTAGCCTGAATTGGATAGGTTACCAGACCCTTTTTAAGCAGAAGTCCCAAAGATGAGAAAAGAAGTCAAAGCAGTTTCAGGGACTAAACTGTAAAGTAAAAGTTTTTCAGGGGCTTCAGTATAATCAAGATCAGAGACTCCAGTAAAGTCTCGAAGGCCTAAAGAGAGAAAATAGACCAGATATAGGCCAAAGGTTAAGTTAGAAGTCTCAAAGAGAGGATTATATGAAGTTAAGTCCAAGCAAGGACTAAACTGTAAATTCAAAAAGTTATGACTAGCAAGGGCAAAAATGGAAGAGTGTACAGAAAATTCCAAGAAAATCCTAAAAAATGAGAAATAATATTCTAAGACTCTTCTATGAAGAGAAAAGATGAAAATACCCCTAAGATAGCTTAAATGGAATTTATGAGGTGGTGGTCAGTAAAAAGTACATTGTTTGAGGTAATTATTTAAAATAGCAAGAGACCTAAAAAATGTATGTAAAAATGAGGATTAATTGGTTGAAAGGTTATACTGATTTATAAAATTAGTCTTGCAACCAAAAGGCCAGTGGAATGGTTTTAATAAATTAAAGACTAGATTATATCGATAAAAGGGTATTTTAGTAAATGATTTTTATACAAGGCTTAGAGGAAGTGTTATGGCCTGAAAAAATTCATAGATACTCTCTAGAATGAAGGGGAATTTATGGAGTAGACAGAAGAATTTTCTAAACCCTGGAAGGCCATAAAGAAAGTCGGAGAAATGTGGGCCAAGTAAAATAGGAGGAAACTTAAGGGCTAAGTTTAGATCCGACGGTTATGATCTAATCTTCCTTCTCCTCCACCATTTTTGCGACACGTGGCCTCTTCTAGAAGCATGATGCAAGGATGATGTAATAAGGTGATGCAATGATGATGCAAAAGTCCACTTGAACTTCCAAAATTGCTCTTACTCCTTCTTCTAGCTACCAAGGATATTTTGGTCCATTCAAGCCAACTTTTTGGCTATAAATAGGCACTCTTCTCCCCCCCAATTTGGCCAAGCTGATGAACACTAGGGGAAAATCTGCTGCCCTTGCATCTAGAGAGAGAAAGAGCTATTTCTAGTGAGAGAAAGTCTATCTAAGTTCAAGCTTTAAGATCAAGGTATGTGGTGGCTATAGCATCTGATTTGATACCTATTTCAAATTAGTTACTGTGTATATCTGATTCTAAAATTTTTTATGCTTAAAGTACACTATGTAAGATTTAAATCCATGGGTAGAACACTTTATTTGGATATGTGTACGATTTATGGTGATTTTTCAAAGTTAGGGTTTGAAGTCTGGAAACAGTGTTGAACTTTTGGAAGAGTTTCGAGTTCCGTACAATTCTGGTACTGTTCATAATAGAATTGGTTCCTGAAACTATTTTTCCTTTAAAGATAACTTAAGGAGATTTTAGTGAGACTTGGAAGCACTCAATTTGGATTTTTCTAGATTTAATTATGAATTTTCAAAGTTGAGCAAAAAATTCTGGAGTTTCTGCGTGAACAGTACCCGCGAACCAAAATTTCCAGATTTAGTATTCTTGAATCTAAGGCTATCTAAAGTGGTCGTAATTGACAAGAAATAGATATTAAGGATGGAAAATGATAATATTTATATTAGAAAAGTTAGAAAGAAAACCCTAAGACTAAGAGAAAGGGTTGAGGTTCAAGAAAGCTAGTCTTGAACTTTATGTAATCTAATGGTCCTAATAGATTGTGTGATCATTATGGTTATGTTTAGGACTTTTGGAACATCCAAGAGGATGTTTGCTGATGTTGACCGAATGCCCACATGGTTGGAAAGTCAAGGGAGTCAAAGGAAAAGTAAAAGGAAAGCTTGAGGTGCAAGGTAGTAAACTTACCCTTTATGTGCTTGACATGGTATGCTCATGTGTTGGTTTGTATTTGTTGTTTGAATGATATTGTGACATGATGATTGTTGCTGGAAATGCTGTTTTTAATATGTTCCCATGGCCATGCATTTTTATACCAAGCATAAAGCATGGTGGCATGTCACTAGTTAACTTAAGTTTATGAAAAACTATATACCATACACTAGCATCCATCTTGTACATGTATGTGGTAATGTTTGCTACTGAGATTCCTCCGAATCTCACCCCTTCATAACTAACCATTTAGGTCAATCAATGATGGGCACTAATGGCATGAGAAGCAAGGAGAAGAAGTGGAGAATTATTGATGCTAATGATTGATACTAATATTCAATGTATAATTCTCCTATGTTATAATTATGTTGTGAATGCCATGTATTTAATTATAAAGCTTATGGCATGTATAGGAATGTATGAGTATCAATGGGAAAAAGTAAGCCCATGTTAGGTATGCCAAAGAAATAAAAAGAATTAAAGTAAAGAGATGTTAAGGGATAAAACGTAGGTCATGGAGCAGTTAGTTTTGAGCTTCAGTTTGACCTATCATATGAATGAGTTAAGCTACGAAATTTGGAATACTTATATTACACATCCCAAGCTTTAAAATGAGTGGTGAATCACCTCATTTAGATGTGTATACAAAGAGATATGAATTTTCAAAGTTAAGGCGGAGAATCTGGAAAGTCCAGATTTTACCAAAGGAATAGTAATCTTAATCCAATAAACTGTACGTTTTCAGTGAGGGTGAGTTCAGTTGAATAATTTTTCCCTTAAAGAGCATTGAAAGATCCTTTTGTAGAATTTTGGAACACCTCCATATGATTTTTCTAGAATTAGTTATGATTTTTCAAAGTTGAACCTGTAATCTGAAAACTGGACAGTGAACAGTAATTTTCTGAAAATTAACGTCCAAATTGAAAATTTTAAGTGTAAGACCATCCAACATGGTCTGGAATGGTTCTAAATGAATGCTAAGGTACTATATAAGTAAGGTGTGACACTAAGCCAATCTGTCTTAGGAGTTCTCTTATTCCTCCAGCTGCTCTTACCGTCTCTTACTACTTTAGAATGGTACAGAGAGAGGACTTATGCAACTTTTCTTTCCTCTACTTTGCTTTTCAGTATGAGCATACTCTAGCATGCATAATGCCTGGTATTTTAATGCAAGGAGTGTAAGCTCTTACTGGTTGCTATGTCCGTAGTGTGCCAACTGAACATTTTATCCCTATAAGAGGGAGCCTCTTTTTCTGTTCGCAGCTGCTTCTGGAAGTCATAGGGAGAGGACTTTTGAGGTTCTTTTTCTTTTTGCTTACTCTAGTACTCTACTAAGCTCACGTACATATAAGCCGAGCTTCATTCTTGGCTAGTCATACTTCCATTAGGTAAGGTCAACTCCACTTGCCTTGCCTCGGTTGCTTCCCTTTCCCACTCGGATAGGGTATTTTGCTCCATCTTGAGCAACATCAACTCTAACTTGGATGACCAATTCCCATTTTCTCTAGAAGGATTTCTGGCCAAGAACTTATCCTTTGAAAAGGGTGCCTCTCAACCTAAACCCCAAGCGACTGAGTATCTCTTAACATTAAGGGAAACATGCCAAACTCTAAGCCAGTTCCCTACATAGCCATTCATCTCATCCTCTTCTTTTTTATCCTTAAGACATTTCTCTAGAGCTCTCCATCTTACTTTACTATCTCAAGGTTTCTATTCATCTATTCTAGGACTTGAGATAGCTACTCTATCATGGTGCCTTAGGCCTAACGAGGCTATAAGAGTTCGTCTAGCTTAGGTTGCCACTTACACCTTCTTAAACGTGTAAAGATTCAACCCCTAACTGTCTCGTTCAACTCCTTATCATTATTCTTCCTCTTGAGGGGGAATCTGATAATTCTAATCGGTGGCTATCTCTCTCTTTCTTACTTTACTGATCTCACTCTTTGTGACCTCTGAGAGTCGTTGTGTCTCGTTGAGATATCACCTCAACATCTAAGGGTTATCGTGTTCATCTATTCTGACCAGAACCCTTGTTGGCAAGATAGAAGTTACCACCTCCTTTGGTAATCACTCTGTATTCGTCATGACAAAACACACTTTTCTCTTAACCTCTGTTAGTCTTGGGTAGCTTCATTTATCATACCATTGCCTATATAGGCATCCGTTACAAAGTTTAACTTACTTCCAGATTTAACTCCATTTCTCTTGAAGGTAGGATTAGGGTTTTGTCCTTACTGTTATAGGAAGGCAACCAATTCAATCCATCACCACATCAGCTTCGTAGAAGGTCTACATATCAAGTTGATCGAAGGCAATATAATAGTGCTCAAAACCAACTATACCATTTAAGCACCCATCAGATGTAATTGTCCTATTATATATTGGTATGGACATATATATATATCATACAGCAACATATTCATAACCAAGTCAGGTCCTTTAAAACAATCATATGAGAGAAGAAAATGATTAGCACCCTAATGTATCATTGCAATCATTGGGAAGTTCATAATAATGATCATTCCTTGGTTCATTTCCGAAAACTTTCAGGCTTCTTTCCCTGTGATGGCAAGTACTTGTCCTTGGGTACGTAACCTTGGCTTCTCTGTATTCTGTGGCCATTATCTCATAAAGTGTCTGGACTTGCTGCAAGTGTAGCAAACGTTTTACTCAACCATATACGTTCTATCACCATGACTCTTGCCGCAATTGGGCATTCCTTGCCATTTGAAGGCTTACCTCCCTTCTTACTCTTTCGGTTGTCCCATAACTCTTCCTCTTCCTGTTCACATCAGAAGAGGTACCACCCTAATCTCCCTCCTCTAACTTGGGAGTAGGCATCAAATGATGGTTCAATTTGCTCGTCGTAATTTGGCAGGCCTCAACTACCTTGTGGAAATGCTCGAACTATCGGGGAGCAATCATCTCCCTTAAGGACTGCTTTAGTCCTCTAACCATCTTTTGGTCATCTACCTTTCATCATCTCAGTAATGCAGGTAATTGAAGTAGTGGAAAAGACTTCTAAACCTAGCTAAGTACTTATCAGCTGACTCGTTATTCCTCTGCTTCAGGGTTAGGAATTCTGCTTCCTTTCCGTCCCTGGCTGATCTTGAAACTTATTTCTCATAGAACTGCTCTAGGAACACTTCCCATGTCGCTCTCATGTTCTGAGCATCCAGAAGAATTGGTATTCTTCCACTAGTGGTCAGTATCTTTCTCTAACTTGTAAATTGCCCTTTGGGCTTTCCGTGTAGTCAGACAGTCTAGAACTTTGAAAATCTTTTCCAAGTAGATGATCCAGTCCTTTGCTGCTTGGATGTTCAATCACTCCATCGAAGGATGGCAGATTGTGCTCTCAAAAGCAAGTCATCCACTGCTGGGTGCTATTGGGGTCTACTACTGGTATTGCCAATCCAGGCAATTGTTTTGTTGCTTGTGTTACTCAGATTTCTTTCTCTGGTTGCCTCCTGTTGAGGTTAGCCACTACCATAGCTACTGCTGCTACTGTTACAGAGTCTCATTCTTGTTCCTGGCTAGCTTGTGTTGCCCTCAACCCTTTAATAGCCTTTTATTGCAGTTCTAAGCATTCCAAAATTAATCGTATTGGATCAGGATAGACCCTTCCGTCGCATCCTGAGGGTCTCTTCGGCAAAGCGTTTTATCAGTTCTAACCAATACGCTAACTAAACGAATAGCATACTCGAGGAACAAGAAAACAAACAACATACTTGGATTTCATTTAGCAACATATGCATTCATAATATGTCAATCAAGCATCAGTCATCAGTCACAGTAATATAATTTAACATACATAGCCATCTTAGGAACATACATAGCAATCAAGCATGCCAGACCAACCTCCTACGGTTAGCTGTAACAATACAAGTCCTACGTCAGTGCTACAAAAATCCAACTGACTACCCAAAATGGGAAATAGTGAAACTCTCAAGGCTCTGAGTCCATTAACTCAACATCGGATCCTAATGTCAGGCATAAATGATAAAACTCATTCTTCCATCAAGGTATAAACAGGAGCACATCCGTCGTCATCAGGATTCAGTCTTTTGTATCTACTCAAGGAAATGTATTCCTTACAAAGATCTCAAGGGCATCAATGAGATTGTGGAAACTAGCACTTTTCATGCGACTACAAACGTCTCTCACACCATTTTTCCAAAGCCGGGTCTGAGGGAGTACTCTAAGCAATGCTCATATCCAGTCCATCATCTCTAGGGTAGCATCTTCCTTAGTCACATAATGGTAGAGCTTTCAATATCCTGTAGATATCTTAGGTACACATGGGCATTCTGATTCTCATCGGGCTTAATGTACTAGCCCCTCTCCCTAAAATCCCTGACTAGGTCCTCTATGGTGTGAAATTCTTTCATAATTGGGAGTAGCTTGACTTCACTAGACCCAACTCCAACATCATTAGATATTTCAATGACCTCAATCCTCTGAAGATCATTGGAAGCAATGGTGGCTATGTTAGGTGGAGGGTTACTCTCCCATAAGGTATCATAGTAGAAGTCTGCTACAAGACTATAGTCCTCACCCTTATCGAACCATTGAGGGAAAGGTTCTCCTGGCCTCCTCTGGTTAATTGAACCCTCTAAATTACTATTGTGGTCACAACAAGCTATTCTACTCCACCCTACCTTATAATAACCAACCATCTAATAATTAGATAGTAGTATTCTCTTTCAAGAATATGTCAATTTTCCTTTTAACTGACATATTAACTAAGCAGAGCGTTCTATCCTATCCCAAAACCTCTGTTCTGATACCAAAAATATCACAGCTTACTATTATATTGACTTAGGTTCCTTTTAAAACCATTTTAGATCACATTGGATGGTCTTGGGCTCACTTTTTATCTTAAAAACGCTAAATTTCGGATTTTTACTGTTCATCGGGTAAAAATCCAGTTTTTCTGGCCCAACTTCAAAAATTCATAACTTATTCCACAAAAATCCAATTGGGGCGGTTCAAAATTATATTTAAATCCCTTTAAGTACTCTTTCAAGGAAAAATAATCTCATGATCCAATTCCTTATGAAAAGCATCAGGTTTTTGTGAAATGTAACACTGTCTATTTACCAAAAACCCTTTTCCCTAGATTCTGAACTTTAGATTTGAAAAATCATTAAAAATCATATACTTGACCATTTTTAATGTATTAGCTATCAATTTCAAGCTCAGGATGGTATCTATAATCATGACAAATTTCGTGATTAAAAATATTTGGGAGCATAGTCAAAAGGTCGCATAAATAGGGCAGTGTCAGTGTGCTTACAGCACTGTTAGTATAATATGTACATAACCAAAAAGGGTCCACAAATTTTATGGCAAGACACCATACTTTAGCCTTCAATATGTAGCTTGCTCATAGGAGTTTCAGGCCCTAAAATGTTAGATTATATTTGGGGGATGAGATTTTAAGAAATCCCAGTAGCAAGATCAATAAACCAAAACATTAACATGCATCATTATAAAGCATATCAACTTTAGCTATCATAGGAGAACTAATCTTTTTATAAATAGGCAACCTCAACATGCAAGGCCATGGCAACAAATGCAAGGAGCAACCATATCATATCATCATAGTTCAACCATATAATAGCAAGCATACATGCCATAAATAACAATGCAAAGTTAACATTAATGGCTAATTGGATCCCACTACCTTGATCCAATACTTTTTGTTTTTCTTGTTGTTCCTTCTTGCTTCCACAAGTGCCAAACCCTAACATGGCAATCCACAAAAAGGGCAGCAAGAATCATCAACCATTCCTCATAAAATCAATAAAATAACTCAAGTAACTCCTAAACCCCTTAAAGTTTTCATCTTTGTCCTTGAATTTTTAGAGTTTGTTTCCATAAACCCTAAAAATTCCCTCTTGACTCAACCCTACATGATTTCTCATATAGATTCCAAATATCTACTTGTATTTAACAAAATAAATTTTCTTCCTTCAGTTTCAGCTTGGCCGAACCACTATGGTTCACTTTCCAAAAATTACAACTTTGATTTTATGGCTTCCAACCCTTGTTCTTTAGGTTTACCCTACACTATTTTTCATTTTGAACACAATAGAAGCCTCAAAACTTTGAAAAACACATCCTAGGATTCAGATCTTGCTTTGGCCGAAATGGATCTCAAGCAACATAGCAAAGAAAACGCTTCAAAATCAACCTACAAACTCTTGTAACCACTAGGATCTACAATACTTTAAAGTGTTCTAATAAGATCCAACAACCAAACTCCCTCCCCTACATAAGAAGCATTTCGGCCAGCACTCAAAGAGGAAGAGAACCAGAAATTTCAACCATACAACTCAAGCAAACAAGGCAAGGAACATCTTAGAACCAAAAATTTACCTTGGATCTCACTTATATGCTTAAAGTTGATGCCTTTCTCCTTGGTTTTCCTTTGAACTCTCTCTTTTTCCTTCACTCTTTGCCTTAGCCAAACCTTGAATCAGATTTAGGGGGAGGAGAAGCTCATTAATGCTCACAAAATATCCCACCAACCATCATTAATGATACACCATGTGTCAAGAGCCTAATTAGTCTTAATCCTCTCTCTTAATTAACTTAAATCATAATGTAATTAAATTCCAAAGTCAAGATCCTCTCCATTGTTAGCTTGACACTTGGAAAGCTTTAATTACCATCCATTAAAGGCTTGACAAGTGGCAACTTGTGGGCCAAATAAAGTGCAAGGCTCTACTTCTTGCTTTATCGGTGCACTTTACTTCGGGTTTAACTTCTTTTCTATAATTACAGTACTCTGGCCTCTATAATTATTTCTTGTCAGATCTATAAATTATTCTCCTCATTTTTATCTTTCCAAATTTGCCCTCTTTATCTCAAAATTAATTTCCCAATAATTAAATAAGATGGAAAACTAATTTCCTTCTCCTTAATGATTTTTCCACTTTTCAGAGGAATTGGGAAAAATCTTGGGTACTTGAGGGCCTTCTTTTAATTTTATAATCTCTTATAATTCTTTGAGATATCATAAGAATTTTCTTGGAATTTTTATCCTCCTTAAAATATTTATTTGGATTTTTCCAAATAAAAGACCTTAAACTAGCTTAAATTGCCCTTAAATTCCTTTGTAATTTCTCTAAGGACAATTTGGTCATAAAACTAATTTCATAATCCCATATAATTCTCAAGGAACCTTGTCCTTATTTTTTGTTAATTTTCTAAGGCTCGGAATTATTTTTCCATAATTATTCTTGACTAATTTTTCTTAATTAGTCAAACTTTTCATAATTGGCTTGGGAAATTATAATAATTATTTTCCACCAAAATTCTTCTATTTCTCCTTGTCATTTTTTACATTTAAATATTTAGGAATATCCTTATTCCTAATTGCCATATTAGTAGATGTGAGAATAAACCTCTATTTTTTCATAAACCTTAACTCTAAAACTTTAAAATCTCTAAGCCCAAGAAAACTACACCAATGAAACACTTAGACTGACCTATAATAATCATTTAAACTCAAATCAATTGATCAAAAACCTCAATTCCAACAAAACCTAAAAAAGCCCTAGGGTTTCACTGTAGAATCCTCAAAAATTCTAAGAGAAAGAGTATATTAGAGATTAAAATCACTTACTTGAGGCAATGGACCCTTAGAAACATCTTTTCCAAGCCAGAAATTTGAAACTATAGTAGAGCTCAAACTCCCACCTTCAGAAAATGAAAATTTTGCACAATAGATCCTCTCTTGTGAATTTATACACGCAGACTGATCGAGACCAGATTATTGCCTTCTAGATCGTCAAGAAAGTGAATTGCACCAGAAAAAATGTAGCATAGGATATAACCAGTCGTTCTTCTAGAGGAGCTTATTATTAGAAATCCTAGTCTAGATTAATTATCAAAAGCATTGTAAATTTGGGTGAAGAAAAGGGGGGGTTTCAAGTGTTTAAGGTGGTGCAATAAATGAAAAGTGCAGAAAATTAACTGTTTTTGGTATTTTAAATGAATGAAGAAATGTTTTGGATTAAAAAGGAATTATGGTTAAACAGTCTCTTGATAATGAAAACTTAACTATCACTGCTCTTTAAAATGATTAGGAGTTCTAAGAAACCTTTAAGTCTGAAGAAAACCCCAAGTAACCACTTAGGTCCAATGTCTTAATTAATGAAAACTCACTTTAATCAAAGTTAATTAACATCTCTTAAAACACTGTTGAAAACCACCTAGAGTGTAAATGGAAGAATGATGCAAATGCCCTCGGAACGTCAATCGACAAACACAAAATACCAAGCACATAGATTAATGAACAATAGCCACTGATAATTAAACTAAACACAAGGATTCAAACTGAAATATTATATATATTAATCAACATTAACTTCATCCAATCCAAATGCAATGAAATAGTCTAAACACAAGATTTACAATCATAAACCAAGTCTGATACAAAGGGTAGAAAGTTTCCAAATCTAGAGATATTCAACACAACATTAAGCACAAGTTTAGACTATAGAAAACTCCTCGATTAAGTCTTTGAGCTCAAGCTTTGTCTTCCATCACCAAGAGACTAAGGGTTTAGCCTCTCATGCCTTCAAATCACAATCGCTCTAGTAATGAACAACCAAGGTTAAAGCAAAAAATGAGGTTGGAAAAATGGAGAAGAAGGTGGCTGGAGTGGTTTGATCAGTTCAAAAATGCAGAAAATATGAAGAGATAAAGAAAAATGGAAGTTTTGTGTGTAGGATTGAAAGAGAGCCTTTCTGTCGTTCGCTTTGGGGTTCTCACTCAAAATTTGATTCCAAGCTATGTAGTAATGCAAACTCGGGTCGTTTCTCTTTTGGGAGCCTTAATTCATTACCTAAGTTAGACTAAATGCTATGCAAAGTAATGAAAAGGGGTTTTTGGGTTTTTAACATTTAATGAAATGTGCCAAAATTGAATGCAATGAAAGCAAACCTAAGATACTATGTTTTTGGAGTTTTTAAGATAATGATAATGTAATGGAAGTGATTGATAGGAAATCTCTTGAAAATTGTTTTGATAGCAATTACGGTTCATTTAAATATGGGAGTTTCACAAATTATTAGGTTTTCTTAATAAGAACCTCATTAACTCAACGAGTCCAAAGGTTCCATTAATGAACTCATTAATGAAAACTTTGTTTGGCTTCCCTAATGTGTAAAATTGGAATGATCATGCAATTGGCTCAATGTAACACACAATCAACTCAGTACCCAAACACAACCATGCAAGATATGAGAGAATCATGAGAGTTACAATAAGCATATATGCAACTACATATATTTAAGCTCATAGTTCAACATCAATCAATCCAAATTACAAATGACAATCAGTAACCACTGATTACAGAATTAATCAAAGTACCTAACTAAGATTTTACAACTCCTAGACCTAGGAAATCATAAACACATAGCTAGAAACTAAAGATTAAAACTAAAACTCCCCTTTGAAGCTTAGGAACTCATGCTACTCCACCATCTTCAAGAGTTGAGAAGCTTAGCTCATCATAGCCTTGGAATCAGCTCCAACTAGAGATAAATCTTCAGCCATAATGGTAAGGAGATGAAGGAAAATGAAAATGGGTGAAGAAGAGGTACAGGAAAATGGAAGGTAAGAAGATGGATATGGAGGATTAGGGTTTCTGAGGGAGAGATGAGACAAGATGATGAGAGAAACATAGATAGAGGCTGAATAATAAGGGTTTGACCTCACCATACCCAAAATAGGGTTTCTAACCCGAAAATGACGTGTATGGGTTGGTTCCTGGAGGTGGGTAGGTCAGATTTTCCCGAAATGGTCGGGTCTGAAATTTGCTGATACGAGGCGTTCGCCGTGGTGAACCATGGCAGAGAGCTATGCTTCTTTGACGACGACGTTCGCCGCGGCGAAAGCAGAAGTGTGCCACGGTGAACTATGGCAGAGGCTCCTTTTTCGCTCTTTGTGCCTTGAGTCTTCAATTCTGGCCCCAATCTCTAGTGTCCTACGATAAAAAGCAACAAATTGAAGCATCAATTGTCCTAGAAATCAATTGAATACAATTAATAACCAATTATGACAATTTTATCCTAAAAAAGACACTAACTTAAAGTAAGGACTCTTAATCTAAATTAAGCACAATTATCATTAAAAAGGGCCAGAAAATACCACAAAATCATGGATAATGTAATGAAAAGATAATAATATCTTGAGCTCAATCAAATTCCCCCACACTTAGACCTTTGTACTCCTGGACAAAGCTCAAGAATAATTCAAAGAGATACTAGCACAAAGAGAAACACTACCATGCTTAAGGATGAAAGCAGAAGATTAGTAAGAAACTCTCACAGGGTTGACATCAGTAAACAAGGGTATGCTAAGAAAATGAGCACAATGGATAATTAACTCAAAAGATTGATCAATAAAGATCTATCTCGTGGATAAGTGTTTCACTCTTAACTCACTTGTTTTAGGGTTATTCCACTCCAAGTCTATTCAATCCAATTTCTACCATAGGCTTGTAATAATTCTACCTCTCCACCACAATAAGCAAACTTTGTAAATCAAGAGGACTTTTAAGGTTTAGAACTTGAATGAACGCCAAGTGAAATGAATGGGATGAGAATGAAAATGGAAATGAGTACAAGTGTACAAATTATTAAGACAGAATTAACCTAAATAAAAGCAAGGGAAGAAGCTACTTAGTTTTTATTCTATAATTTTTATATCTTTATCCTTTCTTTTCTTTGCTTTTTCTCTTTCTCTTTCTCTTTGTTTTTTTCTCTTTTTTTTTCCGATTTAAGCAACTTCTTCTTCTTCTTCTTTCCTTTTTTTTTTATGCAACTACAAATAATTGCATGCATGTACTCAAGATGAACGTCCAAGGGGTTTACAACGGTAAAATGATTGGGTTTGTGTTTGGGAAACGAGGATTTGAAATCAAATGCCTCTATCATTTTCACAAAAATTGATTCACTAAGCTTCAATTAAGAATTAAAACAAGTTCTAGAGAAATATGAAATAAGCAGATTCACTCAATTTAATAACTTTAGGCCCAAAAATCCTTCCAACAAGGCTAAAATCTCAATTAATCAATCTCAAGGGTTAACAACCACACAGTCATAGTTTCAAAGCATATCATCATTTACTATCTGTCAAAAACATGAGAATAACTAGCTCAAGTTCAACCCTCATTTAAAAGCATGGAAAGTTTTCAAAAAGCACTAGTACAATTTGAACTTTTCCAATAATTTTAAAAGGGATGAAGGAGTATAAAGAATCTAAGCCAGGAAAAATTTTTGAAGACCAGCTGAAATTGCAAAGAATTTATTATTTAAATGATTTTTTTGAAGAGGGGGTTTGCCGCGGCGAAACTGTGGAGGTTGCCGCGGCAAAACATAACAGAAACGAATTCTGGAGAAAGGGCCGAATTTCGCCGCGGTGAAACATAAGTTGGCTGTGGCGAAAGTAGCCCGAGAGCTAATTAACATGAAAGAAAGGGAGCTTCACCACGGTGAAGTCAAATGTTTGCCACGGCGAAGGGTGGCAGAAAGCGAAAAATCCTGAGCAATTTTCAACTCTTCAGCAACTAAACTCAAAATATTCACAATTCAACCAATTTAAGTTCAAAAACACCTCAAAATCAAATAGATACATGGATGCATGAGAAATATTTGCTAGAATCCACAATAAGTCCCTCCCCCACATTTAAACACAACATTGTCCTCAAGGTGTGAATCAATGACAACAAAAACCAGAAATGAAGTGCAGGGGTGAAAATAAATCGAAGATCATAACAAATCAATAAGAAATCATCCATCTAAACAAGTTCAGAACTAACTGAGCACAATAAAAGTTAAGGAATATCCAGCCTCAAAACAACAGAACAAGAACAAATGAAAACAACAGAAACACAGAGACGAAAAACTAAAGCTGCCCAGGATCATCTACCCCGAATCCTGACGGTCCTGCATCAGATGTGCTTGCTCCGTCCATACCCATACTGCTCTGTGGCTCCTCTTCCTCAGCTGGTAAGGCAAAGTTCAATCTGTCTACGATCAAGGCATCAATACGGCAGTGGTAGCGACGATCTCACTCATACAGTGCAACACGATCCTTTTGCCGCTTAATCTCCCGGAGGAGTGTAACGCGTAACTGGTGAACTTCCTCAGACATCTCG
The DNA here is from genome assembly GCF_004799145.2 of Neltuma alba. NCBI lineage: Eukaryota > Viridiplantae > Streptophyta > Magnoliopsida > Fabales > Fabaceae > Neltuma > Neltuma alba. Next base: position 398,541 of record NW_021635174.1, read on the forward strand.
TCAATGTCATCCGCAAGTGTGTTTAAGGTGATTGGCTAGGAAGGCTCAAGAGTATCTTGGCCTTCCTCGGCTGGCTCAGCAGCTGCTTGGCCTGCACTAACATCATAAACCGGATGGATAGGAGGGTGGGGTCCAATAGTGGGTTGTTTGAGGCGCTCATACCGGAAGAGGGGTGCAGGTTTGAAATAGCTATCAGTATCAAATGCAGGTACCCTGCACTTGCGGAAAATGTCAAAGATAAGGTGGGGAAAAATGATGCTATTGGTGAGTTTTTTGGTGTTAACGGAATCGTGGAGGGCTGATTGGATAGTTTGAGCTACATCAAAAGTTTTTCCGGTCATGAGGAGAAAAATGTAAAGGGCTTGGCGTTTAGGAAGGTTTTGGAGATGGGAAGTGGGCAAGATGTTATTGCAGACCAGGTGCAGCCACGGCCTCGCCTCAGGCCAGAAATCGAAGCGTTTCAAGTAAAGCTCAACAGTGCGGGGACGATGCCAAGTGGCACCATCCCGGCATAAGGTCTGGACAATTTCATCATAAGGATAATTATCTCTATAATGTGAATAATGGGAATGATGAACCTCAGGAAGCCGGTAGTGGTGGGCTATGTTATATGTGGTGAAGGAGTAATTCACATGGTGGTCACGGAACAGGATGGATAACATGCCATGAAGGCGGGCGTAGGTGTAAAAGTGGCGGATGAAGGCATCATTGCCCATTTCTCATGGGCGAACCAATTCAGTCAATTGGGATTCCCAGAGTCTTTGGACAAAGGGGTGGTCTGGTGGGTCAAGAGGAAAGGGTCTCTCCTTAAGGAGGGGGCGCTTGTCTACTATCTTATAGAGGTCACCATAAGATAAGGCTTCCTTAGAGTCAGAGTCAGACACGGGTAAGGGTTCAGGATTTTTGGTGTGAGGCATTTTCCTGTAGCAACAAACAATAAGAACACTAAACACAAAACAAATAACCACAACCTAAACAACTTAGAAAAAAAAAAACAAAATTACAACCTAGACAGTAGCAAATGGTTAGTTAATGGTTCATAGGTTTTCAGAGGACCAAAAGTTGTCAAAATTAAGCAAAGAGATTAAAGAAAAACACAATGTACTATGAATCATTAGATAACCTACAGGCTACGTAACTACAAACTAACAGCAAAATAACCCACCCCAAACAACACAATACCAAAACAAACAAGCTAATAACAACTAAACAAAATTAAACTAAAGGAAAGAATAAAGGAAGGGAGAAACATACCGAGAGAGGAAACGAGAGACGCACGGTGGAGAGCAGAGAAAGAGAGAGAGGGAACCAAAGAGATAAGGGAGAAGAGAAGAGAAGAGAGGGGGAAGCCACTGAGAGATGGAGAAAGAGACAGAGGGAGCCGATAGGAGGGGAAGAAACTGTTAGAGCGCACACTGAGAGCAGGGAAGCCGAAGAGGGAGATGTTCAGAGTGAGGGGGTCGACGGTTTCAAATGGAAGGCTTGAGCAAAATAATAGGGACCGGCAGATGTGAAGAAAGAAATAGGTTAAAAAGGGGGGTTTAAATGAATGGGGGAGGGAAAAGACCAAAAAGGGCTCAGGAGAGAATGGTGGGTGATTCAGAATAGGGGGCAAAATGGTAAAATCACGTGAAAAATCAGGGAAAAATGAAACCGCCCACCGCAGAAACGGCGGGTTCGCTGCGGCTAAACCTTCCTGAGAGCAACACACAGAGGCCAGCAACCTTCGCTGCGGCGAAAGAAGAAGTTCGCCGCGGTGAAACATAACCGAGAGTGACACAAAAGGAAACGAGCCACTTCGCCGCAGCGAAGGCTAGGGTTTGCCACGGCGAAGTGTCACAGAGAGCACAGAACAAAAATATAAACACTCAAACATCAGAGAAACACAACACCAAACAACAGATGAAGCTGGATACTTTAAAAACTTTAAAGTGCTTCAAAAGAGATCAAAAGGTGTTCAACAAGTCCATGATTAAGTAGAATACCACATACAAATTTTCTCAATCAATCTGAATCATATAATTCATTCCAAACACCAAATCATCAAGCACAAAATAAGATAGGACAGAGATCAAAACTTCCAGGGGGTTTTATTGAATTGAAACAACAACTACACTACTTTCCTACTGAAAAGAGTTTCTCCCCCACACTCATTCAACATACAATGCACAAAACATAGCAAGATCAATAATTAAGCAAAAGCATGTAAATTAGTGAAGGAAAGAAATGACCAGGGAGTTAAGGAGGCTTTTGGTTCTCATGGTAGAGCTTCAGTTGATGGCCATTAACTTTAAGTTTTGCTCTAGTTTCCTCATTAAGAAGCTCCACCATTCCAAAATGATGCACCTTTGTGACTGTGTAAGACCCATCCCAATGAGTATTGAACTTTCCTTGCTTAAACGTGAATCTGGCCTTAAACATCAGTACCTTGTCTCCCACCTTGAAATTCTTCCATAGGAGACCCTTATCATGCACAAGTTTTGTCTTTTCCTTGTAAAGTCGAGAGTTCTCATAAGCCTCCAATCTCAACTCCTCTAACTCTTGCAGCTGCAACTTTCTCTCCATCCCAGAAGATTCCAAGTTCATGCTACATTGTTTGACTGCCCAATATGCTTTATGCTTCAATTCTACAGGTAGGTGGCATGCTTTGCCAAAGACTAAGCGATAAGGAGACATTCCAATTGGTGACTTATAGGCAGTTCTATAGGCCCACAATGCTTCCTCTAATCTTAGGCTCCAATCTTTCTTGGATGGTTTGACTATCTTCTCCAGTACCTGTTTCACCTCTCGATTAGACACTTCGGCTTGGCCATTGGTTTGGGGGTGATATGCAGTGGAGACTTTGTGGGTGACACCAAATTTAGAAAACAAGTTATCTACTACCTTATTACAAAAATGTGTACCTCTATCACTCACCACAGCCCTTGGAATCCCAAACCTACAGAAAATGTTGGACTTAAGAAACTTAGAAACTGCCTGGGCATCATCTTTTCTAGTAGGTACAGCCTCTATCCATTTGGAAACGTAATCAACAGCTAGAAGAATGTATATAAAAAAAGGACGGAGGAAAGGGACCCATGAAATCAATTCCCCAAACATAAAAAAATTCACAAAAAAGTAAAGGTTGTTGGGGCATTTTGTGTCTTTTACCTAACCCTCCAAAACGTTGACATTTGTCACAGGACCGACAAAAGTCATAAGAATCTTTAAAAAGGGTTGGCCAATAAAAACCAGAATCTAAAATCTTCCTAGATGTTCTTCTTGCACTGAAATGACCACCATAAACCATGGAATGGCAAGCTGCAATGATAGACTCAAACTCTTCACTAGGCACACACTTTCTTATAACCTGGTCACTACATATTCACCATAAGTGAGGGGCATCCCAAATGTAGTGTCTCGATTCGCTTTGAAGTTTTTGTGCCTGAAATTTAGACATAAAAGGAGGGGTGAGTCTAGTTATAAGATAGTTAACAATATGCGCATACCAAGGCTCTTTAACAGCTAAGGCACATAATACTAAATCAGGAAAGGAATCACAGGTGAGTTTAGAAGAGTCTACTCCCTGTGTATCATCTGGTAGCCTACTTAAGTGATCGGCTACATGGTTCTCTGCCCCTACTTGATCCTTGATTTCTATGTCAAATTCTTGGAGAAGTAAGGCCCACCTAATCAATCTTGGCTTATATTGTGGTTTCTTGAGAAGATAGCGAACAACTGCATGATCAGTGAAAACAGTCACATAAGAGTTTAACAAGTAAGGCCTAAACTTTTCTAAAGCGAAAACAACTGCAAATAGCTCTTTTTCTGTTGTTGTATAGTTGACTTGAGCTGCATCCAGTGTTTTCGAAGCATAGGCAATGACTCTTGAGAGCTTCTCCTCCTTTTGGCCTAGCATAGCTCCTACAGCAAAATTAGAAGCGTCACATGAAATTTCAAAGGGCATAGTCCAGTTGGGTGCAACAAGAATAGGAGGAGAAATGAGTTTAGACTTTAAATCATCAAAAGCAACTCTACAAGAATCATCAAAATCAAATTTCACATCTTTTTGTAAAAGCTTTGAGAGAGGTAAAGCAATCTTGCTAAAATCTTTTATAAACCGCCTATAGAATCCCGCGTGACCCAAAAATGATCTAATATCTTTAACACAAGCAGGATAAGGCAAAGAAGATATAACCTCAATCTTAGCTTTATCAACTTCAATTCCTTTTTTAGAAATCAAATGCCCTAGCACTATCCCTTCATTGACCATAAAATGACACTTTTCGAAATTTAAAATCAAATTCTTTTTAATGCATCTTTTTAAAACTTTTCAAGACTAGCAAGACAATCATCAAAAGAGCCACCATAAACAGTAAAATCATCCATAAAGACTTCCATACATTCCTCTAAGAAATCACAGAATATAGCCATCATACAACGTTGGAAAGTCCTTGGAGCATTACATAACCCAAAAGGCATCCTTCGATAGGCAAAGGTACCAAAAGGACATGTGAAAGTAGTTTTATCTTGGTCCTCTAGTGCAAGAGGTACTTGAAAGTACCCAGAGAAACCATCTAGAAAACAGTAATGAGATTTGCCTGCCAGTCTCTCAAGCATCTGGTCTATGAAAGGAAGAGGAAAATGATCTTTTCGTGTGGCATCATTGAGTTTTCTATAATCTATGCACACACACCAAGAATTCTGAACTCTCGTAGGAATAAGCTCATCCCTATCATTTCTAACCACAGTAACCCCACTCTTTTTAGGCACTACATGTATCGGACTAACCTACTCACTATCAGATATGGGATAGATGATCCCAGCACTTAGAAGTTTGGTAATTTCCTTCTTAACCACATCAAGAATCAGGGGGTTTAGTCTTCTCTGGGGTTGTCTCACTGGTTTGGAACCTTCACTAAGCAAGATCCTATGTGTGCAAATGGCTGGACTAATCCCCAAAATGTCCGCTAAAGTCCACCCAATAGCCCTCTTATGCTCTCTCAATATAGTAAGGAGTCTTTCTTCCTCAACCTTAGACAGGGAGTTAGCTATAATGACAGGTAATCGCTCATCAGAATCTAGAAAAGCATACTTCACAGTAGGGGGTAGGGGTTTCAAATCAAGCACAAGTGGTTGCACAATAGAGGGAATCAAATTATGAAGTTCAAGAGAGAAAAGATTACTCCCCTTTCCTTCAACCAGTGAGAGTTCCTCAACCTTGCAGATAGCTTCCTCTCCAAGCGTTGAACCAACTTCTAGTTGATTTACAGCAACGCCTTTAGAGGGAATCTTCTCCATGACTTCTTCCTCCATATCTGATATAGCAACAGAAAACCTTTCCCCAAGGGAATCATCACTGACAATAGAGGAATCATAGTCTAATTTGGAGTCAAGGGAGGAAACAGAAAATGCATGTGGGATGGAAAGCATACAATTAAACACAGTGCAATCAAGGCATGTAACTTCACCACCACATGAGCAAGAAGAAGGTGTAGAGTAAAGTGATGAAAAAGAAGAAATAGTGTCATCCTTATCAGCAGAATCAAATGAATAAAATTTAGAACAAGAGGAGTCATCTTGCAATTCAAACTCAGAACAAGCATCATCAACAGCAACATCAATCATATTAACACCCAAAAGAGAATAGTCTTCATAAGGATGCTTCATTGCTTCATACATGTTAAAACAAACCTTATGATCTCCTACCTCCATAGTAATGGTACCTTCTTTCATGCTAATCATAGTGTTAGCAGTCCTCAAGAAAGGTCTACCAAGAATCAGTGTGGTCATGAACAAGCTTAGAAGACATGTCAAGTATATAAAAATCAGCAGGAAAGACCAAATCCTTAACCTGGACCAAAATATCCTCTATGATGCCTTCTGGATACCTAATAGTCCTATCAGCTAACTGGAGTACTACAGTGGTTGACTTAAGAGTCTTCACTCCTAGTGAAGTGTATACAGACTTAGGCATGACATTAATAGCTGCTCCTAGATCTAACAAGGCTCCCCCTATAGAAACTTTTCCTATAGTGCAAGGGATAGTGAAGGATCCAGGGTCTTGGCATTTCATAGGGATTTGAGGTTTAAACAGGGCAGACACATTTGAGCTCACTTGGACTCTTTCATTTGGTCTAAACTTTCTCTTATGGGTACACAGGTCTTTAAGGTATTTAGCATAAGTAGGAACCCTCTTAACAAGATCAAGCAAAGGAATATTAACTTCCACTCTACTAAACAAATCAATAATATCTTTTTCATACTTAGTTTCAGTCTTTCTTTTGCTTATCAAGTACGAATTAGGAAAAGGAAGGTCTTTGAGATTTACCTCTTTATCATTCAGCTTATCGGCTCTATGCTAAGATGACCCAACATGCTCCTTTGATGTTACTTGCTCATAATTGCTCTCATATCTTGCTTCTTTGCTACTTAGAAGGGTTGACTTATTTTCATCTAGCAGTTCTCTCTCTTTTGCACTCTCAGAATTCTTAACCCTTGTAGATATAGGAAGAGGCTTATCACACTCAATCTCCTCATCAACTGATTCTTCATCCTCTTCACTGAATCTTACTTGCCTCCCACTTCGCAGTGTGATTGCATTCAAACCCTTGGGGTTTATGACAGTATTTGAAGGAATGGTGCCACTGCTTCTAGCTTGTTGCTCACTCATGTTGTTAGATAACTGAGTTACATAGGAGTTAATGTTCTCAGATTTAGTCATCTCCATTGCTCCATTCTCTTTTCCAAAGCACTAAATCTAGCATCATTCTTGGATGAGTCTTGTTGAATTAGTGAAGCTAAGAAGTTGAACTGAGTAGCGTTGGCAGCCCTTTCTTCCTTCATTAAGGCAATCATATTTTGTAGGAGTTGATTTGTTTCATCCTTAGGTGGGACCGCCAAGGCTTGAGACTGGTTTTGGAACTGCTTTGAAGATGGGCCAGCTCCTCCACTCTTTTGAAATCTGTTTGGAGGTCTAATGTCATTATTCCTCCAGCCCAATCGAGGGTTTGCTTTCCACCCCTCATTGTAAGTGTTGGAGTAGGGGTCCCACTTTTGATTTGGACGGCCTTGGAAGACTGCAGATACTTTTTCATAGCGGTCTGGACAAATGCTAGAAATATGCATAACTGATCCACATGTTTCACAACTAGGCGCTGTAATGTCCATAGGAGCGGATGGGCAATACACACTCATATTCTTCAATTCAGTAGTGATCAAAGACAGTTGAGACGTCACTTTGCTTCCCAAAGAATCTACTTTTGATTCTAAAGCGTCCATTCTTCTACTGTGCACCGAAGCAGCTCCTATCTCATGTACTCCTCTAGTATCTCTCATACCATGTTATTGATGATTCAGGGCCATCTTCTTTATCAAATCCCAAGCCTCCTCAGCGGTGGAGTCTATCAAAGATCCTCCTGATGTAGCATCTAACATACCCTTCTCTTGGTTCTTCAACCCATCATAGAAGTACTGGACCAATTGTTCATCCGGGATTTAATGATGTGGGCATCTTGAAAGTAGGTCCTGAAATCTATTCCAGTAATCATAGAAAGATTCATCGTAGTCTTGCTTGGCAGAATAAATCTCCTTCCTCATTGATGAAGTACGAGAAGCCGGAAAGTATTTCTCTAAAAATGCCTTCCTTAAGTTCCCCTAACTGTGGTATGCATCAGCTACATGTCTTGGGAGGCTCATGTACCATTCCCTAGCTTTGCCTTCCAAGGATAGATGAAAAACCTTCCATAGCACTTGGTCCAATGATGCTCCCACAGGCTTCATACTCTGACAAATCATGGAAAGAGATTGCAGATGGAGGTATGGGTCTTCTCCTGTTAAGCCATGAAATTTAGGAAGAGAGTTAATCAATAAACCTTTAATCTCAAAGTTAACTTCAAAATTTGGACAAGTTGCAGTAAAAGGGTCAAAATTTACATCAGAAGTTGTGGCTTCTCTAATTGTTCTTCTCCTAGGGTTTCCATTATTTTCTCCTACTCTCTCTTGTTCACCATTTCCACCATTCCTCACTTGATTAGCATTCAGGTTAGGATTAGGTTGATTTTGCGGTAATTCAGCCATTATCTCTTGGTCAGTAGGCTCACTCTCACTACTGGATAGGCTAGATTCCATAGAAATATTCTCTTGCTCAATCACCAACTCACTTGTCCCTTCAATTCTTTTCTCTCTTCTTATCTCTCTAAGTCTTCTCTTAATCTCAGGGTTATAGGGCACAAGTTTTGTTTTCCGTGGCATGCAAAATAAAAGTCACAGGAGAAAGAGCAAACAAAATTGACTTGCAGCACACAAAGTCAACTAAAAGCATGCAATGTGATGAATGCAAGTGTATGGTTAAGTATACAAGTATATGGGTGAGTATGAGTATGTATGCACAGAAAAAGAAGCAAAAAGTGTAAGTTTCAAAATTTCCAGAAGGGTTCACCGCAGCGAAAGAAAATATTGGCCGCGGCGAAAGTTGACAGAGGTGACCAGATATCTGATTGTAGGGAGTTGGCCGCGGTGAAAATAGAGGTTGGCCGCCGTGAAAGTATCCCGAGAGGATTCCCTCGGTAATTCAGACAGTTGGTCGCGATGAAGGAGAATGTTGGCAGAATGCTTATCAGATACTGGACTCCACTGATGCAACGTGAGAGATGCTAAAAATCAAGAAAATCAGTATATTTGTTTGTATTTCCAAAAATTTTGATGCTATGCAAGATGAAAACCTATACTATGAACAAATATGCAACTAAACTACCTAAGATGCTACCCAAAAAGATCAAAACTTCAATTGACAATCAAATAGCACAAGCTAACCTAGAGAACCAATTTCTTGGCTCCCCGGCAATGGCGCCACTTGAAAGAGAGCCTTTTTGTCGTTCGCTTTAGGGTTCTCACTCAAAATTTGATTCCAAGCTATGCAATAATGCAAACTCGGGTCGTTTCTCTTTTGGGAGCCTTAATTAATTACCTAAGTTAGACTAAATGCTATGCAAAGTAATGAAAAGGGGTTTTTGGGTTTTTAACATTTAATGAAATGTGCCAAAATTGAATGCAATGAAAGCAAACCTAAGATACTATGTTTTTGGAGTTTTTAAGATAATGATAATGTAATGGAAGTGATTGATAGGAAATCTCTTGAAAATGGTTTTGATAGCAATCACGGTTCATTTAAATATGGGAGTTTCACAAATCATTAGGTTTTCTTAATAAGAACCTCATTAACTCAATGAGTCCAAAGCTTCCATTAATGAACTCATTAATGAAAACTTTGTTTAGCTTCCCTAATGTGTAAAATTGGAATGATCATGCAATTGGCTCAATGTAACACACAATCAACTCAGTACCCAAACACAACCATGCAAGATATGAGAGAATCATGAGAGTTACAATAAGCATATATGCAACTACATATATTTAAGCTCATAGTTCAACATCAATCAATCCAAATTACAAATGACAATCAGTAACCACTGATTACAGAATTAATCAAAGTACCTAACTAAGATTTTACAACTCCTAGACCTAGGAAATCATAAACACATAGCTAGAAACTAAAGATTAAAACTAAAACTCCCCTTTAAAGCTTAGGAACTCATGCTACTCTACCATCTTCAAGAGTTGAGAAGCTTAGCTCATCATAGCCTTAGAATCAGCTCCAGCCAGAGATAAATCTTCAGCCATAATGGTAAGGAGATGAAGGAAAATGAAAATGGGTGAAGAAGAGGTGCAGGAAAATGGAAGGTAAAGAAGATGGATATGGAGGATTAGGGTTTCTGAGGGAGAGATGAGAGAAGATGATGATAGAAACGTAGATGGAGGCTGAATAATAAGGGTCTGACCTCACCATACCCAAAATAGGGTTTCTAACCCGAAAATGACGTGTATGGGTTGGTTCCTGGAGGTGGGCAGGTCAGATTTTCCCAAAATGGTCAGGTCTGAAATTTGCTGATACGAGGCATTCGCCGCGGCGAACCATGGTAGAGAGCTATGCTTCTTTGACGACGATGTTCGCCACGACGAAAGCAGAAGTGTGTCGTGGTGAACTATGGCAGAGGCTCCTTTTCGCTCTTTGTGCCTTGAGTCTTCAATTTTGGCCCCAATCTCTAGTGTCCTACAATAAAAAGCAACAAATTGAAGCATCAATTGTCCTAGAAATCAATTGAATACAATTAATAACCAATTATGACAATTTTATCCTCAAAAAGACACTAACTTAAAGTAAGGACTCTTAATCTAAATTAAGCACAATTATCATTAAAAAGGGCCAGAAAATCCCACAAAATCATGGATAATGTAATGAAAAGATAATAATATCTTAAGCTTAATCAGGGATCAATAGAGACTTAGGAGATGATGGTAGCTCAACCTATTGTAAATCTGTAGAATGGGAGAGTGTCTCTTCATGGTGGCTGCCCCCTAGGTGTAGAAGCTCAGAAACCTATTCCAAAATGCACAGCTTCACTTAACGCACTCAGGTCGCGACTGCAGGAGTGTTAGGTTGTGACTTACGGGACTCAGATCACAACCTTAGGAGTATCATGTCGCGACCTAGAAAGACAGAGAGCTTTCATCTTGACTCAGGTCCAAAACACATAGTTTCATTAAAAGGGCATCCAGGTCGTGACCTCAGAAGTCCATGTCGTGACCTGGGGAGGCAGAACACTCTAAACTCTTATGTTTTAGTCCTTGTAGCATTGTTGCTCCATCCATGTTCCATCTTGGTTCTTGGATCCTTCTCCAATTGCCTGAAAATTACGACAAAGAGCTTTGTAAAGATCAACTGATTACAGATCAAGGCAATTAAAATTTGGGAGAGAAAAATGACCCTTTTTACCCCTTAAACGGGAAAATGCAATGCATGACCCAATGTAATCAAATGAATATAAATACATTCATAATGAGAGTAAAAGTGTTGCAAAACATTAGAGAACACTTGAGAAAACCATATAAAGATTGAGTTCTATCACTCCCCCACACTTGAACCTTTGTACTCTTGGACAGAGACTTGAATCATTCTAAAGAGAGTACAGCTACAATTAAGGAAACTAACATGTTCAAAAGTGACCTCAAGAACTAATCAATCAACATCTTTCAGGAATACAAAAATGATAAGATAAACAATGCTAAGTAATTGGATACAAGGTGCAATTGACTTTAAATGCATGAACATCAGAGATTTGCTCACAGAGTATAAGTGTTTGATTCGCTCATCTCTGCTCATCGGGGTTCTTTTCTCTCAAACATCCAAGCAGCAAATATTCTACCATAAGCTTGTAATGACTCTAAAATCTTCACTACTATTCAGCATTTCATGTAAAGAATTAAGAGGACTTTTAAGGTTATAGTGATGGAAAGGCTAAATGGAACAGAAAAATAGTGAACTCGAGTGTCAAGAATTAAATAAATATGAGTTGAATATCATCTATTTTTAGACAAGGGAGTTCAGATCCCAACCTTCTACCATCAAGAGAGTACTTTATTCAACTTTATTTTGTTGCTATAGCTTATATATATATATATATAAGAAGTATTTCTTTGCTTTTTTGTTCCTTTTGCTTTCTTTTCTTTTCTTTTCTTTCTTCTTCTTGTTTTTTTTTTAAACTTTGAAATAAAAGTAAAATTCTCAATTAAGACCCATGAAGATCTGTAAATCATAATTGTCGAGATGGAATCAACTCAATTAACATCGTTGCTCAAAATACTCAAAATAGTAGACGAAATGAAGGAAGTGTAGGCTCAAAAATGGTTAAGCAATAGATAGATGGTTGTAGGTTGTATTTGGGTAGAAAGGTGTAGAAAAGAATGCCTCTATCATTATTCAAAATCATAAATGCACACGTAATTTTGACCAACAGCTAAAACAAGTTCTAGAGAATGTAAACCACATGAATAATTGTCACATCCAGTAATATGGCATTTAGGAATAGGGATATTCCTAAATATTTAAAGGCCAAAAAGAATAAGGAGAAATAAAAGATTTATAGTGGAAAATAATTATTACTCCCTCCGTTCCTTATTATAAGAGACATTTGATGCTTATGGCATGTTCTTACATATAAGAGACACTTAAAAGTTGTCTCTACTTTTTCTTGTTGATTTCCTATTTTACCCATATTTATTATCTCTAACTCACACTCTCTCTCCCTCCCACTTCTCTTTCTTTTAATAATTTAATTGTTCTCTCTCATGCTCTCTCTCCTTATTAATGAGGGCATTTTTGGAAAAAAAATTATACTTTTTACACATTAATTGTTCTTAACTAATTTTAACTATTTTTTTGATCAACGTACTTCGGTTATTTGTCTCTTATAATAAGGAACGGAGGGAGTATAATTTTCCAAGTCGATTATGAAAAGTTTGACTAATTAAAGAAAATTGGTCAAGAATAATTATGAAAAAATATTTCCAAGCCTCAAAAAATTAGGAAAAAATATGTACAATGTTCTTTGAGAATTATATGGGATTATAAAATTGGTTTTATAACCAAATTGCCCTTAGAGGAATTACAAAGGAATTTAAGGGCGATTAAAGCTAGTTTAAGGTCCATTATTTAGAAAATTCCAAATAAAGATTTGGAAGGATAATGAAATACCAAGAAAATTCCTATAATATCCCAAAAAATTATAAGAGATTATGGAGTTAAAAGAAGACTCTCAAGTATCCAAGATTTTTCTCAGTTTATTTGAAAAGTGGAAAAATCACTAAAGAGAAGGAAATTAGTTTTCCTTTTTATTTAATTATTGGGAAATTAAATTTGAGACAAAGAGGGAAATTTGGAAAGATAAAAATGAGGAGAATAATTTATGAATCTGATAGAAAATAATTACAAAGGCCAGAGTAAAGTAATTATAGAAAAGAAGTTAAACCCGGAGTAAAAGTGCACCGATAAAGTAAAGACTAGAGTCTTATACTTTACTTGGCCCACAAGTTGCCACTTGTCAAGCCTCTAATGGATGGTAATTAAAGCTTTCAAGTGTCAAGCATTAAGTAGAGAGATCTTGACTTTGGAATTTAATTACATTATGATTTACTTAATTAAGAGAGAAATTTCAAGACTAAGTAGGAAGGTGACACTTGGCAACTCATTTATGATGGTGGTTGGGATATTTTGGTACATTAATTGAGCTCTTCCTCCCCCTAAATCAGATGTTAGTTTTGGCCAAGAGCAAACTAAGAGGAAAAAGAGAGAGTTCAAGGAGAAATCAAGAGAAAAGGCACCAATTTTGATCATCCAACTAATATCCAAGGTTAGTTTTTAGTTCTAAGTTGCTCCTTGCCTTGTTTGCTTGAGTTGTATGGTTAGAATTTCTGGTTCTACCCTTTTTCATGAGCTAGCTGAAATGTTTATTGAGTGGCAAAGGAAGTTTGGTTGTTAAATCTTGCTAGAACACTTCAAAGTATGATAGATCCAAGTGGTTACAAGTGGTTATAGGTTGATTTTGGAGTGTTTTCTTTGTTACGTTGCATGAAAACCATTTTGGCCAAAGCAAGAATTGGACCCTCATATGTGTTTTTCAAAGTTTTGAGGCTTCCATTGTGTTCAAAATGGAAAATGGTGTAGGATAAACCTAAAGAACAAGTGTTGGAAGCCATAAAATCAAAGTTGTAATTTTTGAAAAATAAACCATAGTGGTTTGGCCAAGCTGAAACTAGAAGAGAAAGTTTTATTTTCTTAAATCTAAGTAGATATTTGGAATCTACATGAAAAATCATGTAGGAATGATTTAAGAGGGAAATTTTAGGGTTAAGGAAATAAACTTTAAAAATTCAAGAACAAAGATGGAAGTTTTTAGGGGTTTAGGAGTTATTTGAATTATGTTATTAATTTTATATGGAATGGTTGGTAACCTTGCTGCCCTTTTTGTGATATATCAGGATTAGGGTTTGTTAATTGTGGAGAAGAGGAAAAAGGTCAAAGAATCAAGAGCATTGGATGAAGGTAGTAAGGTTTAATTGATCTTAATGTTGAGTGTTGTATTGATTGCTATGCAATTTCATGTGCTATTATGTGGTTGAGCTAAACGATAATGATGATGATGATTGTGTAGCTATACTCCTTGCTTTATGTGCCTTGGCTATTGCATGTTAGATTGCTACATGTATGAGGTAGAGTAATTCCCTATTAATAGTAAAAGGTTGGAATGCTTGTAATTGATGCATATTGATGTTTTGGTTGATTGATCTTGCTACTGGGATTTTATTGAAATCTCATCCCCCACATGTAACCTAATATTTTAGGGACTAAATCATCAAAAGGTAGGCTGTAAATCCAAGGATAAATATGGTGAGGAACCATGAGGAAACATTTATATTTAGTTATGTATAAGTATGTATGGTTGGAGCTGTAATCCCTAAGCAGGATGCCAAATTAGAGCCATATTTTATTAAGTTCCCAAATGAATTTCTGCATGAAATTTGATATGCTTAAATTTGATATCATGAGCTTCAAATCAATAGGTATCATGTTAAAAATGGCCAACTACACAATTTTTTAATTATTTTTCAAAGTTAAGATTCAGAATCTGGAAAAAGGATTTTTACCAAATGGACAAAGATGACTTTCACATAAACCAGACACATTTTCAAATGGAATTGATTCATAAGATTATTTTTCCTTGAAAGAGAATTCAAAGAGCTTTTTATATAATTTTTAACCACTCTATTTTGATTTTTCTAGATTAAGTTATGAATTTTTGAAATTGAGCCAGAAAACTTGATTTTTACCCAATGAACAGTAAAAATCCGAAAATCAGCATTTTTTATGGATTTTTGAGCCCAAGACCATCCAAGGTAGTCTAAAATAGTTTTAATTAAACTCTAAGTGGATCCGATAGTAAGGTGTGACATTTTTGTATCAGAGTGGAGGTTCTGGCATAGGATAGAACACTCTGCTTAGTTAATGTGTCAGTTAAAAGGAAAATTGACATTGTTATAGGAGTTGTGATGGAAAACGCAATGGATTGGGATGCTAGATTTGAGAAGTTGGTTAATGATGGGGATACTAACATAATTGATCTCACAAAAGAGGATCCGGTGGGATGGACTATGGGCACTGCTAGCCCAGGATATTCAACAAAAGGGTCCAACAATTATCCAGACCATGGGACTAACCTTTTAAGGATTACTATGAAGGATTTAATGAATCTTCCTAGGTCCAGTAACCCGGTGGATCCCACAACTAATTTGTATCAGGAACCAGTGGACCCTAGTTTTGACATTCAGTCTCACAGACAGCTTGTTACCCCAAGTGTGTACCCAAGCGACATCCTCGGACCTAGTACTAAGCCAGGGATACCCCCGACACCCATAGTACCTATCCCTATTCCAACTAAGCCTAAGATCCACAGTCAGGATCAGCTGAGAGATAAGTTGGAATTCTTGGGTCGACATATCAGGAAAGATGAGGATCAGTAAGACCTGAACATTTACGTAAAATACCTTCAGGGAGTAAAGGTGTTATATCAGACTCAAGGACTAGGTAAGCCTTATGTAGACACTAAGGACTGGATCTATACGATGACAAACATGCTTCCATATTTACCCTTCTGGGTATATGAGTTCTGTCTCCTGAATCAAATAGTGGATTTAGGTGTTGAGGATTACATCCAGCACCTTGAAAACTTTGTTAAGATTCACTATTTTTAGATAGTCAGATCCTCATAAAACTGAGGTAGGACTTGTTTTGATACTACTAACTTGAGTAGGTTAGTTTAGCATGTTTGATGGCTATGTATGTTAAACTATATTGCTGTGACTGAGGACTGATGCTTGAATAATGTATTATGAATGCATATGTTGTTAAATGAAATCCAAGCATGATGTTTACTTCTTGTTCCTCTATTATGCTATCCGTTAAGTTAGCACAATGGTTAGAGCCCAAAGAAACCTTTTGCCAAAGAGACCCTCAGGACATGACGTAAGGGTCCATCCTGATCCAATACAATTAATTTTAGAATGCTTAGAATCACAATAAAAGGTTATTGAAGGGATGAGGGCGGCACAAGCTAGCCAGGAACAAGAAAGAGATGCCGTAATAATAGCAACAGTAGCAGTGGAAGTTCCTAGATTGGCAGCCAGAGGAAGAAGCCCCAGCAGCACAAGCAACAGAACATTTGCCTAGATTGGCAGTGCTAGCAGTAGACCCTGACAGCATCCAACAGTGGATGACTCACTTTTGCAAGCACAATCCGCCATCCTTTGATGGAGTGATTGACATCCAAGCAGCAGATGACTGGATCATCTGCTTGGAAAAGATTTTCGAAGTTCTAGATTGTCTGACTAAGCAGAAAGCCTAAATGGCTATTTACCAGCTAGAAAAGGATGTCGATCATTAGTGGAAGAATACCAAGATTCTTCTGGATGCTTGGAACACAAGTGTGACATGGGAACTGTTCCTGGAGCAGTTTTATGAAAAGTAATTATGCGGTCAATCAGGGACGAAAGGGAAGAGGAATTCCTAACCCTAAAGCAGAAGGATAATGAGCCATTTGATGAGTACTTAGCTAAGTTTGTACGTCTTTCTCACTACTTTAGTTATCTATGTTACCAAGATGATGAGAGGCGAATGACCAAAAAGACGGTCAGAGGACTGAAATAGTCCTTAAGGGAGATGATTGCTCCCAGGCAGTTCAAGCACTTCAACATTGAGGCTTGCCGAATTACAGAGAACAGCTTAAATCATCATTTGATGATTGAGCCTCCTCCCAAGTTAGAGAAGGGAGATCAGGGTGGCACCTCTTATAATGCCAACAGGAAGAGGAAGAGGCTATGGGGCAACCGAAAGAGTAACAAGGGAGGTAAGCCCCTAAATAGCAAGGAATGCCCAATTGCAGCAAGAGTCACAGTGATAGAACGTTTATGGTCAAGAAAAACATTTGTTGTACTTGCGGCAAGTCCAGACACTTCTCTAGAGAACGCCTACAGAATACAAAGAAGCCAAGGTCATGCACCCAAGGACGAGTATTTGTCATTATAGGGGAAAAGGCCTGGAAGTCTCCTTAACAACTCCCTAGTGATTACAATGTTTAATTAAGGTACTAGTCATTCTTTTATTTTATATGCCTGAGCTAAAAGACTTGGCTTGATTATGAATACATTGCCTTATGATATACATGTGTCCACACCAACACATAATAGGATAATTACATTTGATGTGTGTTTAAACTGTATAGTTGGTTATGAGCACTGTTAAGTTGCCTTAGACTTGATATATATGCGTTTTATGAAGTTGATGTGGTGATGGGATTGAATTGGTTGTCTTCCCATAATGGCAAGGACAAGACCTTGATCCTACCCCCAAGAGAAATGGAGTAAATCTGAAAGTTAAGTTAAACTTCATAACGGATGCCCAGACAAGTAATGGTATGATGAATGAAGCTACGTAAGACTAGCAAAGGTTAAGAGAAAAGTGTGTTTCATCATGATAAACCAAGGGAATTAGTGGTGATGGATGGATACGGAGTGATTACTAAAGGAGATGGTAACTTCTATCACTGCAAACAAGGATTCCAGTCATGATGAACAAACACAATAAGTCTCAGATGTTGAGGTGGTATCTCAACGAGATATAACGTCTTTTAGAGGTCACAGAGAGTAAGATAAGTAGAAGTCAGGAAGAGAGCAGTAGCCACTATTTAGAGTTACTAGATTCCCCCTCAAAAAGAAATGTAATGATAAGGAGTTAAATAAGACAGTTAGGGGTTGAGTCTTTACACCGCTAAGAAGGTGTAAGTGGCAACCTAAGCTAGATAAACTCTTACAACCTCATTAGGGCTAGGGCACCATGATAGAGTAGCTATCTCAAGTCCTAGAATAGATGAATAGGAACTTTGAGATAGTGAAGTCAAGATGGAGAGCTCTAATGAAATGTCTTAAGGATCAAGAAGAAGAGGACAAGACAGATAGCTTTGTAGGGAACTAGCTTAGAGGTTGGCATGTTCCCCTTAATATTAAAGAATACTTAGTCTCTTGGAGTTTAGGTTGAGAGGCACCCTTTTCAAGAGATAAGGTCTTAGCCAGGAATCTTCCTAGAGAAAATGGGAATTGGTCCTCCAACTTAGAATTGATGTTGCTCAAGATGGAGCAAGGTACCTTATTCGAGCGGGAAAGGGAAGCAGCCGAGGCACGACAAGTAGAGTGACCTTACCCAATGGAAGTATGACTAGCCAAGAACGAAGCTAGGCTTAGTTGTATCAGAGCTTAGCAGAGTACTAGAGAAAGTAGAAAGAAGAAGAACCTCAAAGTCCTCTCCTTATCACTTTCAAAAGCAACTGCGAACAGAAAGAGAGGCTCCCTTTTTAGGGATGAGATATCTGGTTGGCACACTACAGATATAGCAACCAGTAAGAGCTTGCACTCCTTGCATTTGAAATGCCAGGCATTATGCATGTTAGAGCATACTCCTACTAAAAGGTAAAGTAGAGGAAAGAGAAGTTACATAAGTCCTCTCTTTGTAACGTTCTAAAATAGTAAGAAACAGTAAGAGCAGCTGGAGGAATAAGAGAACTCCTAAGACAAATTGGCTTAGGCACCTGCAGAGACAAATAGGTGGCCTAGGGAATTGACATGAAGTCTAAGAGAATGGTATTGGTTCTTGGAATAGTTTTGGAAAATTATCAGTTAGGTGACCAACTGAGAGGAGGTGACTAAGTCCTATGGTCAAAAATCTCCCAGAAATCTTAAGAGTATGATACCACTTTGGGAAGATAAGGACTAGGGATAAGTTGAGGATATGGAAACCTCTTGCAGTTGTAAACCAATACCAAGAGAGTACCCACGACTTCCTTCTAGAAAACCTTATCATTAATTAGGCTGGATTCAATTTCCTTCCGATTAACAGAGGAAAGCCAAAGTTAGAGGAGTTAGAGCCATAAGACTTGAAAAAGAGACATTCATGCTAGCTTTAAATACAAGAAGAACCCATGTTATACAGAGACAAACTGAGTATTGATGGACAGATCCTTAAGATCAGGTGAGAGACAAGAATATAAGTTGAAAAGACCAAACTAAAGATAGATCAGAAAAGGGGTCTAAGATAGCAAAGTACTAGGGTGAGCCTATCAGAATCAGTGCCTCAGTTTCCCGTTAGTACTATTTAGTTAAGTGTTTCAGGCAAGAGTAGCCCAAGGAAGGGTGACCCTGGGAAAAATGTGAGAAAGTGCAAAAGCCAAAAATGTTAGCCATTTTGGCAAGAATGCACTAAGTCCAACAGAAAACGGGAGATGAAAGTTAAGGAAGCGCTTAAGCTACCGAGTGTCCTAAGCAGTATTGTTTTGGACGGAGACCCGAGATTTACTTGAAGTTTTGGAGGTTCTTATGAAAGAAATGGACACTACTCTCAGATTCAATACAACCTACCATCCTAAGATGATGGGCAGACATAGAGAATGATACAGATGTTAGAAGATATGCTACACGCATATGTGCTTAATTTCAGTGGTAACTAGGATACGTACTTACCGTAAGCTGAATTCAGTTAAGATAACCATTTCTATCTAGTATCTGAATGGCACCATATGAAGCATTCTATGGGAGGAAGTGTAGATCTCCCTTGTGCTGCATAAAGTTCAATAAAAGAAGTAAGTATGGTCCTAATTTAGTGGATCAGACTTCCCAATAGATTAAAGTTATTCAGCAAAGACTTCTAGCGGCTCAAAGTAGACAAAAGAGCTACTCAGACATTAAAAGACACCGTTAAAGATTAAGGTTGGTGATTAAAGTGAAACCAATAACAGAAGTCAGTCGATCCCTCAAGATTAATAAGTTAAGTCCAAAGTATGTTGGATCATTTCAAATTTTGTCCAAAGCTGGACCAGTAGCTTATAAGTGACCCTTCCCTTGAATTTGAGTCAAACTCATGATGTCTTCCATGTCTTCTAATGAAAGAAGTACTGTTTAGACCCGACACATGTCATAAGCTATAATGACATTGTGATCCAGGACAACCCGTCTTTTAAGATCAGACTAGAGCAAATCATTGATCAAAAAGTCAAACAGCTGAGAAACAGGTAGTTTTTACTGGTTAAGGTTGTCTGGAAAGGTTTTATACTGGAAGAAGCTACAAGGGAGATAGAAACTGAGATAAAGAAAAAGTGTTCTGAACTTTTCCAATAAGATACGCTTTAAATTTCAAGGATGAAATTTATTTAGGGGGAGAAATGTAACATCCAATAATATGACATTTAAGAATAGAGATATTCCTAAATATTTAAAGGCCAAAAAGGATAAGGAGAAATAGACGATTTATGGTGGAAAATAATTATTATAATTTTCCAAGTCGATTATGAAAAGTTTGACTAATTAAGGAAAATTGGTCAAGAATAATTATGGAAAAATATTTCTAAACCTCAGAAAATTAAGAAAAAATAAGGACAATGTTCCTTGAGAATTATATGGGATTATAAAATTAGTTTTATGACCAAATAGCCCTTATAGGAATTACAAAGGAATTTAAGGGCGATTTAAGCTAGTTTAAGGTCTTTTATTTAGAAAATTCCAAATAAAGATTTGGAAGGAGAATAAAATCCCAAGAAAATTCCTATGATATCCCAAAGAATTATAAGAGATTATGGAATTAAAAGAAGACCCTCAAGTATCCAAGATTTTTTCCAGTTCCTTTGAAAAGTGAAAAAATCACTAAAGAGAAGGAAATTAGTTTTTCTTTTTATTTAATTATTGGGAAATTAAATTTGAGACAAAGAAGGAAATTTGGAAAGATAAAAATGAGGAGAATAATTTATGGATTTGACAGAAAATAATTACAGAGGCTAGAGCACTGTAATTATAGAAAAGAAGTTAAACCCGGAGTAAAAGTACATCGATAAAGTGAAGACTATAGTCTTGCACTTTACTTGGCCCACAAGTTGCCACTTGTCAAGCCTCTAATGGATGGTAATTAAAGCTTTCCAAGTGTCAAGCATTAAGTGGGGAGGATCTTGACTTTGGAATTTAATTACTAAAAATCGCCTTGACTGTCTTTGTTTACACCTTGGGGCTAATTTCAAAATTTATCCAAGGATTGTACTATAGGCACAACCTCGGGTAGTTTCACTTGTGGAGCCGAAATTATGATCCTAGATTAACTAAATGCCATGGTTATGCAAATTAAGCTTGAAAGGTTAGGGGTTTTCATTGAGATTTGTAATTAAGATAAAATGCAATAGAATGTAAATATATTTTTGGATTTTTGGGAGATTAAGATGAAATGGATGAAATCAAGTACTGAATCAATTGATAAAACCTCTTGAAAATGGATTCTTGGCAATCATAGTTCTCTTAAGATATGGGAGTTTTAGAAATTCATTAGGTTTTCTTGATAACAACCTCAATAACTCATTGAGTCCAATGCTTACATTAATGAACTCATTAATGAAAACATTGCTAAGCTTCTCTAATGTGTAATTAAGAATGATTAATGCAAATGGTTCAATGCAATAGAAAATCAACTCATCATCGAAACATGACCATACAAGATGAAGAGAATCAAGAAAGCTACAAAGAACATATATGTAACTACATATATTGAAGCATGAAATCCAACATTAACCAATCCAACTACAAATATGAATCATCAACTAATGATTACATATCAATCAAAGTCTTTCACTAAGAATTTACAAATCTTAGACCTAGGAATTCATAAATACATAGCTAAACTAAGATGAAACTGAAACTCCCCTTTTAAGCTCTTAGAACTCATGCCAATAATCCATCTTCAAGAGCTGGAGGAAGCCTAGCCACTTATGGTGTGCAGAAACATCTCCATTGAAATTGACTCAGTGTTGCCCATGGATGAAGATGACAGTGGAAGATGAGGGATTAGGGTTCTGGTGGGAGAGATGAGAGAATATGAAGAGAAAAACTTGGATGGTGGCTCAATCTTTGTGTCTGACCTCACTCATACCGAAAATAGGGTTTCTAACCCGAATATGACGTGTCTGGGTCGGTTCATGGAAGTGGGCAAGTCAAATTTTCCCGAAATGGTCGGGTCTGATTTTGTTGGTACGAGGGGTTCGCCGCAGCGAACCATGGCAGAGAGTTTCATTCCTGAAGGCAGACGTACACTGCAGCAAAGGCAGAGTGCGCCACGGCGAACCATGGCAGAGGCTCCTCTTTTTGCTCTTTGTGCGTTGAGTCTTCAATCTTGGCTCCAATCTCAGGTGTCCTACATTGAAAAGCAGCAATTAAAGGCATCAATTGTCCTAAAAATTAATTGAATACAATTAATAACTAATTATGACAATTTTACCCTCAAAAAGACACTAACTCAATGTAAGGACTCTTGATATAAAATAAGCTCAATTATAGCCAAAAGAGCCAGAAAATGCAACAAAACCATGGATGATATAATAAAAAGATAAGAATAATTTGAGCTCAATCAAATTTCCCTACACTTAGACCTTTGTACTCTTGGACAAAGCTCAAAAATAATTCAAAGAGATATCAGCACAAAGAGAAGCACTACCATGCTTAAAGATGAAAGCAGAAGATTAGTAAGAAATTCTCACAGGAGTTGACAATAGTAAAACAAGGATATGCTAAGAAAATGAGCACAATGGACAATTAACCCAAAAGATTTAGCAAAAGAAATCTATCTCACGGATAAGTGTTTCGCTCTTAACTCACTTGTCTTGGGATTATTTCACTCTAAGTCTACTCAATCCAATTTCTATCATAGGCTTGTAATAATTCTACCTCTCCATAACAGGAAGCAAACTTTGCAAATTAAGAGGACTTTAAGGGGTTAGAATTTGAATGAAGGCGAAATGAAATGAATTGAATGAGAATGAAAATGGAAATGAGTACAAGCATACAAATTATTAAAATAGAATTAATCTAAATAAAAGTAAGGAGAGAAGCTACTTATTATTTTTGTTTTGTAATGTTTATATCTCTAACCTTTCTTTTCTTTGGTTTTTTTTCTTTTTTGTTCTTCCCTTTTTTTTCCGATTGGCGCAACTTCTCTCTGTTTTTTTTAATGACAAAATAATTGAATGAATGAACTCAAGATGAAGGTCCAAAGGGGTTAACAATAGTGAAATGATTGGGTTTGTGTTTGGGAAACGAGGGTTTGAAATCGAATGCCTCTATCATTTTTACAAAAAGAAAGAACAAAGGAAGAGAGAAAAACATACCACATGAGAGAGAGGGAGTCAGCGCCGAAGGAGAGCAAAGGAGAGAAGGGAGAATAGAATATGGAAAAAGGAAGAGATAAAAAGGAGAAGAGGAAAGAGGGAGAGTGCGATTGAGAGGAATGGAGAAGGGTAGAGGTCGACGGTCTGAATGGCTAAAGGTGAAGAGAGCGCCGACTTGTTAAGGGTGGAATGCGAAGAGTGGAGCTGTTTCTAAGGGGGAGAGGCCGAGCGGTTCAAGTTGGGGGGCGACGGTTTTGAAAAAAATAAAGGGTAAAGGGAGTATAATGGAATGGGAGAGGGAAAAAGACCAAAATGGGCTTAAGATAATGGAATGTATTGGCAGAAATGGAGGGCAAAAAGGGAATTTCACAAGTGAAAATAGGGAAAAACGAAACTGATCAGTGCTGAAACGGAGGGTTCGCTGCGGCGAAACCATCTCGAGACGAAAACGAAGGGAGAGAAGGATGTTTCGCCATGGCGAAGCTAGAAGTTAACTGCGACAAAACCATCCTGAGAGCAACACCTAGAAGCTAGCGATATTCGCCCGGCGAAGTCAGTGTCTGGCCACGGCGAAAGGTCACCGAGAGCAACACAAGAAACACAGAACCACTTCGCCGTGGCGAAGGCTTAGGTTTGTCGCGACGAAGTGTCATAGAGAGCACAGAACAACACAAAAAACACCCAAACAACAGAGAAACACAACACACAAACAACATATGTAGCTGGATACTTTAAAAACTTTAAAGTGCATCAAAATAGATCATAAGGGTACCTAATAAGTCCATGATTAAGCAGTATACCACAAACAAGCTTTCTCAATCAATCTGATTCATATAATTCATTACAAGCACCATATTACCAACAAGCACAAAATGAAATAGCATAGAGATCAAAACTTGCAGGGGGTCTTATTGAATTCAAACTACAACTACACTACTATCCTAGTAAAATGGTTTCTCCCCCACACTCATTCAGCATACAATACACTAAACATAGCAAGATCAATAATTAAGCAAAAGTATGTAAATGAGTGAAGGAAAGAAACGACCAGGGAGTTAAGCAGGCTTTTGATTCTCATGGTAGAGCTTCAATAGATGTCCATTAACTTTGAATCTGGCCCCGGTCTCCTCATGTAGTAGCTCCACCATACCGAAATTGTCCACTTTAAAGACTGTGTATGGCCTATCCTATCTGGTGTTGAATTTTCCTTGCTTGAAAGTAAACCGAGCCTTATACAACAACACTTTATCACCTTCCTTAAAGTTCTTTCTCAAGATACCCCGATCATGCACAAATTTGGTCTTTTCTTTGTAGAGTCTGGAGTTCTCATAAGCTTCAAGTCTAATCTCCTCCAACTCTTGCAATTGCAGCTTCCTTTCCATGCTAGAGGACTCTATATTCATGTTGCACTGCTTGACCGCCCAATATGCTTTGTGTTCCAGCTCCATTGGCAAGTGACATGGCTTTCCATAAACTAGATGGTAGGGAGACATGCCAATGGACGATTTGTATGCAATCTGGTAAGCCCATAATGCTTCTTCTAAACGTGAGCTCTAGTCCTTCTTGGATGGTTTAACCATTGTCTCCAGAATATGCTTCACTTCCCTATTAGATATTTCAGCTTGACCATTGGTTTAGGGGTGATAGGCAGTAGAGATTTTTTGAGTGACACCAAATTTGGACAACAGGCTGTTGACTATCGTATTACAAAAATATGTGCCTCGATCACTCACTACAGCCCTAGGAATCCTATACCTACAGAAAATATGTGATTTTAGAAATCTATGAACAATTGGGGCATTATCTTTTCTGCAAGGTATAGCTTCAATCCATTTGGATACATAATCTACAGCTAATAAAATATATACAAAACCAAAGGAAGAAGGAAAGGGTCCCATAAAGTCAATTCCCCAAACCTAAAAAATCTCACAAAACAGAAGTGGCTGTTGAGGCATCTCATGTCTTTTTCCCAACCCCCCAAATTGCTGACACTTGTCACATGATCTACAAAATGTAAAAGAATCTTTGAAGAGGATGGGCAAATAAAATCCAGAATCTAAGAGCTTCCTAGATGTCCTCCTTGCACTAAAATGACCACCACAAACCATGGAATGGCAAGCTGAAATAATAGGTTTAAAATCCTCCTCCGGCACACACTTTCGTATCACTTGGTCACTGCACATCCTCCACAGATGAGGGGCATCCCAAAGGTAATACTTTGACTCACTACGAAACTTTTGTGCCTGAAATCTAGACATAAAGGGAGGAGTAAGTCCAGACATGAGATAGTTGACAATATTAGCATATCAAGGCTCTATAGTAATCACAGAACATAAAGCTGAATCAGTAAAAGAGTCACAAGTCAAGTCAAAAGAATCTACTCCCCTTGTGTCCTCCGGTAGCCTACTCAGGTGATCAGCTACTTGATTCACTGCCCCGAGTCTATCCTTAATCTCAATGTCGAACTCTTGAAGCAGTAAAGCCCATTTGATCAATCTTGGTTTAGATTGTGGCTTTTTAAGTAGATAGCGGACAGCTGCATGATCTGTATACACAACCACTCGAGAATTGGTTAGATACTGTCTAAACTTATCTAAAGCAAATACAATAGCAAACATTTCTTTCTCAGTGGTGGTATAGTTGACTTGAGCTGGTCAAGTGTCTTAGAGGCATAGGTTATGACTCTAGATTGCTTCTCCTCCTTCTGGCCAAGCATAGCACCCACTGCACAATTAGAAGCATCACATGAGAGCTCAAAATGTAAATTCCAATTGGGTGCAGTCAAAATAGGAGGTGAAACAAGCATAGACTTGAGAGTATCAAAGGCATGTCTACATTTTTCATCAAAATTAAATTCAACATCCTTTTTAAGAATAGTAGAAAGGGGCAAAGCAACTTTACTAAAATCTTTAATAAAGTGCCTATAAAACCCTGTATGCCCAAGAAAAGATCTCAAATCTTTAAGATAAGTGGAGTAAGGCAAAGATAAGATAACTTCAATTTTAGCCTTATCAACCTCAATCCCTTTGCTAGAGATGAGGTGACTTAACACTATACCACTACTCACCATGAAATGACATTTCTCAAAGTTCAAAACAAGATTTTTGGCTATGCATCTCTCTAGAGCCTGCCTTAGGCTATTCAGGCACTGATAAAAGCTCTCCCCATAAACCGTAAAATCATCCATGAAAACCTCCATATTGTGCTCTAAAGGGTCACTAAAAATCGCCATCATGCACCTTTGAAAGGTGCCTGGAGCGTTATATAACCCAAATGGCATCCTTCAATAAGCAAAGGTACCAAAGGGGCATGTAAACATGGTTTTGTCCTGATCCTCGGGGGCTATGGGTACCTGAAAATAGCCGGAAAAGCCATCTAAAAAGCAGTAATGTGATTTACCAGCTAGTCTCTCCAACATTTGGTCAATGAAGGGTATAGGAAAGTGATCCTTACGTGTTGCATCATTAAGTCTCCTATAGTCTATGCACACACGCCATGAGTTTTGAACCCTTGTAGGAATTAACTCATCCCTTTCATTCCTTACTACTGTTACCCCACTCTTCTTTGGCACAACATACACCGGACTGACCCACTCACTATCAGAAATTGGATATATTATCCCAGCACTCAATAATTTAGTAATTTCTTTCTTAACTACATCCAATATGAGAGGGTTCAATCGTCTTTGGGGTTGTCTCACTGGTTTTGATTCCTTACTCAGTAAAATTCTATGTGTGCATACAGCAAGACTAATTCCTGGTATATCTGCTAGTGTCCAACCTATCGCCCTTCTATGCTCCCTCAAAAAAGACAAGAGTCTCTCTTTCTCACTCTTAGACAGTGAGTTAGCAATTATAACAGGTAGTTGTTCATTAGACTCAAGGAAAGCATATTTCAAAGTAGGTGGTAAGGGTTTCAAATCAAGTGTAGGTGGTTGTACAATAGAAGGAATCAATTTATGAAGTTCAAGAGAGAACAGATTACTCCCCTTTCCTTCAACCAGTGATAATTCCTCAGCGTTGTAGTTAACTTCCTCTCCAAGCGTTGAACCAACTTCTAGTTGATCTACAATAACCGCCTTGGAGGGATTCTTTTCCATGACATCTTCCTCCATATCTGAAACAACAACAGGAAACCTTTCCCCAAGGGAATCATCATTGACAATAGAGGAATCACAGTTTAACTTGGAGTCAAGGGAGGAAACAGAAAATGTATGTGGGATAGAAAGCATGCAATTAACCACAGTAAAATCAAGACATGTAACATCACCACCACATGAGCAAGTAGAAGGTGTAGAGTAAAGAGATGAAAAGGAAGAAATGGATTCATTCTCATCAATAGAATCATTAGTGTAAAGATCTGAATAGAAAGAGTCATTTTGCAATTCAACTTCAGAACAAGCATTCTCAACAGAAATGTCTATCATGTTAAACCCCAAAAGTGAATAGTCCTCATAAGGATGTTTCATTGCTTCATACATGTTAAAAGAAACTTTATTATCACCCACCTCCATAGTTATGGTGCCCTCTTTCATGCTAATCATGGTATTAGCAGTCCTTAAGAAGGGTCAACCAAGGATGAGTGTAGTGTCATTTACAAGTTCAGAAGATATGTTAAGCAAATAAAAATCAGCAAGAAAAACCAATCCCTTAACTTGGACTAAAATGTCTTCAATAATGCCCTCAGGATACCTAATAGTCCTATCAGCTAGTTGGAGCACAACAGTAGTAGACTTAAGAGTCTTGACTCCTAGAAAGGTGTATACGGACTTATGCATGACATTAATGGCTGTACCTAGATCTAACAGGGCCCCCTATAGTAACCTTTCCTATAGTGCAAGGGATAGTGAAAGATCTAGGGTCTTGACACTTTACAGGAATTTGGGGTTTAAACAATGCAGAC
This sequence comes from Neltuma alba, assembly GCF_004799145.2. Lineage (NCBI taxonomy): Eukaryota > Viridiplantae > Streptophyta > Magnoliopsida > Fabales > Fabaceae > Neltuma > Neltuma alba. The sequence continues at coordinate 426,554 of NW_021635174.1, forward strand.
ACATTAGAGGGTAATTGGACTTTTTCATTAGGTTTAAATCTCCTCTTTTGAGTACATAATTCTTTTAAGACCTTAGCATACTTAGGAATCTTTTTAATCAGGTCAAGCAAGGGTATATTCACTTCTACTTTCCTAAATGTCTCAAGCAACTCATGATCTTGCCTCTCCTTACCCATTTTAACATTTTTCAAATAAGCATGAGGGAAAGGTAGTTCATTGATGTTTACCTCCTTACCTTCTTTGCTTGAGGCTCCATGATTGCTTGGCTTAGATTCCATAGCTTTACCCTTGCCATCATGTTCTTTTGGGGCTTCTTTCAACTTTAGCTTCATCTCCTTGGAGCTCTCAGAATTCTTGACCTTTGAAGATGCTTATGGCAGCTCATCACTCAAGATTTCCTCATCTATAACTTCCTCCTCCTCTTCTCTAAAATTCACTTGCTTCCCACTCCTAAAGGTAATGGCATTCAAGCCCTTAAGATTGATAACAGTGTTGGAGGGGATAGCGCCACTGCTCCTTGCTTGTTGCTCACTCATGTTGTTAGACAACTGAGTTACATAGGAGTTGATATTCTCAGACTTAGTTTCCCACTGTTCTATCCTCTTTTCCAAAGCACTAAATCTAGCATCATTCTTGGATGAGTCTTGTTGAATTAGTGAAGCTAAGGAGTTGAACTGAGTAGCGTTAGTAGCCCTTTCTTTCTTCATTAAGGCCATCATATTGTGTAGGAGTTGGTTGGTATCATCCTTGGGTGGTGTAACATCCCAAAATTTCTAACATAGAAATAGGGAAATATGTCATACCCTGATATCTTTAGTATGATTAATGAAAGATTTAGGGCTGACCAAGGCCAGGTGAGATAAAAGATAGATAAACAGCATAACAATTGAAGTGAGAACTGAAAAAGGACCAAATTGTCATTTTTAAAATGATTGGTCTACAAAGGGCATTATCATAATTTTTGTCCAGAAATCCTAAAAATTTCCAGTAAATCATGGAAAGTAGAATTAATGTCGTAGAATGGTATTTGAGGTCTAGAAAGTAAATAAATACAGGTTGAAAATAATTTATTAAAAATTATTTTAATTATTAATATTCTGGCTAAATTAAGGAAAATTAGCCAATGTTAATTATTAAAAATATTTAGAGATTTCAGAAAATTATGAAAATTTAAAGGAAATTTATTTAGGAATTATGGAAATTTATAAAATTATTTCCAACCCTAGATGATGAGGAGGTTAGCTTTAATTGAATTTAAAACTAAATTAATATCGGTAGATTGTCTGTTTTTATAGGAACGACAATTTAAGGAGTTATAGAGGGAGAAAAATTGTGAAATTAATCAGAGAAGTTCCCTTTACTGAGACATAATTAATGGTGAGTTGATATAAGAATTTTGAGATACTAGAATTTTTTAGCTATCAGATAAAATAAACCAGTACTATATTAAGACTCAGTAGACTGTCTGGACAACAGGGGTGATAAAATTTCCTACAGATGGACAAGGACAAATGTCACACCTAAATTAGCCAAGAAAAGAAAAAAGAAAATAAAAAGAAAAAGAAAAAGAAAATAATAAATCAAGATAGGTTAAAACCTAATTAGGTTTAAGTAAGATGATTAGGGTTAAGTCATCTTTCGTAGGATTGTGACATGTGGCAAACATGATTCATTGGATGGCTAGGATTCAACCATCTACTTTTGAAAAGTCAAAAGTTTCTAGAAGGTTGATTAGCCAAGTTAATCAAGGGATTAAGAGAGTAAACCTTGATTAGAGCCTAATTAATCTTAATGGATAAGAAGAGATGACATAAGCCCTAATGACTCATCATCCAAGTGTCAACATATTAAGCTACTTAGCCTAAGCTTTGTACATGTGGAAAGAGGTAAAAATTGGAGGGCTAAGATTAAGTCTTATGCAAGAAGGGCATATGTGGAATTAGTGAAATATGAAGCCTATAAATACCCCCTCACATGTTCATTTCATGCAAGACCTTTCAAGTAGGAAACCTCTTGCAACTTTCATGTAGAGAGAGAAAGAGGAGAATTCTAGTGAGAGAAAGTCATCTGGAAGCAAGGTAAGCTTCTAAAACTCTTCCATTTCAAGTTATAATGATAGGATGTTAGTTTTAGGCTATTTTAATGATGGTAGAAAGTCATTTTCCTAAGGGGAAGTGCTGTCCAAATTTTATCAAAATGATAGGGAATGGTTTAGATGAAGATTAGGTGGTTAAAGGTTAAAGATTAAGTGGTTACATATTAGTTTGGTTGAAAATCCTTTTCCCTACCAATATATATATGGTTCGGCCAAGCTAAGTCAATAGAAAGGGATTGGATTTTCATAAAACTAATATGATAAATGGATTCTACATGGAAAATTATATAGGAAAGGCCCAAGAAAGTTCAAGAATCAAAACTAGAAAAATAAACCCTAAAAATCAAGAAAAAGGGGTTTAAAGGGTTATGTTAAGTTGTGAAGTTGCAATGATACTTAATGTTGTGTCATTGTTTGCCTAATAGGCTATACATAACAAAGGGGCAAAGATCTAGTCAAGAGGAAAGAGTTCAAAAGGAAGGAAAGTGTTCAAGGTAGCTTTTGCAATTCATTATATTAGAGTATTACCTTACTTTGTATGATTATGGCTATGTGTTTTGCTAATCTGTTATGCTATGAGGTGGATGAGAATGTTATGTTATATGGTGTTGCCTCCATGCAAATTATGCCTTGGCTTATGCTATGTTGAGTGCTATGAATGTTTATGATGATATATCCTTGCCATAGCATGAACATAAAGTTAAAGTATGCATGCATGTAACTTGATTTACAATGTATTGTGTGACCTTGATAATGTATGCAATTGCTACTAAGATTCCTCAAGAATCTTACCCCAATATTTAAACAAACCCTAGGGCCTTCAACATCCAAGGGCAAAGGAAAGGAGTTGGCTCTTACTTGAAGAGGTAGTAAGCCATAGTAACTTTATATGGCTTTGAACCTTTCTATTTTGGAGGAATGTAATATGAAGCATGCTTTATGTTTCCAATAGTATGATTAAGGTTAGAGGTATACAAGCATGAGTAGAATGGTCCAAGCATGATTAGAAATAGCTAATATAGCTAAGCAGAGTATGCTATGATGTTAAGTGGTCAATTAAGTTAAGTTACCCTTCCAAAGGGGTAAAAAGTCAACTAAAAGGGATCAAAGTTTGACCATTGACCATTTGAGTAAACGAGTGAGTTAGGTTTTGAAATTTGGCGAGCAAAAAGATCTTATTTTTCTCTTTAAAAAGAGGGGTAGTTTGTCTGATTCCGATAACCGAGCAGAAAGTTTTGCCTTTCCAAAGTTAGGCAAAAATCAAGTAAAATCCGAAAATGACCAAATGAACAGTAACTTTTTCAAAGAAAATTGGGCTCGAATTCCAAGGAAATCAGTCCAGAAACTATTTTTCCTCAAAATTTTATCCAAAGAGCTTTCTGTAGAACTTGGAATCACTCAATTTTAATTTTTCTACAATTAGTTATGAATTTTCGAAGTTTGTCACATTTTAAGGTGACAATGAATAGTAACCCGTAAATGAAAATTTTCAAACTTGATTTTTCATCATTTGTAGCCTTCATAAGTGATTCCAAATGCTTCTGCAAGATAAGTTATTTGGTATAAACATAAGGTGTTACAGGTGGGACGGTTAGGGCTTGAGATTGGTTTTGGAACTAGGTTGAAGATGGACCAGCTCCTCCACTCTTCTGAAATCTGTTTGGAGGTTTACTATCATCATTCCTCCAGCCCAATCGAGGGTTTGCCTTCCATCCCTCATTATAAGTGTTGGAGTAAGGGTCCCACTTTTGATTTGGACGGCCTTGGTAGACTGTAGATACCTCCTCATAACGGCCTGGACATATGCTAGAAATATGCATAACCGAGTCACAAGTCTCACAACTAGGGGCAGTAATATCCATAGGGGGTGCTGGTCTATGCACATTCATATTCTTCAATTCCGCAGTGATTACAAACAGTTGAGAGGTCATCGTGCTTTCCAACGAATCCATCTTTAATTCCAAAGTGTCCATTTTTCTATTGTGAACAGAAGCAGCTCCTGTCACACCTTACTAATATATTGACTTAGGTTCCTTTTAAAATCATTTTTGAACACATTGGAAGGTCTTGGGCTCACTTTTTACCATAAAAACACTAAATTTCGGATTTTTACTGTTCATCAGGTAAAAATCCAGTTTTTCTGGCCCAACTTCAAAAATTCATAACTTATTCTACAAAAATCCAATTGGGGTGGTTCAAAATTCTACTTAAATCTCTTTAAGTCCTATTTCAAGGAAAAATAATCTCATTGTCCAATTACCTATGCGAAAGCATCAGGTTTTTGAGAAAAGCAACACTGTCCATTTGCCAAAAACCCTGATTCCCAGATTCTGACCATTAATTTTAAAAAATCATTATAAATCTTATACTAGGCCATTTTTAATGTATTAGCTATCAATTTGAAGCTCAGGACGTTATCTTTCATCATGCCAAATTTCATGACTAAACACGTTGGGGAGCATAATCAAAAAGTCACATGAACCAGTCAGTGTCAGTGTGCTTTCAGCACTGTTAGTTTAATATGTCCATAACCAAATGAGCTCACCAATTTTTATGGCTAAACCCCACAAATTACCCTTTAATCTGCAGCTTTCCCTTGGAGGATTCAGCCCCTAAAATGTTATATTATTTTTGGGGGACGATATTTTTGAAAATCCCAATAGCAAATTAACCAACTATAGCACCAAGCAAGCATCATTATTATGCATGATCACATTAGCTACTATTGATGAACTAACATGCTTATCATTTGGCAAACTCAATCATGCAAAGGCTAAAGCAAGATACTATAAAGAGCAGCCACATAACAATCAAGAGAGCTCAACCACAATAATAGCAATTAATCATACAATAATCAACAATGCTAGTGATTGGTAGTAGCTAGGTTTAACTTGCTACCTTGATCCAAAGATTTGTGCTTTCCTTGATTCTCTTCTTTTTCTTCACAAAGGTCAAACCCTAGCATGATAATCCATAAAAGGGACAACAAGAATCATTATCCATTTCAACCAAAAGCAAGAACATAACTCAAAAATACTCTTGCTTCATAAAGGTTCCATCTTTGCTTTTGCTTTTGAACTTGTTTTCCATAGGGTTTAAAAATCCTTTCTTGCCTTATCCCCACATTTTTTCCATTTTAAACACCATGGAACCATCAAAACATTGAAAATATCATCCTAGGGGCCATTTAGTGTCAAAACCAAAATGCTCCTTACAATACACAATAAAGAACACACATCCAAAACACCCTAAAATCACTTGTAACCACTTGGATCTTTTATGTTTTGAAGTGTTTTAGCATATTTGAGCAATATAACTCCTCCTCCTACACTATCATCATTTCGTCCAGCACCCAAAGAAGAGGAGAAACAAGATTTCCAACCATACAAAGCAAGAAAACAAGGCAAGGAACAACTTAGAACCAAAAACTAACCTTGAATCTCACTTGTGTGCTCCAAGATGCTATCTTTCTCCTTATTTCTTCCCTGGTTCCACTTGAAACACTCTCTTTTCTCTCTTGGCTATGGCCTGCACGAAATGGAGGTTTGATTTTAGGGGAGGACGTGCTCATTTAATGCTTTAAAATATCTCAACCACCCCCATTAATGCTAATCCAAGTGTCACTACCCCCTTGGTTCCTTCTTTCTTTTTCTTAATTAACTAAATCCAAATGAAATTAATTACCAAAAGTCAAAATCCTCTCCATTTAGAAAATGACACTTGACAATTTCAAATCCTCTCCATTAAGGGCTTGACACTTGGCTCAATGAGGATCATTCAAAATGCAAAACTCTTTATCAGTGCACTTTGACTCCGGGTTTGAATCCTTTTCTATAATTACAGTATTCTAACCTCTGTAATTATTTTCTATCAGAGCCCTATTTTATTCTCCTCGTTTGTTTCTTTCTAAATTGCCCTCTTTTGTCTCGAAATTGATTTCCCCATAATTAAAATAAAAGGAAAAATTAATTTCCTTTTTTTACGGATTTTTCCTCTTTTCAAAGAATTTAGGGAAAATCTTGGATACTTGAGGGTTTTCTTTTAATTCCATAATTTCTTATAATTTCTTGAGATATCATAGGAATTTTCTTGAACCTTTCTTCTCCTTAAAATATTTATTTGGAATTTTCCAAATAAAAGCCCTTAAACTAGGCTAAATCACCCTTAAATTCCTTTTTAATTTCTCTAAGGGTAATTTGATCTTAAAACTAATTTTATAATCTCATATAATTCTCAAAGGATATTATCCTTATTTTTCCCTCAATTTCTATGACTTGGAATATTTTTTCCATAATTATTCTTGACCAATTTTCCTTAACTAGTCAAACTTTTCATAATTGGCTTGGAAAATTATAATAATTATTTTCCACCAAAATCCTTCTATTTCTCCTTTTTTTTTACCCTCAATTATTTAGGAATATTCCTTATTTTGAATTACCATAATACTGGATGTGACATTTCTCTCCCCTAAATAAATTTCGTCCTTGAAATTTAAAGCGTACCTTAATGGAAAAGTTCTGGGTACTTCTCCTTCATTTCGGTCTCCATCTCTCATGTGGTTTCTTCAGATGAAAGACCCTTCCAGACCACCTTGACCAGTGGAATTTGCTTGTTCCTCAGCTGTTTGACCTTCCGATCAATGATTCGCTCTGGTCTAACCTCAAAAGACAGGTTGTCTCGAAGCACAATCTCATTATGGTTTATGACATGTGTCGGGTCTGGATGGTACTTCTTTCATTGGGAGACATGGAAGACATTATGAATCCAATTCAAATTCAAGGGGTAGGCCAACTTGTATGCTACTGGTCCAGCTCTGGTCAAAATCTGAAATGATTCAACGTACTTTGGACCCAGCTTCTTAGTCTTCGAGGATCGACCGACTTCCCTTATTGTTACACTTTAATCACTAACCTCAACCTTTAACGGTCTCCTTTAATGTCTGGGTAGCTCTTCTGTTTATTTTGAGTCATTAGAAGTCTTTGTTGAATAACTTTAATCTACTGGGAAGTCTGATCCACTGTCTTAGGACCATACTTACTTCTTTCATTGAGTTCTGTCCAGTATAAGGGAGAGCTATACTTCCTCCCCAAGAGTGCTTTGTATGGTGCCATTCGGATACTTGCATGGAAATTACCATTATACGCTACTTCAGCTAACGGTAAGTACGCCTCTGAGTTACCACCGAAAATAAGCGCAGATGCATACATTGAATTTGAGGGTAGTGTCCACTTCTTTTATAAGGACCCCTAAAACTTCAAGTAAATCTTGGGTCTTAGTCCGAAACCATACTACTAAGGACACTAGGTAGCCTAACAGCTTCCTTAACCTTCGCCTTTCATTCTTTGCTAGACTTAGTGCATTCTTGCCAAAATGGTTGACACTTTTGGCTTTTGCAAGCATTCTTGCCAAAATGGCTGACACTTTTGGCTTTTACACTCTCTTACATTACTTTCCGGAGGTTACCTATCACTGGGTTACTCTTGCCCAGGCACGCTTAACTGAACAGTGCTGACGGGAATCTGAGGCACTGATTCTAATAGGTTCAACTCTGGCACTTTGCTATCATAAACCCTTTCCTGACCTATCTTTAGTCGGGTCTTTTTAGCTCACCTTCTTGTCTCTCGCCTCATCTTAAGGATTTGCCCGTCAATACTCAGTCTGTCTCAGTATCGTATGGAGTTCTTCCTGTATTTGGAGCTAGCCTGAATGTCTCTTGTTCAGGTCTTACGGCTCTAGTTCTTCTAACTTTGGCTTTCCTCTATCAATTGGAAGGAAATTGAGCCTAGCCTAACTAATGATAAGGTTATCTCGAAGGAAGTCATAGGTACTCTCTCAGTATCGGTTTACAACTGAAGGAAGCTTCCATAACTTCAACTCATCCCTAGTTCTTATCTTCCCAAAGAGGTACCGATCCGTAGGGGACATAGACTATAAGACCAAGTAAAGTTACCTCCACTCAGTTGGTCACCTAACTGATAATTCCCCAAAACTATTTCCAAGAACCAATACCATTCCCTTGGGCCTTGCGTCAATTTCCTAGGCCACCTATTTGTCTCTTTAGGTGCCTAAGCCAATCTATCTTAGGAATTCTCTTATTCCTTCAGCTGCTCTTACCATTTCTTATTATTTTAGAATGGTGCAGAGAGAGGGCTTACGCAACTTCTCTTTCCTCTACCCTACTTTTCAGTATGAGCATACTTTAACATGCATAATGCCTAGCATCTCAATGCAAGAAGTACAAGCTCTTACTGGTTGCTATATTTGTAGCGTGCCATCCAGACATCTTATCCCTACCAAAGGGAGCCTTTCTTTCTGCTTGCAGTTGCTTTGGAAGTCATAGGGAGAGGACTTTTGAGGTTCTTCTTCTCTCTACTTGCTCTAGTATTCTGCTAAGCTCAAATACATCTAAGCCTAGCTTCGTCCTTGGCTAGTCATACTTCCATTGGGTAAGGTCAACTCCACTAGCCTTGCCTCGGCTGCTTCCCTTTCCTGCTCGGATAGGGTATCTTGCTCCATCTTGAGCAACATAGATTCTAATCTGGAGGACCAATTCCCACCCACTCTAGGAAAACTCCTAGCCAAGACCTTATCCCTTGAAAAGGGTACCTCTCAACCTAAACCCCAAGCGACTGAGTATCTCTTAACATTAAGGGGAACATGCTAACCTCTAAGCTAGTTCCCTGCATAGCTATCTGTCTCATCCTCTTCTTCTTAATCCTTAAGACATTTCACTAGGGCTCTCCATCTTGACTTACTATCTCCAAGTTCCTATCATCTATTCCAGGACTTGAGATAGCTACTCTATCATAGTGCCCTAGCCCTAATGAGGCTATAAGAGTTTGTCTAGCTTAGTGACTACTTCCACCTTCCTAGTGGCATGTACACTCAACCTCTAACTGTAGCGATGGAAGTTACCACCTCCTTTGGTAACCACTCTGTATTCATCCATCGCCACTAATTCCCTTGGTTTATCATGACTTACATAGCTTCATTCATCGTACCATTGCCCGTATGGGCTTCTGTTACGAAGTTTAACTTAACTTCCGGATTTTACTGCATTTCTCTTAGGGGTAGGATCAATGTTTTGTCCTTGCCATTATGGGACACAACCAATTCAATCCAATTACCTCATCAATTTCATATAAGACATACATATTAAGTTTAAGGCAGTAAACAGTGCTCACAACAACTATAATTTAAGCACACATCAGATGTAATTATCTTATAATGTGTTGGTGTGGACACATAGATCATACAGCAACATATTTATAACTACGCCAAGTCTTTTAGCTCAGGCATACAAAATAAGGTAACGACTAGCACCCTAATTAAACATTACAATCACTGGGAGGTTGTTAATAATGATCATGCCTTAGATCATTTCTGGTGACTTTTGGGCTTCTTCCTATGTGATGGCAAATACTCGTCCTTGGGTGCGTGGCCTTGCCTTTTCCGTGTTTTGTGGACATTCTCTTGAGAAGTGTCCGAGCTTGCCTCAAGTATAGCAAACATTCTGCCTGGCCATACACGGTCTATCACCGTGACTCTTGTCGCATGTTGGACATTCTTTGTCATTCGAGGGCTTGCCTCCTTTCTTATTCTTTTGATTATCCCATAGCCTCCTTCTATTCCTATTGGCATTTGAGGAGGTGCCACCTTGACCTCCCTTCTTTGCTCTGGGAGTTGTCTTGACCATCAGGTGATGGTTTAAGCTACTTTCTGTGATTCAATAGGCCTCCACTGCTTTGTTGAATTGTTCTAATTGTCTGGGAGCAATCATCTCCCTCAAAGATGGCCTCAGTCCTCGAACCATCTTCTCTGTCATCTACCGCTCATCATCTCGGTAACGTAGGTAACTGGAATAGTGGGAGAGACGGATAAACCTAGCTAAATACTCGTCAAATGGCTCATTATCCTTCTGCTTCAGGGTCAGGAATTCTGCTTCCCTTTCATCCATGACTGACCTTGGAAAATATTTCTCATAGAATTGCTCGAGGAGCACTTCCGATGTCACCCTCATGTTCCGAGCATCTAGGATAAGTTCAGTATTCTTCCACCAGCGGTCGGCATCTTTCTCTAATTTGTAAATTGCCATCTGAACTTTCTACTCTGTCGGGCACTCTAATACTTTAAAAATCTTCTCCAAGTGGTTAATCCAGTCTTCTACCACTTGGACGTCAAACACTCCGTCAAATGACAGTAGGTTGTGTTTACAGAAACGTGCCATCCCTTGCTGGATACTGTCGGAATCTACTGCTGGCATTGCCATTCTAGGTAATGGTTTTGTTGCTTGTGCCGCTGAAATTTCTTCCTCTGGCTACCTCCTATTGAGGTTAGCCATTGCCGCTGCCACCGCTACTACACTATCATGGCATCCCTCTCTTATTCCTGGAGAGCCTGTGCTGCTCTCATCTCTTCGATGGTCTTCTGCTATTACTCGAGACGATCCATAATTATTTGGAGTGGGTCAGGAGGGACCCTTGCGTCTTGCACTGGGGGTCTTTCTGGCGAAGGGTTTCATTGAGTTCTAACCATCGTATTTAATTGCTTGGATAGTATAATAAAGGAACAAGAAGTAAACATCATGCTTGGATTTCATTTACCAAAACATTCAGCATACAATACTTATGCATCAATCAAAGCAGCAAGTTCAGAACATACATATGAAAAGCAAACAATATTATAATCAAGCACCGCCAGTCTAACCTACTATTTGATCCAGGCAACAGGATCCCTTCACCCACGAGGGTAAATATGGAAGCATGTGCATTATCATATAATCCCAGTCCTCAGTATTTAGATAAAAGTTATCTAATCTATACGTCTGATACAACACCTTCAGCCCCTGAAGGTAATCTAGGTAAATCTTACTGATCCTCATCTTTCCTGATATGATGACTGAAGAACTCTAACTTCTCTTTAGACTGCTCATGACCATGGATCCTAAGCTCCATTAAATCAGGGTCAGGCATTGCAAGTGCCGGGGGTTTCACTAGCCTGATAAGATCTATCAAATGACTGAAGAACTCTAACTTCTCTTTAGACTGCTCATGACCATGGATCCTAAGCTCCATTAAATCAGGGTCAGGCATTGCAAGTGCCGGGGGTTTCACTGGCCTGATAAGGATCTATCAAGTGTTGAATATCCTAGGCTATCGGTCTCTATGGTGGTCTATCTCACTGAATCCTCCTTACCAACACCGTTATCTAACGATAACTTAAGCAGAGCGTTCTATCCTATGCCAGAACCTCCGCTCTGATACTAAAATGTCACACCTTACTAATATATTGACTTAGGTTCCTTTAAAACCATTTTGAACACATTGGATGGTCTTGGGCTCACTTTTTACCATAAAAATGCTAAATTTCGGATTTTTACTGTTCATCGGGTAAAAATCCAGTTTTTCTGGCCCAACTTCAAAAATTCATAACTTATTCTTAAAACTCCAATCGGTGGTTCAAATTCTACTTAAATCTATTTAAGTCCTATTTCAAGAAAATAATCTCATTGTCCAATTCCTTATGAGAAAGTGTCAGGTTTTTGAGAAAAGCAACACTGTCCATTTGCCAAAACCCTGATTCCCAGATTCTGACCATTAATTTGAAAAATCATTATAAAATTTTACTGGGCCCTTTTTAACGTATTAGCTATCAATTTGAATCTCAGGACGTTATCTTTCATCATGCCAAATTCATGACTAAACATTTGGGAGCATAATCAAAAAGTCACATGAACCAGCAGTGTCAGTGTGCTTCCAGCACTGTTAGTTTAATATGTATAACCAAATGAGCTCACCAATTTTTATGGCTAACCCCACAAATTACCTTTAATCTGCAGCTTTCTTGGAGGATTCAGCCCTAAAATGTTATATATTTTGGGGGCGATATTTTTGAAAATCCCAATAGCAATTAACCAACTATAGCACCAAGCAAGCATCATTATTATGCATGATCACATTAGCTACTATTGATGAACTAACATGCTTATCATTTGGCAAACTCAATCATGCAAAGGCAAAGCAAGATACTATAAAGAGCAGCCACATAACAATCAAGAGAGCTCACCACAATAATAGCAATTAACCATACAATAATCAACAATGCTAGTTAGTGGTAGTAGCTATGTTTAACTTGCTACCTTGATCCAAAGATTTGTGCTTTCCTTGATTCTCTTCTTTTTCTTCACAAAGGTCAAACCATAGTATGATAATCCATGAAAAGGACAACAAGAATCATTATCCATTTCAACTAAAAGCAAGAACATAACTCAAAATACTCTTGCTTCATAAAGGTTCCATCTTTGCTCTTTGCTTTTGAACTTGTTTTCCATAGGGTTTAAAATCCTTTCTTGCCTTATCCCCACATGTTTTTCCATTTTAAACACCATGGAACCATCAAAACATTGAAAATCTCATCCTAGGGGCCATTCAGTGTCAAAACCGAAATGCTCCTTACAATACACAATAAAGAACACACTTCCAAAATACCCTAAAATCACTTGTAACCACTTGGATCTTTTATGTTTTGAAGTGTTTTACCATATTTGAGCAATATAACTCCTTCCCCTACACCATCATCATTTCATCCCACCCAAAGAAGAGGAGAAACAAGATTTCCAACCATACAAAGCAAGAAAACAAGGCAAGGAACAACTTAGAACCAAAAACTAACCTTGAATCTCATGTGTGCTCCAAGATGCTATCTTTCTCCTTATTGGTTCCTTCTTTCTTTTTCTTAATTAACTAAATCCAAATGAAATTAATTACCAAAGTCAAAATCCTCTCCATTTAGAAAATGACACTTAGCAATTTCAAATCCTCTCTATTAAGGCTTGACACTTGGCTCAATGAGGATCATTCGAATGCAAAGCTCTTTATCGGTGCACTTTGACTCCGGGTTTGAATCCTTTTCTATAATTACAGTATTCTAACCTCTGTAATTATTTTCTATCAGAGCCCTATTTTATTCTCCTCATTTTTTCTTTCTAAATTGCCCTCTTTTGTCTCAAAATTAATTTCCCATAATTAACATAAAAGAAAAATTAATTTCCTTTTTTACGGATTTTTCCACTTCTCAAAGAATTTAGAAAATCTTAGATACTTGAGGGTTTTCTTTATTTCATAATTTCTTATGATTTCTTGAGATATCATAGGAATTTTCTTGAACCTTTCTTCTCCTTAAAATTTATTTGGAATTTTCCTAATAAAAGCCCTTAATGAGGCTAAATCACCCTTAAATTCCTTTGTAATTTCTCTAAGGGTAATTTGACCTTAAAACTATTTTATAATCTCATATAATTCTCAAAGGATATTATCCTTATTTTCCCCTCATTTCTTGACTTGGAATATTTTTCCCATATTATTCTTGACCAATTTTCCTTAATTAGTCAAACTTTTCATAATTGGCTTGGAAAATCATAATAATTATTTTCACAAAAATCCTTCTATTTCTCCTTATTATTATTTTTAACCCTCAATTATTTAGGAATATTCCTTATTTCGAATTACCATAATACTGGATGTGACAGCTCCCAACTCATGTACTCCTCTAGTATCTCTCACACCGTATTGTGATGATTCAGGGCCATCTTCTTAATCAAATCCCAAGCCTCCTCAGCAGTGGAGTCTATCAAAGATCCTCCTGATGCAGCATCCAACATACCCTTCTCTGGTTCTTCAACCCATCATAGAAATACTGCACCAGTTGTTTATCCGGAATTTGATGATGTGGGCATCTTGAAAGCATGTCCTGAAATCTATTCCAATAATCATAGAGAGATTCGTCATAGTCTTGCTTGGCAGAATAGATCTCCTTCCTCATTGATGAAGTACGAGAATCGAAAAGTATTTCTCCAAGAATGCTTTCCTTAAGTTCCACCAACTGTGATATGCATCAGCTATGTGTCTTGAAGACTCATATAACACTCTCTAGCTTTGCCCTCCAATGATAGGTGGAAAACCTCCATAGCACTTGATCTAATAACGCTCCCACAGGCTTCATACTCTGGCAGATCATAGAAAGGGATTGCAAATGAAGATATGGATCTTCTCCTGTCAACCCATGAAATTTGGAAGGGAGTTAATCAATAATCCTTTAATTTCAAAATTAACTTCAAAATTTGGACAAGCAGCAGTAAATGGGTCAAATTGACATTAGATGTGGTTACTTCCCTAATTGTTCTTCTTCTAGGGTTCCCATTATTTTCTCCACTCTCTCTTGTTCTCCATTCCCTCCATTACCTCCATTCCTCACTTGGTTGGCATTGGGGTTAGGATTAGGGTGGTTAGGTGGTAAATCAGCCATTATCTCTTGATCAGTAGGCTCACTCTCACTACTAGATAGGCTAGATTCCACAGAAATGTTCTCTTGTTCAACCACTAACTCACTTGCCCTCAACTCTTTTCTCTCTTCTTATCTCTCTGAGTCTTCTCCCAATCTCAGGGTTACAGGGTACAAGTTTTGTTTTTCGTGGCATGCAAGAAAAGAATCACAAGAGAAAGAGCAACAAATTGACTTGCAGCACACAAAGTCAGATAAAAGTATGAATTGTGATGGATGCAAGTGTATGATTAGTATGAGTATGTTTGCACAGAGAAAGAAGCAAAAAGTGTAAGTTTCAAAACCTTTCAGAATAGTTTGTCGCGGTGAAAGCAGTGGTTGGCCGCGGCGAAAGGGGACAGAGGTGACCAGATAACTAATGCAGGAAGTTTGCCACGGCGAAAGCGGGAGTGTGCTGCGGCGAAGGTATCCTGAGAGGAATCCTTCGTGTTTCAAAAGTTTGCCGTGGTGAAGGGATAGGTTGGTCGCGGCGAACTGTTACAGAAAGCTTATCAAATACTGGACGCCACTGATGCAAGGTGAAAAATGCTGAAAGTGTAGAAAATCAATATATTTGTTTGTATTTCCAAAAATTTTGATGCTATGCAAGATGGAAACCTATACTATGAACAAATATACAACTAAACTCACTAAAATGCAACCTAAAAGGATTAAAACTTCAATTGACAACCCAATGACACAAGCTAACCTAGAGAACCAATTTCTTGGCTCCCCGGCAACGGCGCCACTTGAAAATCGCCTTGACTGTCTTTGTTTACACCTTGGGGCCAATTTCAAAATTTTTCCAAGGATTGTACTATAGGCACAACCTCGGGTTGTTTCACTTATGGAGCCGAAATTATGATCCTAGATTAACTAAATGCCATGGTTTACAAATTAAGCTGGAAAAGGTTGGGGGTTTTCATTGAGATTTGTAATTAAGATAAAGTGTAATAGAATGTAAATGTAGTTTTGATTTTGGGAGATTAAGATGAAATGGATGAAATCAAGTACTGAATCAATTGATAAAACCCCTTGAAATGGATTCTTGGCAATCATAGTTCTCTTAAGATGTGGGAGTTTTAGAAATTCATTAGGTTTTCTTGATAACAACCTCAATAACTCACTGAGTCCAATGCTTACATTAATGAACTCATTAATGAAAACATTGCTAAGCTTCCCTAATGTGTAATTAAGAATGATTAATGCAAATGGTTCAATGCAACAGAAAATCAACTCATCATCATAACATGACTATACAAGATGAAGAGAATCAAGAAAGCTACAAAGAACATATATGTAACTACATATATTGAAGCATGAAATCCAACATTAACGAATCCAGCTACAAATATGAATCATCAACTAATGATTACATATCAAAGTCTTTCACTAAGAATTTACAAATCCTAGACCTAGGAATTCTTAAATACATAGCTAAACTAAGATGAAACTGAAACTCCCCTTTAAGCTCTTAGAACTCATGCCAATCATCCATCTTCAAGAGCTGGAGGAAGCCTAGCCACTCATGGTGTGCAGAAACATCTCCATTGAAATTGACTCAGTGTTGCCCATGGATGAAGATGACAGTGGAAGATGAGGGATTAGGGTTCTGGTGGAGAGATGAGAGAAGATGAAGAGAAAAACATGGATGGTGGCTCAATCTTTGTGTCTGACCTCACTCATACCGAAAATAGGGTTTCTAACCGAATATGATGTGTCTAGGTCGGTTCATGGAAGTGGGCAAGTCAAATTTTTCTGAAATGGTTGGGTCTGATTTGGCTGATACAAGGAGTTCGTCGCGGCGAACCATGACAGAGAGTTTCATTCCTGAAGTCAGACATTCACCGCGGCGAACCATGGTAAAGGCTGCTCTTTTTGCTCTTTGTGCCTTGAGTCTTCAATCTTAGCTCCAATCTCAGGTGTCCTACACTGAAAAACAATTTAAGGCGTCAATTGTCCTAAAATTAATTGAATACAATTAATAACTAATTATGATGATTTTACCCTCAAAAAGACACTAACTCAATGCAAGGACTCTTGATCTAAAATAAGCTCATATAGCCAAAAGAGCCAGAAAATGCAACAAAACCATGGATGATGTAATAAAAGATAAGAATAATTTGAGCTCAATCAAATTCCCCCACACTTAGACCTTTGTACTCCTGGACAAAGCTCAAAAATAATTCAAAGAGATACCAGCACAAAGAGAAGCACTACCATGCTTAAAGATGAAAGCAGAAGATTAGTAAGAAATTCTCACAGGAGTTGACAATAGTAAAACAAGGACATGCTAAGAAAATGAGCACAATGGACAATTAACCTAAAAGATTTATCAAAGAGATCTATCTCACGGATAAGTGTTTCACTCTTAACTCACTTGTCTTGGGGTTATTTCACTCTAAGTCTACTCAATCCAATTTCTACCATAACCTTGTAATAATTCTACCTCTCCACCACAGGAAGCAAACTTTGCAAATCAAGAGGACTTTAAGGGCTTAGAATTTGAATGAAGGCCAAATGAAATGAATTGAATGAGAATGAAAACGGAAATGAGTACAAGCATAAAAATTATTAAATAGAATTAATCTAAATAAAAGTAAGGAGAGAAGCTACTTATTATTTTTGTTTTGTAATTTTTATATCTCTAACCTTTCTTTTCTTTGGTTTTTTTTTCATTTTTTTTCTTTTTCTTCCCTTTTTTTTTTCGATTGGAGCAACTTCTCTCTTTGTTTTTTAATGACAAAATAATTGCATGCATGTGACGAGAGCCTTTTTGTCATTCACCTTAGGGTTCTCAATCAAAAATAAATCCAAGTTAAGCAGTATAGTGCAAACTCGGGCCGTTTCACTTTTGGGAGCCTTTATTAATTACCTAAGCTAGACTAAATGCCATGCAATGTAACAAAAGGGGTTTTTGGGTTTTTAACATTTAATGAAATGTGCCAAAATTGAATGCAATGAAAACAAACCTAAGATACTATGTTTTGGAGTTTTTAAGATAATAATGATGTAATAGAAGTGATTGATAGGAAATTTCTTGAAAATGGTTTTGATGGCAATCATAGTTCACTTAAATATTGGGATTTTCACAAATCCATTAGGTTTTCTTAACAAGAACCTCATTAACTCAATGAGTCCAAAGCTTTCATTAATGAACTCATTAATGAAAACTTTGTTTAGCTTCCCTAATGTGTAAATTTGGAATGATCATGCAATTGGCTTAATGTAACACATAATCAACTCAGTACCGAAACATAACCATGCAAGATAGGAAAGAATCATGAGAGTTACAATAACCATATATGCAACTACATATATTTAAGCACAGAATTCAGCATCAATCAATCCAAATTACAAATGTTAATCATTAACCAATGATTGCAGAATTAACCAAAGTGTCTAACTAAGACTTTACAACTCCTAGACCTAGGAAATCATAAACACATAGCTAGAAACTAAAGATTAAAACTAAAACTCCCCTTTGAAGCTTGGAAACTCATGTTACTCCACCATCTTCAAGAGTTGATAAACCCTAGCCCTCCATAGCTTCAAGAAAAGCTCCAACTGAAGTGAATCCGTCGGCCATAGTAGCTGGGAGTGAAAGGAAATGAGATGGAGTGAAGGAAAGATGAAAGAAATGGATGGATAAGAAGATGGAGGTGGAGAGGCAAGAGGATGGGAGAATAGAGGTGTTGGAGATGATAGAATGGAGTTCTCTCCCAAAAATAGGGTTTCTAAGGGTTTAAAGGGTCCATATGGGTCGGATCATATGATTAGAGGCTCCATTTTCGCGTTCTGATCCGGATCTGGCATTGCTGATACGAGTCTTTCACCGCGGTGAAGCATTCTTGAGAGGAGGTCTGCCTAATCTTGTGATTTTACCGCGGCGAACTCTGCTCGAGAGATTACTGGTGAGATTTCAATTTGGCGCCGCGGTGAACTGTGTTAGTGCTGATACTCTGATCTTGTGTTGTGTCATCCTTTGGTCTTTGATCTTGGCTCCAATTCTCAAGTGTCCTACAATAAAAAGCAATAATTTGAAGCATCAATTGTCCTAGAAATCAACTGACTACAATTAATAACCAATTATGACAATTTTAACCTTAAAAAGACACTAACTCAAAGCAAGGACTCTTGATCTAAATTAAGCACAATTATCATCAAAAGGAGCCAAAATCTATGATAAATACCCTTAAAATGATATGAAATAACATAGAACAATTGGGTTCAATCAGCATGAACTCAAGATGAAGGTCCAAAGGGGTTTACAATGGTGAAATGATTGGGTTTGTGTTTGGGAAACGAGGGTTTGAAATCGAATGCCTCTATCATTTTTACAAAAATTGATTCACTAAGCTTCGATTAAGAATTAAAACAATTTCTAGAGAAATATGAAATAAGCAGATTCACTCAATTTAATAACTTTAGGCCAAAAAATCCTTCCAACAAGGCTAAAGTCTCAATTAGTCAATCTCAAGGGTTAAAAACCACATAATCCTAATTTCAAAGCATATCATCATTTACTATCTGTCAAAAACATAAGAATAACTAGTCCAAGTTCAACCCTCATTTAAAAGCATGGAAAACTTTCTAAAAGGACTAGTACAAATTGAACTTTCCATCAATTTTAAAAGGGATGCAGGAGCATAAAGAATCTAAGCCAGGAAAAATATCTGAAAATCAGCTGAAATTGCAAAGACTTTATTATTTATTATTATTGTAAATTTTTTTTCTTTTTTTAAAATATTCTTTTTTTTTTTTGGGGTCGTCGCGGCGAAGAATGGGGGTTGCTGCGGCGAAGGCTCACAGAGAGCCAAGTCTGGAGAAAGGGCCTGCTTTGCCGTAGCGAAGTGTGGCTGAGAGCTACATTAACGTTGATAAAAGGGCTTTTGCCACGGTGAAAGTAGATGTTTGTCGTGGCGAAAGGTGAAAGAAAGCAGTAAACAATGCAATTTTCAACTATTCAGAAAACTAAGTTCAAAATATTCACAATTCAACAAATTTATTAGTTAAAAAATACCTCAAAATCACATAGATGCATGGATGCATGAGAATTATTTGCTAAAATCCACAATAGGTCCCTCCCCCACACTTAAACACAACATTGTCCTCAATGTTTGATCCAGTATAGGCAAACTAATCACAAAGTGAACTGGAAGTTGCGAAGTCCAGTTGAAATTGAAGCATAACACATCGAATTCACCAAAAGGAGGCAGAAGGTGATAGGTTGCATGCAAAACAAAGAGGAAAAGAAAAAAAATAGAAGTTGGGACCAATGTAAGAGTAACAGCAAATTGTAAAGGCCATTAGTAGCCAAAGAGTCGAACCACATCCAATGTAACATCCAAAATTTTAACAAGTAACCAGCTACACCAACTAAAAAGAAACACAAAGAGTAATAAAGAAAACAAAACACAAGCAAAGAGCTACTGTTGTGTCCCAGTATCATCTGCCCCAAACCCGGATGGTCCTGCACTAGAAGTGCCTACTCCAGATGTGCCAGCTCCGCTCTGAGGGTCTTCCACTTCGAGAGGTAGGATAAAGTTCAACCAGTCAGCAATCAGAGCATCCACACGACGACAGTAATGTCGGTCTCGATCATACAGAGCATCATGGTCCTTTTGCCTCTTTATCTCGCGGAGGAGGGGGACTCGCAACTGGTGGACATGGTCTGCCAGCTCATCAATATCATTAGCCAAGGTGTCTAAGGTGACAGGCTCAGGAGCTTTTGGATCTGGCTGTTCTTCTTGAGCTTCAGGAGCTGGTGCACCAGTTGCATGTACTGCGCCAACATCATACACAGGGTGGATGGGTGGAGGGGGTCCAATGACAGGCTATTTGAGGCGGTCATATCTAAACAAAGGGGCTGGCTCAAAGTAGCTGTCATTATTGTACTCAGGGACATTGGTAGCCCTAAAAAGGTCAGTCACTAGGTGGGGAAAAATGATACTGTTGGTGAGTTTGGGGGTGTTGATGGCATCATGGAGGGCTGAGTAAATGGTGTTGGCTACATCAAGGATCGGCTAGTCATGAGAAGGTAAACGTAAAGGGCTTGGCGCTTTGGAACATTGGCTAGGTGGGTGGTAGGTACGAGGTTGTTACAGACAAAATGCAGCCAGGGGTGAGCCTCAAGTCGGAACTCGGATCGCTTAAGGTATTGCTCAGAAGTACGGGGGCGATGCCAAGTGGCTCCGTCATGACATAAGGTTTGGACCACATCATCAAATGGGTAGTTGTATCTGTAGGCCGAATAACCCGAATAGCGACA
Source organism: Neltuma alba (assembly GCF_004799145.2). Lineage (NCBI taxonomy): Eukaryota > Viridiplantae > Streptophyta > Magnoliopsida > Fabales > Fabaceae > Neltuma > Neltuma alba. Next base: position 447,238 of record NW_021635174.1, read on the forward strand.
AGGGGGAAAGCGGTAATGGAAACGGATGTTGTCAGCGGTAAAGGAATGACGAACGAGGACATTGCGGAAGTCAATGACCAAGGAGCCATGGAAATAGGCATAGGTGTAAAGGTGGCGAACAAAAGCGTCATTACCCATAGAACGCTCTTGGACCAAACCGGTCAATTGGGAGGCACGGAGCTGGCAGATAAAGGGGTGATCAGGGGGGGTCTAAGGGAAAAGGTCATTCCTTAAGGAGGGGTCTTTGGTCAATTTTTCAGTATAATTCCCCAAAAGTGTATTCATCCCCCGAATCAGACTCAGACACAGGTGCAAGGTTCTTAGTGTGAGGCATACTCTGAACACAAGAAGTAAAACACACTAAACAAGGGCCACACAAACAACAACTAACACTACCCCAGAAAAACCAAAATCACAACCTAGACAGTAGCAAATGGCTATGTAATGATTCATAGGTTTTCAGTTTATCAAAAACTTTCGGAATCAAGCAAAGAGATTAAAGAAAAATGTCACACCCTGATAATTTTATTCTAATTGATGAATGATTTGTGACTGACTAAGGCCAAATAATATAGTAGACTGGTAGAGGATCCAAGCTATGAGGAAAAATTAGGATAGGGACATAACGGTCATTTTTGAAAAGATCGGTCAAGAAAGGGCAGTATTGGAAATAATGTCCAAAATTCCTGAAAATTCCCAGAAAATCATGAAAAATAGAAAGGAGGGTACAGAATAATGTTTGAGGCTTAGAAGATGAATATAGGATTAAAAATAATTTATCAGGAAATTATTTGTAATTATTGGAATTTTTGGTTAATTAAGGAAAATTAGCCAATTTCCATTATTTAAAATATATAGAGGCTCAAAAATTCAAGGAAAAATAGGGATAAATTATGTGACATATTATCCTAATTATAAAATTACTTCCCACCTTTGGATGTACAGAGGTTAGCTTAAAGAATATTTATTACCGAATTATTATCGGTAGAATAGTGATTTTTGACAGAATAAAATTTAGAAAATTATAGAGGGAGGTAAAACTTGAGAAAAATCATGGAATACCTTTGGAATGAGGGGAATTTAATGAGGTGTTGAAATCAAAATTTTGTGACAGTAAATTGGACAGGATTGTTGGAAAATCGGATCGAAAATACACAAATAATCAGTGGATTGCACTGAATATTGGATGAGTCATTTTTTTTCCGAATATTTAGAGTAATATTTCGGCCAAAAAATAAAGGGGAGGACAAATTTGGAATTTTTCAAATTGTTCAAGGGCATAAAGGGAAATAAGAGACAAAACATTAAAATAATATTTTATTTCCACATGAAAATTACATTGTGATTAGGTGTCCATCCATGTGTCAACTTCTTATGGTGTGTGCCTTAGGATTTTTCCATGTGTAAAGTGGAAAAAAAATGGACGACGAAGATCGCATCTTTTACCCGAAGGGCATTTTTGGAATTTTGAAAAATCAAAGCCTATAAATACCCCCTTTCATGAACAATTCAGCCAAAGTGGTTTGGTAGTGAGGGAATGTTGTGTTCTTGAGTTCTAGGAGAGAGAAGGAAGAAAGAAAGAGAGAGAAAGGGAGAAAGCAAAGTTAGACACCTCTAATCGCCGATTAAGAGCTAATTAAGGTATGTCTACCTCCCTAAGTGTTAATTATTTTTAGTTACTTATTTATTTGAGGAAGATTAGGATTAATTACCTTGATTAATTATGGTTTAGTGATAGCTAAGATTAATCATGTTATTTGATTAAAGATTAGTAAGTAATTAAGGTTAGCTACCCTGATTAATTAGTAATTAGTGATTAGTTATTAATTATAATTAATCATGTTGATTAAGGAATGATTAAAGGTTAATCATATTGATTATAGAATGATTAATGGTTAATCATGTTGATTAGAGAATGATTAATGATTAATCCATAAGGGATTAGTGACTTAATCTTAGAAGATTATGTTGTACTAATGACTATGTGACTTGAGGACCTTAATTAAATATTGGATTAAGGATTAAGGGTTAGTGATTAACCGAGAAAGCATGATTAATCATGGATTAAGGAAGAATTCCAAGACCTTGACTGAGGATTAAGGCTTGGTCAAACCAAAGTCAAAGGATTAGGAAAGGTATACAGAAATTATAAATTGAAAGGCATAAGGGTAGCATTATATAGAGAAAGAATTGTATACTGGATATAGAATTTACCATACCCTTACTGTATGGTTGATAGGCAATTTTTTGGAAATCTAGGAGGATCTCAAGCAAGGAGACAAGGAGGAAACATTAAGCGTGGAACTGAGGTAGCGTGAACTTGCAATTATTTTGTTGACCTGCATTTAGTGTTTCTGCTATGTGTGTTTATGTGCCATGAGAATGTTTATGTACAGATGATGTGAACTCCTTGCAATGTATGCCTTGGCTCTTGCATGATTGAGTTTTGACCAGAATGATTATATGCTCCATGATATGATGACATGGATACAGAATGGTTATGGCATGGCATAAAGACTAGCAATGTTATTTTACTGCATGTAGCATGACATCTTATGCATGTTGACTTGATGGTTGTATATTCAATGTTACTGGGATTACTATGAAATCTCATTCCTCCTATAACATGATATCTTAGGTGCCACTGCTTCCAAGGAGAAGGGAAAAGAAATAATCATGGCTTGAGGAAGTTATGAGTCATGTACTGTATTATATGGTTTTGAACCTTTTTCTTTCAAGCCATGTAAACATATTCTAATCTTGAATACATGATATGATAACCTTTTTGGATGTATATTAATGGTAGAGTACCTTTATATGTGATTATTGTATTCTTATAGTGAAAAACGAAATGGTGCTAGAATTAGTGAAAAAGGAGATAAAAATGATCTAGATTTGACCAAACTTTGACCAATGAAGACCCTGATCAAATAGTTGACCTTTTCTCTAAAATTTGGCATGCAAATAGATCTTATTTTTCCCTTTAAAATGAGTGGTAAAACATCACGATCGGAGCTCTGTACAAGAAGTTATGCCTTTTCAAAGTTAGGAAAAAATCCTGGAAAATAGAAAAATGACCAAATGAACAGTACTTTTCGAAATTAAAAACGGATGCGTTTCTGATTAAAGTGGAACTTGAGGTCATTCAACTCGGTAACCTTAACTTGTGCTTCCGAGTATCTTAACTTGGCATGATATAAGGTCATAAACGTAAGGTGTTACAAAAAACACAATGCACCATGAATCATTAGATAACCTAAGAGCTACGTAACTACAATCTAACATCAAAATAACCCAACCCAACAACAAAATAACAGAACAAATTAAAAGACTAACAACTAAAAGAATTAAACCAAAAGAAAGAACAAAGGAAGAGAGAAAAACATACCACACGAGAGAGAGGGAGTCAGCGCCGAAAGAGAGCAAAGGAGAGAAGGGCAAAGAGAATATGGAAAAAGGAAGAGATAAAAAGGAGAAGAGGAAAGAGGGAGAGTGCGACTGAGAGGAATGGAGAAGGGTAGAGGTCGACGGTCTGAATGGCTGAAGGTGAAAAGAGCGTCGGCTTGCTGAGGGTAGAATACGAAGAGTGGAGCAGTTTCTAAGGGGGAGAGGCCGAGCAATTCAAGTTGGGGGGCGATGGTTTTGAAAAAAATGAAGGGGTAAAGGGAGTATAATGGAATGGGAGAGGGAAAAAGACCAAAATGGGCTTAAGATAATGGAATGGGTTGGCAGAAATAGAGGGCAAAAAGGGAATTTCACAAGTGAAAATAGGGAAAAACGAAACTGATCAGCACTGAAACGGCGGGTTTGCCACGGCAAAAGCATCTCGAGATGAAAATGAAGGGAGAGAAGGATGTTTTGTCGCGGTGAAGGTAGAAGTTCGCCGCGGCAAAACCATCCCGAGAGCAACACCCAGAAGCTGGCAATATTCGCCGCGGCGAAGTCAGTGGTTGGCCATAGCGAAAGGTCACCAAGAGCAACACAAGAAACACAGAATCACTTCACCTTGGCGAAGGCTTAGGTTTGCCTTGGCAAAGTGTCACAGAGAGCACAGAACAACACTAAAAACACCCAAACAATAGAGAAACACAACACATAAACAACATATGTTGCTGGATACTTCAAAAACTTTAAAGTGCATCAGAATAGATCATAAGGGTGCTCAATAAGTCCATGATTAAGCAGTATACCACAAACAAGCTTTCTCAATCAATCTGATTCATATAATTCATCACAAGTACCATATTACCAACAAGAACAAAATGAAATAGGATAGAGATCAGAACTTGCAGGGGGTCTTATTGAATTCAAACTACAACTACACTACTATCCTACTAAAATGGTTTCTCCCCCACACTCATTCAGCATACAATGCACTTAACATAGCAAGATCAATAATTAAGCAAAAGCATGTAAATGAGTGAAGGAAAGAAACGACCAGGGAGTTAAGGAGGCTTTTGATTCTCATCGTAGAGCTTCAGTAGATGGCCATTAAATTTGAATCTGGCCCCGGTCTTCTCATGTAGTAGCTCCACCATACTGAAATTGTACGCTTTAGTGACTGTGTATGGCCCATCCCATCTGGTGTTGAATTTTCCTTGCTTGAAAGTAAACCGAGCCTTATACAACAGCACTTTATCACCTTCCTTAAAGTTCTTTCTCAAGATACCCCGATCATGCACAAATTTGGTCTTTTCTTTGTAGAGTCTGGAGTTCTCATAAGCTTCAAGTCTAATCTCCTCAAACTCTTGCAATTACAGCTTCCTTTCCATGCTAGAGGACTTTATTTCATGTTGCATTGCTTGACCACCCAATATGCTTTGTGTTCCAGCTCCATTGGCAAGTGACATGGCTTTCCATAAACTAGACGGTAGGGACACATGCTAATGGGCGATTTGTATACAGTCCGATAAGCCCATAATGCTTCTTCTAAATGTGAGCTCCAGTCCTTCTTGGACGGTTTAACCATTTTCTCTAGAATATGCTTCACTTCCCTATTAGATATTTCAGCTTGACCATTGGTTTGGGGATGATAGGCAGTAGAGATTTTATGAGTGACACCAAATTTGGACAATAGGCTGTTGACTATCCTATTACAAAAATGTGTTCCTCGATTACTCACTACAGCCTTAGGAATCCCATACCTATAGAAAATATGTGATTTTAGAAATCTATGAACAGTTGGGGTATCATCTTTTCTGCAAGGTATAGCTTCAATCCATTTGGATACATAATCTACAGCTAATAAAATATATACAAAACCAAAGGAAGAAGGAAAGGGTCCCACAAAGTCAATTCCCCTAACCTAAAAATCTCACAAAACAGAAGTGGCTGTTGAGGCATCTCATGTCTTTTTCCCAACCCCCCAAATCACTGACACTTGTCACATAATCTATAAAATGTAAAAGAATCTTTGAAGAGGACGGGCCAATAAAATCCAGAATCTAAGACCTTCCTAGATGTCCTCCTTGCACTAAAATGACCACCACAAACCATGGAATGGCAAGCTGAAATAATAGGTTTAAAATCCTCCTCCGACACACACTTTCATATCACTTGGTCATTGCACATCCTAAATGTAATACTTTGACTCGCTATGAAGCTTTTGTGCTTGAAATCTAGACATAAAGGGAGGAGTGAGTCCAGACATGAGATAGTTGACAATATTAGCATACCCAGGCTCTATAGTAACCACAGAACATAAAGTTGAATCAGTAAAAGAGTCACAAGTCAAGTCAGAAGAATCTACTCCCCTTGTGTCCTCTGATAGCCTACTCAAGTGATTAGCTACTTGATTCACTGCCCCGGGTCTATCCTTAATCTCAATGTCGAACTCTTGAAGCAGTAAAGCCCACCTGATCAATCTTGGTTTAGATTGTGGCTTTTTAAGTAGATAGTGGACAGCTGCATGATTTGTATACACAACCACTCAAGAATTGATTAGATACTATTTAAACTTATCTAAAGCAAATACAATAGCAAACATTTCTTTCTCAGTGGTGGTATAGTTGACTTGAGCTGGGTCAAGTGTCTTAGAGGCATAGGCTATGACTCTAGATTGCTTCTCCTCCTTCTAGCCAAGTATAGCACCCACTGCACAATTAGAAGCGTCACATGAGAGTTCAAAATGTAAATTCCAGTTGGGTGCAGTCAAAATACGAGGTAAACAAGCATAGACTTGAGAGTATCAAAGGCGTGTCTACATTTTTCATCAAAATTAAATTCAACATCCTTTTTAAGAAGAGTAGAAAGGGGCAAAGTAACTTTACTAAAATCTTTAATAAAGCACCTATAAAACCCTGCATGCCCAAGAAAAGATCTCAAATCTTTAAGACAGGTGGGGTAAGGTAAAGATAAGAGAACTTCAATTTTAGCCTTATCAACCTCAATCCCTTTGCTAGAGATGAGGTGACCTAACACTATGCCACTACCCACCATGAAATGACATTTCTCAAAGTTCAAAACAAGATTTTTGGCTATGCATCTCTCTAGAGCTTGCCTTAGACTATTCAGGCACTGATCAAAGCTCTCCCCATAAACAGTAAAATCATCCATGAAAACCTCCATATTGTGCTATAAAAGGTCACTAAAAATCGCCATCATGTACCTTTGAAAGGTGCCTGGAGCGTTACATAACCCAAATGGCATCCTTCGATAAACAAAAGTACTAAAGGGGCATGTGAAAGTGGTTTTGTCCTGATCCTCGGGGGCTATGGGTACCTAAAAATAGCCGGAAAAGCCATCTAAAGAATAGTAATGTGATTTACCAGTTAGTCTCTCCAACATTTGGTCAATGAAGGATATAGGAAAGTGATCCTTACGTGTTGCATCATTAAGTCTCCTATAGTCTATGCACACACGCCATGAGTTTTGAACCCTTGTAGGAATTAACTCATCCCTTTCATTCCTTACTACTGTTACACCACTCTTCTTTGGCACAACATGCACCGGATTAACCCACTCACTATCAGAAATTGGATATATTATCCCAGCACTCAACAATTTAGTAATTTCTTTCTTAACTACATCTAATATAAGAGGGTTCAATCGCCTTTAGGGTTGTCTCATTGTTTTTGATTCCTCACTCAGCAAAATTCTATGTGTGCACATAGCAGGACTAATTCCTGGTATATCTACTAGTGTCCAACCTATTGCCCTTCTATGCTCCCTCAAAACAGACAAGAGTCTCTCTTCCTCACTCTCAGACAGTGAGTTAGCAATTATAACAGGTAGTTGTTCATTAGACTCAAGGAAAGCATATTTCAAAGTAGGTGGTAAGGGTTTCAAATCAAGTGAAGGTGGTTGCACAATAGAAGGAATCAATTTATGAAGTTGAGAGAGAACAGATTACTCCCCTTTCCTTCAACCAGTGATAATTCCTCAGCCTTGTAGTTAACTTCCTCTCCAAGCATTGAACCAACTTCTAGTTGATCTACAGCAACCGCCTTGGAGGGATTCTTTCCATGACATCTTCCTCCATATCTGAAACAACAACAGGAAACCTTTACCCAAGGGAATCATCACTGACAATAGAGGAATCACAGTCTAACTTGGAGTCAAGGGAGGAAACAGAAAATGTATGTGGGATAGAAAGCATGCAATTAACCACAGTAAAATCAAGGCATGTAACATCACCACCACATGAGCAAGTAGAAGGTGTAGAGTAAAGAGATGAAAAGGAAGAAATGGATTCATTCTCATCAATAGAATCATCAGTGTAAAGATCAGAATAGAAAGAGTCATTTTGCAATTCAACTTCAGAACAAGCATCCTCAACAGAAATGTCTATCATGTTAACCCCCAAAAGTGAATAGTCCTCAAAAGGATGTTTCATTGCTTCATACATGTTAAAAGAAACTTTATTATCACCCACCTCCATAGTTATGGTGCCCTCTTTCATGCTAATCATGGTATTAGCAGTCCTTAAGAAGGGTCGACCAAGGATGAGTGTAGTGTCATTTACAAGTTCAAAACATGTCAAGCACATAAAAATCAGTAGGAAAAACCAATCCCTTAACTTGGACTAAAATGTCTTCAATAATGCCCTCAGGATACCTAATAGTCCTATCAGCTAGTTGGAGCACAACAGTAGTAGACTTAAGAGTCTTGACTCCTAGAGAGGTGTATACGGACTTAGGCATGACATTAATGGCTACACCAAGATCTAACAGGGCTCCCCCTATAGTAACCTTTTCTATAGTGCAAGGGATAGTAAAAGATCCAGGGTCTTGACACTTTACAGGAATTTGGGGTTTAAACAATGCAGACACATTAGAGGGTAATTGGACTCTTTCATTAGGTTTAAATCTCCTCTTTTGAGTACATAATTCTTTAAGACCTTAGCATACATAGGAATCTTTTAATCAGGTCAAGCAAGGGTATATTCACTTCTACTTTCCTAAATGTCTCAAGCAACTCATGATCTTCCCTCTCCTTACCTATTTTAACATTTTTCAAATAAGCATGAGGGAAAGGTAGTTCATTGATGTTTACCTCCTTACCTTCCTGCTTGAGGCTCCATGATTGCTTGGCTCAGATTCCACAGCTTTACCCTTGCCATCATGTTCTTTTGGAGCTTCTTTCAGCTTTAACTTATCTCCTTGGAGCTCTCAGAATTCTTGACCTTTGAAGATGCTTGTGGCAGCTCATCACACAAGATTTCCTCATCTATAACTTCATCCTCCTCTTCTCTAAAATTCACTTGCTTCCCACTCCTAAGGGTAATGGCATTCAAGCCCTTAGGATTGATAACAGTGTTGGAGGGGATAGCGCCACTACTCCTTGCTTGTTGCTCACTTATGTTGTTAGACAACTGAGTTACATAGGAGTTGATGTTCTCAGACTTAGTTTCCTACTAATCCATCCTCTTTTCCAAAGCACTAAATCTAGCATCATTCTTGGATGAGTCTTGTTGAATTAGTGAAGCTAAGGAGTTGAACTGAGTAGCGTTAAGCCCTTTCTTTCTTCATTAAGGCCATCATATTGTGTAGGAGTTGGTTGGTATCATCCTTGGGTGGGACAGTTAGGGCTTGAGATTGGTTTTGGAACTGGGTTGAAGATGGACCAGCTTCTCCACTCTTCTGAAATATGTTTGGAGGTCTACTATCATCATTCCTCCAGCCCAATCGAGGGTTTGCCTTCCATCCCTTATTATAAGTGTTGGAGTAAGGGTCCCACTTTTGATTTGGACGGCCTTGGTAGACTGCAGATACCTCCTCACAATGGCCTGGACATACGCTAGAAATATGCGTAACCTAGCCACAAGTCTCACAACTAGGGGCAGTAATATCCATAGGGGGTGCTGGTCTATGCACATTTATATTCTTCAATTCCGCAGTGATTACACACAGTTGAGAGGTCATCGTGCTTTCCAACGAATCCATCTTTGATTCCAAAGTGTCCATTCTTCTATTGTGAACTGAAGCAGCTCCCAACTCATGTACTCCTCTAGTATCTCTCACACAGTATTGTTGATGAGTCAGGGCCATCTTCTTAATCAAATCCTAAGCCTCCTCAGCAATGGAGTCTATCAAAGATCCTCCTGATGCAGCATCCAACATACCCTTCTCTTGGTTCTTCAACCTATCATAGAAATACTGCACCAGTTGTTCATCCGGAATTTGATGATGTGGGCATCTTGAAAGCATGTCCTGAAATCTATTCCAATAATCATAGAGAGATTCGTCATAGTCTTGCTTGGCAGAATAGATCTCCTTCCTCATTGATGAAGTACGAGAAGCCCGAAAGTATTTCTCCAAGAATGCTTTCCTTAAGTTCCCCCAACTGTGATATATATCAGCTATGTGTCTTGGAAGGCTCATATACCACTCTTTAGCTTTGCCCGCCAATGATAGGTGGAAAACCTTCCATAGCACTTGATCTAATGATGCTCCCACAGGCTTCATACTCTGGTAGATCACAGAAAGGGATTGCAAATGAAGATATGGATCTTCTCCTGTCAAGCCATGAAATTTTGGAAGGGAGTTAATCAATAATCCTTTAATTTCAAAATTAACTTCAAAATTTGGACAAGCAGTAGTAAATGGGTCAAAATTGACATCAGATGTGGTTGCTTCCCTAATTGTTCTTCTTCTAGGGTTCCCATTATTTTCTCCCACTCTCTCTTGTTCTCCATTCCCTCCATTGCCTCCATTCCTCACTTGGTTGGCATTGGGGTTAGGATTAGGGTGGTTAGGTGGTAAATCAGCCATTATCTCTTGATCAGTAGGCTCACTCTCGCTACTAGATAGGCTAGATTCCACAGAAATGTTCTCTTGTTCAACCCCTAACTCACTTGCCCCCTCAACTCTTTTCTCTCTTCTTATCTCTCTGAGTCTTCTCTCAATCTTAGGGTTATAGGGTACAAGTTTTGCTTTTCGTGGCATGCAAGAAAAGAATCACAAGAGAAAGAGCAACAAAATTGACTTGCAACACACAAAGTCAGATAAAAGTATGAGTTGTGATGGATGCAAGTGTATGGATTAGTATGAGTCTGTATGCACAGAGAAAGAAGCAAAAAGTGTAAGTTTCAAAACTTTTTAGAATAGTTTGTCGTGGCAAAAGCAGTGGTTGGCCAGGTTGAAAGGTGACAGAGGTGACCAGATAGCTGAATGCAGGAAGTTTGCTGCGGTGAAAGCAGGAGTGTGCCGCAGTGAAGGTATCCCGAGAGGAATCCTTCGATATTTCAGAAAGTTTGCCGAGGCGAAGGAATAGGTTGGTCACGGCAAATTGTTACAGAAAGCTTATCAGATACTGGACACCACTGATGCAAGGTGAAAAATCCTGAAAGTGTAGAAAATCAGTATATTTGTTTGTATTTGCAAAAATTTTGATGCTATGCAAGATGGAAACCTATACTATGAACAAATATGCAACTAAACTCACTAAAATGCAACCTAAAAGGATCAAAACTTCAATTGACAACCCAATGACACAAGCTAACCTAGAGAACCAATTTCTTGGCTCCCCCGCAACGGCGCCACTTGAAAATCGCCTTGACTGTCTTTGTTTACACCTTGGGGCCAATTTCAAAAATTTTCCAAGGATTGTACTATAGGCACAACCTCGGGTCGTTTCACTTGTGGAGCCGAAATTATGATCCTAGATTAACTAAATGCCATGGTTATGCAAATTAAGCTGGAAAAGGTTGGGGGTTTTCATTGAGATTTCTAATTAAGATAAAGTGTAATAGAATGTAAATGTATTTTTGGATTTTTGGGAGATTAAGATGAAACGGATGAAATCAAGTACTGAATCAATTGATAAAACCGCTTGAAAATGGATTCTTAGCAATCATAGTTCTCTTAAGATGTGGGAGTTTTAGAAATTCATTAGGTTTTCTTGATAACAACCTCAATAACTCATTGAGTCCAATGCTTACATTAATGAACTCATTAATGAAAACATTGCTAAGCTTCCCTAATGTGTAATTAAGAATGATTAATGCAAATGGTTCAATGCAACAGAAAATCAACTCATCATTGTAACACCTTACGTTTATGACCTTATATCATGCCAAGTTAAGATACTTGGAAGCGCAATTTAAGGTTACCGGGTTGAAAAACCTGAATTTGAAAATTTCTTTTCCCGCATTACTATTCATTGTAACCTTAAACTTGGCATAACTTTGGAAAATCATAACTAATTCTAGAAAAATCAAAATAAGGTCGTTCTAAGTCTCACTTGAAGCTCTTAACAACAACTATCAAGGAAAAATGACCTCAGGGTCCTCTTTAATCAGAAACGCATCCGTTTTTAATTTTGAAAAGTACTGTTCATTTGGTCATTTTTCTATTTTTCAGGATTTTTGCCTAACTTCGGAAAGGCATAACTTCTTACACAGAGCTTCGATTGTGACGCTTTACCACTCATTATAAAGGGAAAAATAAGATCTATTTGCATGCCAAATTTCAGGGAAAAGTCAACCATTTGACCAGGGTCTTTGTTGGTCAAAGTTTGGTCAAATCTAGACCATTTTTATCCCCTTTTTCACTAATTCTAGCACCATTTCGTTTTTCACTATAAGCATACCATAATCACATTTAAAGCTACTCTACCATTAATATACATCCAAAAAGGTTATCATATCATGTGTTCATGATCAGAGTATGTTTACATGGCTTGAAAGAGAAAGGTTCAAAACCGTATAATACAATACATAACTCATAACTTCCTCAAGCCATGATTATTTCTTTTCCCTTCTCCTTGGCAGTAGTGGCACCTAGGATATCATGTTATAGGAGGAATGAGATTTCATAGAAATCCCAGTAGCATTGAACATACAACCATCAAGTCAACATGCATAAGATGTCATGCTACATGCAGTAAAATAACATTGCTAGTCTTTATGCCATGCCATAACCATTCTGTATCCATGTCATCATATCATGGAGCATATAATCATTCTGGTCAAAACTCAATCATGCAAGAGCCAAGGCATACATTGCAAGGAGTTCACATCATCTGTACATAAACATTCTCATGGCACATAAACACACATAGAAGAAACACCAAATGCAGATCAACAAAATAATTGCAAGTTCACGCTACCTCAATTCCACGCTTAATGTTTCCTCCTTGTTTCCTTGCTTGAGATCCTCCTAGGTTTCCAGAAAATTGCCTATCAACCATACAGTAAGGGTATGGTAAATTCCATATCCAGTATACAATTCTTTCTCTATACAATGCTACCTTTGTGCCTTTCAATTTATAATTTCTATATACCTTTCCTAATCCTTTGACTTTGGTTTGACCAAGCCTTAATCCTCAGTCAAGGTCTTGGAATTCTTCCTTAATTCATGATTAATCATGCTTTCTCGGTTAATCACTAACCCTTAATCCTTAATCCAATATTTAATTAAGGTCCTCAAGTCACATAGTCATTAGTACAACATAATCTTCTAAGATTAAGTCACTAATCCCTTATGGATTAACCATTAATCATTCTCTAATCAACATGATTAACCATTATTCATTCTCTAATCAACATGATTAACCATTAATTAATCATCCTTCAATTAGCATAACTAATCACTAATTACTAATTAATCAAGGTAGTTAACCTTAATTACTTACTAATCTTTAATCAAATAACATGATTAATCTTAGCTATCACTAAACCATAATTAATCAAGGTAATTAATCCTAATCTTCCTCAAATAAATAATTAACTAAAAATAATTAACACTTAGGGAGGTAAATGTACCTTAATTAGCTCTTAATCGGCGATTAGAGGTATCTAACTTTGCTTTCTCCCTTTCTCTCTCTTCTTTCTTCCTTTCTCTCTCCTAGAATTCAAGAACACAACATTCCCTCTCATGCAAACCACTTTGGCCGAATTGTTCATGGAAGGGGGTATTTATAGGCTTTGATATTTCAAAATTCCAAAAATGCCCTTCGGGAAAAAGATGCGATCTCGGCCGTCCATTTTTTTCTACTTTACACATGGACATTAGGGCACACACCATAAGAAGTTGACACATGGATGGACACCTAATCACCATGTGATTTTCATGTGGAAATAAAATATTATTTTATTGTTTTGTCTCTTATTTCCCTTTATGCCCTTGAACAATTTGGAAAATTCGAACTTTGTCCTCCCCCTTTATTTTTGGCCGAAATATTACTCTTAATATTGGAAAAAAATGACTCATCCAATAATCAATGCAATCCACTGATTATTTGTGTATTTCCGGTCCGATTTTCCAACAATCCTGTCCAATTTACTGTCACAAAATTTTGATTTCAACACCTCATTAAATTCCCCTCATTCCAAGGGTATTCCATGATTTTTCTCAAGTTTTACCTCCCTCTATAATTTTCTAAATTTATTCCGTCAAAAATCACTATTCTACCGATAATAATTCGGTAATAAATATTCTTTAAGCTAACCTCTGTACATCCAAAGGTGGGAAGTAATTTTATAAATTAGTATAATATGTCACATAATTTATCCATATTTTTCCTTGAATTTTTGAGGCCTCTATATATTTTAAATAATGGAAATTGGCTAATTTTCCTTAATTAACCAAAAATTCCAACAATTACAAATAATTCCTTGATAAATTATTTTTAATCTTATATTCATCTTCTAAGTCTCAAACATTATTCTGTACCCTCCTTTCTATTTTTCATGATTTTCTAGGAATTTTCAGGAATTTCGTACATTATTTCCAATACTGCCCTTTCTTGACTGATCTTTTCAAAAATGACCGTTATGTCCCTATCCTGATTTTTCCTCATAGCCTGGATCCTCTACCAGTCTACTATACTACTTGGCCTTAGTCAGTGTCAAATCATTCATCAATTAGGATAAAATTATCAAGGTGTGACAATCATCATAACATGACTATACAAGATGAAGAGAATCAAGAAAGCTACAAAGAACATATATGTAACTACATATATTGAAGCATGAAATCCAACATTAACCAATCTAGCTACAAATATGAATCATCAACTAATGATTACATATCAATCAAAGTCTTTCACTAAGAATTTACAAATCCTAGACCTAGGAATTCATAAATACATAGCTAAACTAAGATGAAACTGAAACTCCCCTTTTAAGCTCTTAGAACTGGCTGGAGGAAGCCTAGCCACTCATGGTGTGCAGAAACATCTCCATTGAAATTGACTCAGTGTTGCCCATGGATGAAGATGACAGTGGAAGATGAGGGATTAGGGTTCTGGTAGGAGAGATGAGAGAAGATGAAGAGAAAAACGTGGATGGTGGCTCAATCTTTGTGTCTGACCTCACTCATACCGAAAATAGGGTTTCTAACCCGAATATGACGTGTCTGGGTCAGTTCATGGAAGTGGGCAAGTCAAATTTTCCCAAAATGGTCGGGTCTGATTTTGCTGATACGAGGGGTTCGTCGCGATGAACCATGGTAGAGAGCTTCATTCCTGAAGGTAGACGTTCGCCGCGACGAAGGCAGAGTGTGCCGCGGTGAACCATGGCAGAGGCTCCTCTTTTTGCTCTTTGTGCCTTGAGTCTTCAATCCTGGTTCCAATCTTAGGTGTCATACACTGAAAAGCAACAATTTAAGGCATCAATTGTCCTAAAAATTAATTGAATACAATTAATAACTAATTATGACGATTTTACCCTCAAAAAGACACTAACTCAATGCAAGGACTCTTGATCTAAAATAAGCTCAATTATAGCCAAAAGAGCCAGAAAATGCAACAAAACCATGGATGATGCAATAAAAAGATAAGAATAATTTGAGCTCAATCAATTACATTACGATTTACATAATTAAGAGAGAAATTTCAAGACTAAGTAGGAAGTTGACACTTGGCAACTCATTTATGATGGTGGTTGGGATATTTTGGTGTATTAATTGAGCTCTTCCTCCCCCTAAATCAGATTTTAGTTTTGGCCAAGAGCAAACCAAGAGGAAAAAGAGAGAGTTCAAGGAGAAATCAAGAGAAAAGGCACCAACTTTGATCATCTGACTAAGATCTAAGGTTAGTTTTTGGTTCTAAGTTGCTCCTTGCCTTGTTTGCTTGAGTTGTATGGTTAAAATTTCTAGTTCTCCCCTTTTTCTTGAGTTGGCCAAAATGTTTATTGAGTAGGGAAGGAAGTTTGGTTGTTAAATCTTGCTAGAACACTTCACAGCATAATAGATCCTAGTGGTTGTAGGTTGATTTTGGAGTGTTTTCTTTGTTATGTTGCATGAGGACCATTTCGGCCAAAGCAAGAATTGGACCATAGTTGTGGAGGAGAGGAGGAAGGTCAAAGAATCAAGAGCATTGGATGAAGGTAGTAAGATTTAATTGACCTTAATGTTGAGTGTTGCATTGATTGCTATGCAATTTCATGTGCTATTATGTGGTTGAACTAAATGATGATAATGATGATGATTGTGTAGCTATACTCCTTGCTTTATGTGCCTTGGCTATTGCATGTTAGAGTGCTACATTTATGAGGTAAAGTTGTTCCCTATTAATAGCAAAAGGTTGGAAAGCTTGTAATTGATGCATGTTGATGTTTTGGTTGATTGATCTTGCTATTGGGATTTCATTGAAATCTCATCCCCCATATGTAACCTAATATTTTAGGGACTGAATCATCAAAAGGGAGGTTGCAAATCCAAGGATAAATATGTTGAGTAACCATGAGGAAACATTTATATTTGGTTATGTATAAGCATGTATGGTTGGAGCTGTAATCCCTAAGCAGGACGTCAAATTAGAGCCATGTTTTATTAACTTCCCAAACGAATTTCTGCATGAAATTTGATATGCTTAAATTTGACATCATGAGCTTCAAATTGATAGGAAGCATGTTAAAAATGGCTAACTACATGATTTTTAATGATTTTTTGAAGTTAAGGTTTAGAATTTAGAAAAAGGATTTTTGCCAAATGGACAGAGATGACTTTCACAAAACCTAACACTTTTTCAAATGGAATTGATTCATAAGATTATTTTCCTTTGAAAGAGCATTCAAAGAGCTTTTTATATAATTTTGAGCCACTCCATTTTGATTTTTGTAGATTAAGTTATGACTTTTAGAAGTTGACCCAGAAAACTGGATTTTTACCCGATGAACAGTAAAAATCCAAAAATCAATGTTTTTCATGGATTTTTTAGCCCAACACCATAAAATACTTTTAATTAAACCCTAAGTGGATCCTATAGTAAGGTGTGACAATAATCACTCAATATAGAAATTAAGGCTCAAGAATATTCTTCCAACAAGAGGTTCACATCTCAATTGCTCATACAAGAAGTTTCAATCAATATACATTAGTCACAAAGGCACTAAGAGACTTATAACAAAAGCAACCCATAAGATGAGGATTAAAAAGATCAAAATAATCACTTGAGAACATACTTGAATCTCAAAAGTGACTATAAAGTCTTTAGAAAAATCATTTTAAAAAATCAGTGCTCTTAAAAGTCCAAGGATGGCATGGTTTTCAAGAAAAACTGTTTGATGCAATGAGGGTATATTAAAAAGGCAATGGTTTGCTTGAAAAAGATGCAAAGGTAGCTTAAAAAAGTTCCTCCTACATAGCATTGCAAAAAGCAAAGAGAAGGATAGCGGTGCACAGCAAAAGAGGCTAGGTTGCGACTTGAAAACAGTGAGGTCGCAACCTAGGTACACAGAAGCATTAAGTTAGGAAAGGGGGGTTAAGGTCGCGACTTAAAATCAGTAAGGTCATGACCTGAAATCATAGAGAGCCCTCCCTTGCCAAAATCAATCCTTAAGTTGTGACCTAAAGTAGTAAGGTCGCAACCTGAAGTCATAGAAACTACCAACAAAATTTTTTTCAAAGCTTGGCTAACATATAACAAGTAAAAGCCCTTTCAGCAAGCATCAAAATAGATAGAAATGATCTAATTCACAGCAATTTACCATCCATAACCAATTCAAAGCCAAATAATGATTATGAAAGATTGGATTTTCAAAAAAAAAAAAAATTTACCTATTTAGCAACAATCACCAAAATGAAGCAACACTAGGAAACAACAAAGCAAAATGAAATCCTCCCCCGCACATAAACTTGACAGTGTCCCCACTATCAAAGGGGAAGGGAAAAGAGCAGCAGCAACCATAAAAGGGGACACAGTAAACTGACCATTCATTGCAAGGGAGGACAAGAACAGTGTAACATCCCAAAATTTCTAACCTAGAAATAGGGAAATATGTCATACCCTGATATTTTTAGTATGATTAATGAAAGATTTAGGGCTGACCAAGGCCAGGTGAGATAAAAGATAGATAAACAGCACAACAATTGAAGTGAGAACTGAAAAAGGACCAAATTGTCATTTTTAAAATGATTGGTCTACAAAGGGCATTATCGTAATTAGTGTCTGGAAATCCTAAAAATTTCTAGTAAATCATGGAAAATAGAATTAATGCCGTAGAATGGTATTTGAGATCTAGAAAGTAAATACAGGTTGAAAATAATTTATTAAAAATTATTTTAATTATTAATATTGGCTAAATTAAGAAAAAATTAGCCAATATTAATTCTTAAAAATACTTAGAGATCTCAAAAAATTATGAAAAATTAAAAGAAATTCATTTAGGAATTATGGAAATTTATAAAATTATTTCCAACCCTAAATGATGAGGAGGTTAGCTTTAATTGAATTTAAAGCTAAATTAATATTGGTAGATTTTCTGTTTTTACAAAAATGACAATTTAAGGAGTTATAGAGGGAGAAAAATTATGAAATTAATTAGGAAATACCCCTTTATTGAGACATAATTAATGGTGAGCTGATATAAGAATTTTGAGATACTAGAATTTTTTGGCTATCAGATAAAATAAACCAATACTATATTAAGACTCAGTGGACTGTCTAGACAACAGGGATGATAAAATTTCCTACAGATAGACAAGGACACATGTCACTCCTAAATTGGCCAAGAAAAGAAAAAAGAAAAAAAAGAAAAAGAAAAAGAAAATAATAAATCAAGATAGGTTAAAACCTAATTAGGCTTAAGTAAGATGATTAGGGTTAAGTCATCTTCCGTAGATTGTGACATGTGGCAAACATGGTTCATTGGATGGTTAGGATTCAACCATCTACTTTTGAAAAGTCAAAAGTTTCTAGAAGGGTGATTAGCCAAGTTAATCAAGGGATTAAGAGAGTAAACCTTGATTAGAGCCTAAGTAATCTTAATAGATAAAAAGAGATGACATAAGCCCTAATGACTCATCATCCAAGTGTCAACATACTAAGCTACATAGCCTAAGATTTGTACATGTGGAAAGAGGTAAAAATTGGAGGGCTAAGATTAAGTCTTATGCAAGAAGGGCATATGTGGAATTAGTGAAATATGAAGCCTATAAATAGCCCCTCACATGTTCATTTCATGCAAGACCTTTCAAGTAGGAAACCTCTTGCAAATTTTCATGTAGAGAGAGAAAGAGAAGAATTTTAGTGAGAGAAAGTCATTTGGAAGCAAGGTAAGCTTCTAAAACTCTTCCATTTCAAGTTATAATGATGGTATGTTAGTTTTAGGCTATTTTAATAATGATAGAAAGTCATTTTTCTAAGGGGAAGTACTGCCCAAATTTTATCAAAATGATAAGGAATGGTTTAGATGAAGATTAAGCATGGTTAAAGGTTAAAGATTAAGTGGTTACATGTTAGTTTGGTTGAAAATCCTTTTCCCTACAAATATATATATGGTTCAGCCAAGCTAAGTCAATGGGAAGGGATTAGATTTTCATAAAACTAATATGATAAATGGATTCTACATGAAAAATTATATAGGAAAAGCCCAATAAAGTTCAAGAATCAAAGCTAGAAAAATAAACCCTAAAAATCAAGAAAAAGGGGTTTAAGGGGTTATGTTAAGTTATGGAGTTGAAGTAATGCTTAATATTGTGTCATTGGTTGCCTAATAGGCTATACACAACAAAGGGGCAAAGATCTAGTCAAGAGAAAAGAGTTCAAGAGGAAGGAAAGCCAACAAGGTAGCTTTTGCATTCTATTACTTGTTAGAGTTACTATACATTGTATGTTCATTGCTATGTGTTATGATGTTATGTCATGATGCCTCCATGCATGTATACCTTGGTTTATGCAAGGTTGAGATGATATGTTATGTTATGATGTTATGTTTTTGCATGGCAAGTACATAACACTCAAGTATGTATGTATGTATGTAGCTTGAATTACATTGTGACGTGTAACCATAGTAATGTATGCAATGTGCTACTAAGATTCCCCAAGAATCTTACCCCAATATTTAAACAAACCCTAGAGCCTTCAACATCCAAGGGCAAAGGAAAGGAGTTGGCTCTTACTTGAAGAGGTAGTAAGCCATAGTAACTTTATATGGCTTTGAACCTTTCTATTTTGGAGGAATGTAATATGAAGCATGCTTTATGTTTCCAATAGTATGATTAAGGTTAGAGGTATACAAGCATGAGTAGAATAGTCCAAGCTTGATTAGAAATAGCTAATATAACTAAGGAGAGTATGCTATGATTTTAAGTGGTCAATTAAGTTAAGTTACCCTTCCAAAGGGGGTAAAAAGTCAACTAAAAGGAATTAAAGTTTGACCAATGACCATTTGAGTAAACGAGTGAGTTAGGCTTTGAAATCTGGCGAGCAAAGAGATCTTATTTTTGTATTTAAAATGAGGGGTAGTTTTCCTGATTCTGATAACCGATCAGAAAGTTTTGCCTTTCCAAAGTTAGGCAAAAATAAGTAAAATCAGAAAATAACCAAATAAACAGTAACTTTTTCAAAGAAAATTGGGCTCAAATTCCAAGGCAATCAGTCTAGAAACTATTTTTCCTCAAAATTTTATCCAAAGAGCTTTCCGTAGAACTTGGAATCACTCAATTTCAATTTTTCTGAAATTAGTTATGAATTTTTGAAGTTTGTCACATTTTAAGGTGACAATGAATAGTAACCCGTAAATGAAAACTTTCAAACTTGATTTTTCATCATTTGTAGCCTTTAAAAGTGATTCCAAATGCTTCTGCAAGATAAGTTATTTGGTATAAACATAAGGTGTTACAAACAGCAAGGGATGAAATTATTGAATTGAGAAACTACAATGTAAATTAAGCTAAACTACTCTTCCTACTGGTTGGTTCCCTCCCCCATACTTATCCCAAAAACATATGGAATAGGTAAATGAGATATGTAAAGGAAAGAAACAATATAAGGTGTTACAGGGGCTGATAGCTCTCCTTGAAGAATCATAGGCATTCATTTTTGACTTGGAAGAACCGGCCTAGAGTGTGCTTTATAACAACCTTCCCACATTGGCATGTGGATAGAACTTCAAAGGGTCCAATTAGTTTGGCCCGTTTTCCTGCTTCTGGTGTGTGATCGGTGGATAGTAGACCCTATACTTTAGCACCAGCTTTAATCTTAATAGCCTCACTCACGGTTAATAGATGAGGGTCCTCAGGTGCCAGATTAAACATCTTGTAGTTGCCAATAGAGAGGGGGAAAGTAGTGGATATTGTCTTGATCTTCTCTTCCTTAGGATCCCCTTTCTTGCTATTCGTAGCACCCACCATATTACGTGATTAGTTGTCTCAGTTGAGGGCACAAAGATGGCAGGGTGAAGGGCAACTAGAATTACAACTGGTCTATGCACGACACTCAGGGCATGCAACTCCCTGAAACAGTTGAAGCACTTCTTCTTCTTAGAAGTCTTTGCAGCTCTACTAACACCTACATTAACATCAGAAACAAGGCCTCTCTTGGGCTTAAGAGGGTTAGTAGAAGACTTTCCAAGTGTATCATTAGCAATAATAGAATCAGATGGAGTGGGAAGGGTGTAATCTAACTGATGGACAGCAAAACAGCCCACGTCACTACCATTAAAAACGGAGGGGGAAGCAAAATCAGAAGCAGGGGGTGAAACATGTATTTTATTAACATTATAAAGCTCATCAATAAACAACCCATCAACAAAATTAACATCACACATAGAAAAATCTTCATGCGTTTGTTTTATTTGTTCATACATATTGAAATAAGCAAATTTATCCCCAGTAAACATAGTGATAGACCCCTTTTGCATGTTAATGTTAGTATTAGTAGTTCTTAGAAAAGGTCTACCCAAAATTAAGGCCCCATCCCCATCTTGTTCATTAGGCATATCCAAGACATAAAAATCGGTAGGGATAACTAAGTCTTTGACTTTCACTAGGATATCCTCTAAGAAGCCATTTGGGTACCTCATGGTTCTATCAACTAACTGGAGCCTCATGGTGGTAGGTTTAAGACTTTTGATTTGTAAGGACTCATACATTGTCTTGGCCATAACATTAATGGCAGCACCTAAATCAAGTAAAGCCTTGGGAATAGTTGTCCTACCTACAATACAAGGTATAGTAAAGGAACCATGGTCATGAAATTTAATTGGGAGTTGTGGTTTAAACAAAGCCGACACACTAAAGGGAAACTAGACTCTTTTATTAGGTTTAAACTTCCTCTTATGTGTGCACAACTCTTTTAAAACTTTGGCATACTTAGGGACCTTTTTAATCAGTTCAAGCAAGGGTATATTTACTTCAACTTTTCTGAAAGTTTCAAGCAAATCATTATCTTGTTTTTCATTAGCAATTTTCATACTTTTCAAGTAAGGCTGAGGAAAAGGGAGTTCATTGAGATTTACCTCCTTACCCTCATTGCTCATAACTCCATGAGTGCTTGTTTCTACTTTGTCTTTCCTCTGTTTGCCCTCACATTTTGATCCTTCCATAGTGTTTTTCTTTTCTTATGTGTCTTTATTTTCTTGGGATCTCTTCCTCCTTAGAAGTTCTTCCTCCTTGGAACTTTCAGATTTGCCCAACCTTATAAGAGTGAGTGAAGAGCTCTCTATTTCATGCTCAAATACATCTTTGCCTACCTTTTTATCATCAAAGTGGACCTTTCCTTTCTACCACTTCTCAAGAATATCACATTAAGAGCTTTAGGATTGATCATTGTGTTAGAAGGAATGCTACCCCTACTCTTGCTTGTATGTCATTGACCATATTAGACAGTTGGGTCAAATGACTAGTGATATCGGTGTTCTTCAAGGTAAGCTCCTCTAATTTCTGGTGCACATCAGAGTTATCTTTCTACATCTCTTGCAATATGGTAGTTATTGAGACAAACTTGTCATCACTCTCCTTTATTTGTCCTTCGATGTTTGTCATCTGTGTAGCCATACTCTTTAAAAGTTGAGAAGTGCTATCCCCTCTTGGTAGTGGTTGAGATACCATAGCCTGTTGAGGGGTTGTAACTATTGCTCTTGAAGGGTCTTGAAAATTGCTTAAGGAAGCCCCAGTATTGTGAAATTGATTACCTTGGAACTGATTTAGCCTATTTTCTCCTCCTCCCTATTTAAAGTTAGGGTGGTCTCTCCAGCCAGGATTGTAGGTATTAGAGTAAGGGTCCCTTTTCTGATATGGCCCCTCTTTACTTTGGTACATTGTATTGACTTCTTCAATTAGCCTAGGGCAATTTGGTGTAGTATGCATTGAAAGTCATAAACCCCACAACCTGTAGCCACTAAAGTAAGTGACTATGGCTTGTTGGAGTAGATGCTTTCAATTGTATTTGCAAGCTTAGACATGTCTTGGGCTAGCTTTACCAAAAGTGGATCTCTTTCAAATTTGTGGTCCCTTGAATCCCTTAAGCTCACATGTTGTCTATTAAGAGCAAAGGTCCTTATTAACTCCTATGCAGCCCTTGGTTCTATATTTTCCATAGACCCATTTGCAGCGGCATCCAAGACATGTGTATCATATGTTGACAACCCATTATAGCAATATTGTACCAGGTGCTCCTAAAAAATCTAATGATTGGGGCATCAAGTAAGCATCTCTTGGAATTTGCTCTAAAATTCAAAGAATGTCTTCAATGGCTCTTGCTTAACTGTCAAAATTCCTTACAGGCGGCTGAAATCTTTGTGGAGGGGAAATACTTATCCAAGAATGCTTTCTCCAAACTGGTCCATGACTCATAAGCATTGTCCACATAGAGTGGCAAGTTCATGTACCATTCTTTAGCTTTATCCTCTAAAGATAAGTGAAAAACCTTCCATATAATGTCATAAATACTTGCTCCAACTGGCTTCATGGACAAGCACTGCATATAAAGAGTTCAGAGGTGCAAGTTTGGGTTTTCTCCTGTAAGGCATAAACCTTAGGTATTGAGTGGATCAACTGACCTTTAATCTCAAAATCTGCATGATTGAACCCAATTCTTCATTGTCTTTTCATATCATTTTAAGGGTTTTCATCATAGTTAGTAGCTCTTTTACTGTTTATTGTGCTTAATTTATATTAAAGTGCCTTACCTTAAATTAGTGCATAATAGGGGCAAAATTGCCATAATTAGAGATTAATTATTATTAATTGATTTCTAGGATAATTGATGTTATATTATGTATGATTTTACTTATAGGTACTTTGGGAGAAATTTGGGCAAATTTGGAAATCACACTTTAGTCCCAACATTAAAAGTAGTAAAAGATCGAATTAATCGCAGAAAAGGGCCCCAGAATTCAAGAAATTACACCAAAGGGCCTGAGTAAATGAAGCTTTGCGTTTTGGCTGAAAAGTACCTTCCACCGTGGCAGATTTGTCAAAATTGTAAAAGTTGCGATTTCAGCATTTTGATTCGGATCCCTAAGCTTCAACCCGACCCAAAACCACCTTTAGTAGCCAGTATAAGCTGAGTTTCAACCTAGGAAAGCCTCATTCGGTCTCTCCTCACCTTTCTTTAACCGAATCATCCTCTCATCTCCTCCTTCCATCAATTCTTCATTACATTCCATCATCTTTCCCTTTAATCCATCCATAACCTCTTCTTCCATGGAGATTCGACTGTCGCTGCAGGCTGGAGCAATGCTTGGAGCTATGGAGGGCTAGGGGTTCTTCAACTCTTAAAGATGGTTGATGGGCATGAGTTCCAAGAGCTTCAAAGGGGAGTTAGCTTCATTCATAGTTCTGGTTGTTTATTTATGAATTTCTAGGTCTTAGAATTTGTAAATTGGGGCTGAACTGTTTTGATTATGGTTGTAATCAATTCTGGATGATTATCTTGTGTATTGGATTAGTTAATGTTGAATTTGAGCTTCAATATATGTGGTTACATATATGTTTCTATGTAACTCTTTTGATACTCTCTTTCTTGCATGGTATTGTTTGATTGTTGAGTTAATCTGGGCTTGCATGCAACCTAGTGCATTAATTAATCTTAATACACACACTAAGTAAGCTTAATAGGATCTTATAAGATGGGTGGCCATTGATTAAGATCCTAGACTTAAAGGGTTCTTTAAGGTTTTTTCTTTAGAAAACTTGGTGATTTTTACTCCCCAAAATCATTTTAAACTATGATTGCCAAAGGTCCAATACTTGTTTCCCATCCATTCCATCATAATTTCCCAAAAATCCAAAAATATATTTACATTGCGTTTTATCTAAATTAATAGTTTTAATGAAAAACCCCCAACTTTACCCTAGTCAATTTGCATTTTCATGGCAGTTAGTTAACTTAGGATCAATAGTTAAGGCTCCAACAAGTGAAACGACCCGAGGTTGTGCCTATAGTACAATCTTTGGTTTTAATTTTTAATTTGACCCTAAGGTGTAAGCAAGACAGGTCACATTTCAAGTGGCGCCTGATAAACCTTGTCACTAGGTAATCAAAGTTTTACTGGGGAAATGCAGCAAGTGAGACATTACCTAGGTCATTCTTCTCAAGAAGCCTTAAGTTGTATTTCAATTCTTAACAATTCACTTTTAATTATCAAATTACCAAGATGAAAGCTTGAGTTTCAGAAAACAGAAATTGAAACAAGAAACAAATCTAATGAAAGGTAAAATGCAAAAGAAGATTCAGATAAGAGATAGTAGTTCCCCTAGCAATTTATCCAACCTTCCTTGTTCAATCTTATAATGTGGAGTCTTTTAATGTCAATTAAATGAATAGATTCAACTACTGCTCAAATCTCTCTAAACACAGATCAGAAACAACTATCTTACTAGATTTATTGTTTTGGTCTGTGAGAAGGAACTTCAATTGACAAGAACACTTGAGAAGCAAGTTGCAATTCTCTAAGAATGATCACAACTGTGAATCATCAATATATTCAACCAAAATTCAGATTTACAGAATAACAGTCCAAGTAAAAACGAATTAGATTTACAAATCAACAGAGAATTCTCTATTTAACTGAATTAAAGGACACAACTCACATCTGAATGTTCAATCAGATCTAAATTGCAAGAAACATAAATCTGATCATCCAACCTTCATTCTAACCACAAATGTTCAACTGAAACAAATGAACCTTAGAATAGAAAGTAGAAACTAGATCTGAATGACTTCCTGTTCAGCTCTATGAACTCAGGTCAGCTTCATTGTTAGAAGAACTTGGAAATTCAGCTACTCATACTCTAGATTAGGGTAAAAACAGTAAGAATTGATGAAAGATTCATGGTTGATCGGTGGAAATTGATGAATTTGGACGAAAATGGAAGAAGAAATTGAGAGAGGGCGGAGAGAGCAAGAAAATCGCGTCTGGAGAGAGAATGAGGAACTGAAAATCTGATCGCGCGGTTGAAGTGCGCGACTCTGTATTTAAATCTGGAATTTTTCGTCATCCGCCACGGTGCCTTCGTCTATCTGCCGCGGTGCCTGGCCCATACAGTGCTATTTTGATTAGTGATCCTGAGCTTCATGTAAATACCAATCTGCCATGGCGCCTCTGTCCATCCGCCGTGGCGCTTTTTACTGAGAGTCCCCTTGGAAATCCACCGTGGCGCCTTCCCAAATCCGCTATGGCGCCTCAGACAGAACTGAAACTCCCTGAAATTCACACCAAAGCAGGGATCAAAAGTACACACATATAAAATCATATAAAAGCATGTAAAAACACCTGCAAGACCTCACAATTCCTCTCACCAACTCGTCCAAGAATCTTCAAGAAGGATCAAGAAGGCATCATTATGAATTGATTATGATTTAAATTCATTTTTTTTGGGTCAATAACCTAGGGAACCAATTTCTTGGCTCCCCAGCAACGACGCTGATAAGTCTCATTATTTGCATACATTTCTAGCCCTAAACTCATGCTTTTGCCATCTACAATTGCATACTTTGGGCATAATTAGCTTCCATTGTGCATATTTCTTGCACCAATTGGTTTCTTGGCTTGGTCACTATTGAACAGTTGGTTGTGTTGCTTTAACTTGTGGTTTGATATTTTGTGAATGTGTAATTTTGGTTTTAAATCCATTTAGATGCCCACACCATCTCTCCAAGTCACTTATAATTGGTTTTGAAAGTGTTCACATTAGGAAATTGGTTTTGAACTCATTTGCTCAAAGTTGATTTTGACAACTTAAAGTTTTGGAGTGTATAGAGAAAAATTTTGGTTTAATATCTTCAATTTTGTTTCAAAGGGTTTTTGCATGAAAAGTATTCATATTCAAGTGTATTTAACTTCTTGGAACTTATTTTGATTGGTTTAGAACTTTGGTTGCTGGAAAAATTCAAGTTGGCATCTAATCTGAAACTTTTTCTAAATTTTTTCTATTATTGTTGGTGGTTCTGTGAAATCCGCCGTGGCGCCTGTCTCCAACACGTAGAAAATTTGTTTCTGTTAAAGAGGCCATGGCTCTTTGGTTCATCCGCCACAGCACATCCTCTCTGTCAAAAGTGCCGCAATGCCTTTGCAAATCTGCCGTGGCGCCTGCACTGTTTTAAAAAAAATCTTTTTCTTTTTCATCTATTCTTGTGCACACACCTCATACACACACTTACCACCCATACCATACATCTTATACATATTTTCACACACTTGCATCCATCACATCTCATGTTTTTATTTGGCTTTGTGTGCTTTTCAAGTCAATTTTATTTTCTTCTATTTTGATTTGAGTTACTCTCTTGTATGCCCCGAAAGACCAAACTTGTACCTTATAACCCTAAGATTGAAAAGAGTTTAAGGAAGATAAGAAAAGAAAAGAGAGCTGAGGGGACAAGTGAGGTAATAGTTGAAGAAGAAAATATCTCTCTAAAGTCTAGTTTTTCTAGTAGTGAGAGTGAATCAGTTAACAAAGAGATAATGGCCGACATCCCACCTAATCCACCCAACCCTAACCCCAATGGTAACCAACTTAGAAATAGTGGTAATGGAGAGCATGAGAGAGTTGGAGAGAATAATGGCAACCCTAGAAGAAGAACTATTAAGGAAGCCACAATATCTAATGTTAATTTTGATCCCTTTACTGCTACTTGCCCTAACTTTGAAGTAAACTTTGAAATTAAAGGTTTATTAATTAACTCACTTCCAAAGTTTCATGGCTTGTCAGGAGAAGATCCACACCTCCATTTGCAATCTCTTTCTATGGTGTGTCAGAGTATGAAGCCTGTGGGAGCATCACTAGACCAAGTCTTATGGAAGGTCTTTCATTTATCGTTGGAAGGAAAAGCTAGAGAATGGTATATGAGTCTTCCAAGACATGTGGCAGATGCTTATCACAATTAGGGAACTTAAGGAAAGCATTTTTAGAGAAATACTTTCTGGCTTCTCGTAATTCATCAATGAGAAAAGAGATCTATTCAGCCAAACAAGACTATGATGAGTCACTGTATGACTACTAGAATAGATTTCAAGATCTTCTTTCAAGATACCCGCACCATCAGATACTGGAGGAACAACTGGTGCAGTATTTTTATGATGGATTAAGAAATCAAGAGAAGGGTATGCTAGATGCTGTATCGGAGGGTCTTTAATTGACTCAACTACTCAAGAGGCATGGGACTTGACTAAAAAGATGGCCTTGAATCACCAACAATATGGGCCTAGAGATGCAAGAGCTGTGCAAGAACTAGGACTTTCAACTGCACATGCTAAGAGAATCAATTCTTTGGAAGCCAAGGTGGTTTCTCTCAAATCCAAGATCACATCTCATCTCTCTTTAATCACTGCTGAATTGAAGAATTTGAGTGTTCAAAGGACTTCTTCCACTTCTCAAGCTTTAGTTGCTCCAAGCTGTAACACTTGTGGATCTATTATGCATGTCAGCAGCTTATGCCCTAATACTCCTGAAGAGGTATCTGCTGTCTTTCAAGAGAGACAAAACCATGATCCAAAATGGAATCCCTACTCTAACACCTACAATGAAGGATGTAAGGCTAATCCAAATTTTAGATGGAGGAATGGGGACAACAATAATAACTTCAAGGGGAGTACTTCTGGAGCTATGGTTCCTCAAGAGCAATATTCTAGAGATGATGATAAGATTGGTCAAATTCTCAAAGGCATTCAAGTGATGAATGATAATATCTCAAAGAATGAAGTTAGATCTGAAGCAAGATTTGCCTCTATTGAAAGTAAGATGGAGCAAATAGAAACTAGGGCCAACAACCTCAGTTCTTATGTCACTCAATTATCTAATAATATAAGTGACCAACAAGCTAAGAACTCGGGAAATATGCCTTCCAATACTGTCATTAATCCTAAGTCTGTGAATGCCATATGTCTACGAAGTGGAAAGAAAGTTGGACCTGTTCAAGACTTGAGTGATGACGAAGAGGTAGATGAAGAGATTGAGGTTGAAAATCCACCCAAGAGGTTTAAAAGCACTAAAGAAATGAAGCTACTAAAAAAGGAGTCCACTAAAGAGCACGAAAGCAAGGAGAGCAAGAAGCAACCAGAGACAAGCACTCATGGAACCTTAAGCAATGAGGGTAAGGAGGTAAATCTCAATGAGCTCCCTTTTCCTCACTCTTACTTAAAGAGCATGAAAATTGCTAATGAAAAACAAGATAATGAGTTGCTTGAGACATTTAGAAAAGTTGAAGTTAATATACCCTTGCTTGAACTGATTAAGAAGATCCCTAAGTATGCTAAATTTTTAAAAGAGTTGTGCACAAATAAGAGGAAGTTTAAACCTAATAAGAGTTCAGTTACCCTCGAGTGTATCTACCTTGTTTAAACCACAACTCCCAATTAAGTGTCAAGACCCCGGTTCCTTTACTATACATTGTACTGTGGGTAGGACAACCATTCCTAAAGCTTTACTTGATTTAGGTGCTGCAATTAATGTTATGCCTAAATCAATGTATAACTCTTTACAAATCAAAAGCCTCAAACCTACCACCATGATGCTTCAGTTAGCTGATAGGACCGTGAGGTATCCACATGGCTTCTTAGAGGATATTCTTGTGAAGGTAAAAGATTTAGTTATCCCTGCCGACTTCTATGTTTTGGATATGCCTAATGAACAAGATGGGGATGGAACTCTAATTTTAGGTAGACCCTTTCTTCGAACTTCTAATACCAATATTGACATGCAAAAGGGTTCTATCACTATGTCTGTTGGGGATAAATTTGCATATTTTAATATGTATGAACAAATGAAACAACCACATGAAGACTATTCTATGTGTGATGTTAATGTTATTGATGGGTTGTTCATAGATAAGCTTGATAATGTTAATGAGATGTATGTTTCATCTCCTATTTTTGATTCTGCTTCCCCCTCCCTTTTAAATGGTAGTGACGTGGACTGTTCTATTGTTCATCAGTTAGATTACACCCTTTCCACTCCATCTGATTATGTTATTACTGATGTTGCATTTGTGAAGTCTTCTACTAACCCTCATGAGCTCGAGAAAGGCTTTGTTTTTTATGATGTTACAGGTGCTAGTAGAGATGAAAAGACTTCTAAGGAAAAGAAATATTTCAACCTTTTTAGGGAGCTGCGTGCCCTGAATGATGTGCATGGACCTGTTACAGTTCCAGTTGTTATCCACCCTACCATCTCTACACCCTCAACTGAGACAACCTATCAAGCGATGGTGGCTGCTCCTACTGATAGAAAGAAAGTGGATTCTGAGGAAAAGAGCAAAGAGCCTATATCTCTCAAGCTCTGTTTTAAGGAGAAGAAGAAAATTAAGATACCTTCTGCCACTTTCCCTCCTCTCTCCATTGACCACTACAAGGTCATTGATCTAGTCTATGAAGACCCTTTCCTATCAACTCCTGAGGAGGCTACGAAGATTAAAGCTGGTACTGAGGTATGGGGTCTATTGTCCACTTATCAGACTCCAAAGGCTGAGAAAAGGGCCAAATGGATTGGACCTTTTGAAGTTCAGTCAACATGCCAGCGTAGGAAGGTTGTGATAAAGGATGTTGAAGGCCGGTTCTTCCAAGTCAAAAAGGAGCGCCTTCATTTCTTTAAGGAGAGTTATCAGCCTCCATGACACCTCAGGTCGCTTCTTTCCTTTACCTATCTTGTTTACCATGTTTTGCTTTGTTTTGATTGATTTGATTGTTGCATGTGTTAGTGAGATAAGTATAGGGGAAAGAGCTTACCAGTAGGAAAAAGTAGTCTAGTTTTAGCTTGTAGTTTTTTATTTTAATAATTTTTCCCTTTATGTTCTTGTCTTTTTCCTTTCTTCCTTTATGCTTAATAGTCTACTTGGTCAGGCATTGAGGACAATGCTTTATTCAAGTGTGGGGGAATAGGGATTGATATTCAATAATTGTGTTGTGTTTTTCTGTGTTTATTGAAAAATCTAGTTTTCTAAAAATTTTCAAAATTTTGATTGATTTTTGAACTTAATTTGAAGATTTTGAGTCAAAATTTTTGAAAATTTTTGCTTCAATTAACTTACACTTGAATTTGTGTATTCTTGGACTTTGGTAGCTATTTTTGAACTTGTATTGATACTCATGAGAATTGCTGTTTGTTCAAGGTTGATTGTTTTATTCTCATTGGTCACAATTCTTCAAGTTTGCTTTTATAGTGATTGAGTGAATGTATTATGATTAATCTAGAGTACAATTAATCTTTGTGCATGTTCATTTAAGATTTAGCCTTGTTGGAAGATTCTTTGAGCCTAATTTCCAGTCATAGTGAGTTGTATCCACTTACATCTTCTACTTTCTAGAACTTGTTTTAGTCCTTATTCAAGACCTAGTTGCATTGATTTGATGAGCATGATAGAGGCATTCTTTTCTAAACCCATACATCCCAGACATAAACCCTCACAATTTCATCCATTGCCAGCCATTTAAGCCTTCACCTTTTCTAAAGTGCTAAAGCATGCATTACATGTCCAAGTATTCAACAACATCTTACTATTACATTCATGATTTGTTGAACTTTGTCTTCTTGGGTTTGGAATTGCCATAAAAAAAAAAGAGAGAAAAGAAGAGAAAAGAAATAGAAGAAATAGAAAAAGGCAAAGAAATAGAAGAAAATGTTGAGAAAAGCCAAAGAAAGAAAGATAAAAATAAAATGATACCAAAAGAATAAACTTTTGAAATAAGGCAGTTCATTGGTGGTTTAAAGAACAAAGTTGTGCTTCAAGAGAAAGTAAATGTTAGTTGGAAGCCCTTTCTAATCATGCTTGGTGCTTTATCACTTTGTATCTTTTCACTTCATGTCATTCCATTTAGCTTTTTCCATTTATCATAACCTCAAAAGTCCTCTTCATCATTGCATTCATGCATTAAGAGTGGAGAGGTAGGATTTTAACAAGCTTATGGTTAAGTGGTTGATTAAGTGGATTTGAGAGAGAATTACCCCAACATGGTGAGTAGAGTGGAACAGTTTATATATTGAGTGTTTTCTCTTTTACTCATTCCCATTGCATTGATTGTACTCTACTTTAATCCCTCCTTATTAACTTGGATCACTATGATTGCTTGTTCGAAGAGTTGGGTTAATGGCACTACTGCTTTCTTACTTTGAATTCATAGCGATTCCCATTTGTATCAATACTATTCTCTTGCCTGGGTTTTGTATTGCCTTTGTCCAGGAGTACAAAGGTTTAAGTGTGGGGGAATTGATTGAACTCGATTCTTCATTGTCTTTTCATATCATTTTATGGGTTTTCATCATATTTAGTAGCTCTTTTACTGTTTATTGTGCTTAATTTATATTAAAGTGCCTTACCTTAAATTAGTGCATAATAGGGGCAAAATTGTCATAATTAGAGATTAATTATTATTAATTGATTTCTAGGATAATTGATGCTATATTATGTATGATTTTCCTTGTAGGTACTTTGGGAGAAATTTGGACAAATTTGGAAATTACACTTTAGTCCTAACATTAAAGGTAGTAAAAGACCGAATTAATCTCAGAAAAGGGCCCCAGAATTCAAGAAATTACACCAAAGGCCCTGTGTAAATGAAGCTTTGCGTTTTGGCTGAAAAGTACCATCTGCCGTGGCAGATTTGTTAGAATTGTAAAATTCGCGATTTCAGCATTTTGATTCAGATCCCTAAGCTTCAACCCGACCCAAAACCACCTTTAGTAGCTAGTATAAGCTGAGTTTCAACCTAGGAAAGCCTCATTCGCTCTCTCCTCACCTTTCTTTAACCGAATCATCCTCTCATCTCCACCTTCCATCAATTCTTCATTACATTCCATCATCTTTCCCTTTAATCCATCCATAACCTCTTCTTCCATGGAGATTCGACTGTCGCTGCTGGTTGGAGCAATGCTTGGAGCTATGGAGGGCTAGGGTTCTTCAACTCTTGAAGATGGTTGATTGGCATGAGTTCTAAGAGCTTCAAAGGGGAGTTAGCTTTATCCATAGTTCTAGTTGTTTATTTATGAATTTCTAGGTCTTAGGATTTGTAAATTGGGGTTGAATTGTTTTGATATGGTTGTAATCAATTCTGGATGATTATCTTATGTATTGGATTAGTTAATGTTGAATTTGAGCTTCAATATATGTGGTTACATATATGTTTCTATGCAACTCTTTTGATACTCTCTTTCTTGCATGGTATTGTTTGATTGTTGAGTTAATCTGGGCTTGCATTAAACCAAGTGCATTAATTAATCTTAATACACACACTAAGTGAGCTTAATAGGATCTTATAAGATGGGTGGCCATTGATTAAGATCCTAGACGTGAAGGGTTCTTTAAGGTTTTTCCTTTAGAAAACTTGATGATTTTTACTCCCCAAAATCATTTTGAACTATGATTGCGAAAGGTCCATTTTCAAGAGGTTTTATCAACTGTTTCAATACTTGTTTCCCATCCATTCTATCATAATTTCCCAAAAATCCAAAAATATATTTACATTGCATTTTATCTCAATTAATAGTTTTAATGAAAACCCCCACCTTTACCCTAGTCAATTTGCATTTTCATGGCATTTAGTTAACTTAGGGTCAATAGTTAAGGCTCCAACAAGTGAAATGACCCGAGGTTTTGCCTATAGTACAATCTTTGGTTTTAATTTTGAATTTGACCCTAGGTGTAAGCAAGACAGGTCACATTTCATTGCATTAAAAGTACGAAAAGCACCAGGCATAGGATCAAAGTTCCCATCCAATTGAGTTAGTTCCTTAATAGTTCTACCCCTAGGTTGTTCATTAATCCTATTCTGGCTATTATTTTCTCCTTGCCCCTTATTACCACTATTATTAGGTCAATTATAATTACTATTCCCATTCCCACCAGTTGGACTATAAGGAGGTACTTCAGCCATGATTTCTTCTTCTAGTTCCTCGCTCTCACTAGATGAATGGAATAGGTCTCGTAAGATAAGTGGGCTACGAGCTCCTGTATATCTACCTCTCCTCTCCTTACGTGCTCTAGGCATGCACAATTACTAAAAAATTCAAGCACAAAAGAGTTCAAGAAAGAGGTAGTTTCAAAACCATGTATTTATTAAGTGTGTAGTTCAAAATTGAGGCAAACTCAATGATTTTAAATAGTACTCAGTGAGTTTGAGGTGTATGAAGTTGATGGAGCCTTAGTCGTTATGGGCTCTCAAAAACAATTCAATTCCGGATAGGAACACACTATAGTGGTACGATCCGGGTCGTGTTCACTTTGAGGAGCCTGATTTGATTCTATGTAATCTAAGTGACAAAACCATGCGAAGAGATAAAATCGGGGGGATTGTAAAACCGAATTAAGTTGCAAGTAAAGGAAGTAAAGTCTTTTTTTTTGTCGTTTTCTTTTAGTGAATTAAAATAGTAATGAAAGCAATTAAATGGATAGTTTGAAAACTCAATTAATGAAAATGCCCTTTGGAGAATTGATTAAACCTTCATTACTACAAAATATGTTGGGAGTTTACTTGAAAACCAATCTTAGCTAGTTTAGAAAACCTCACAAACTTAGGTAAATTAAATTGTTAATGAAACCTTTGACCCAAAGACTCACAACAAAACTAATCACCCTCATGAATGCACACTTAGCGAGATTGATGCAATGGTAAAAACAACTTGAACATAATAACCAATTATGCTAGCAAGACACCACATTTAATCAAAACCAAACTTGGATTGAAACCAATCAAATTCACAAGACTAAACACAAAGTTCTCATTATAAACCAATACCACAACATAAATTCTCAACATCCAATCCAAAATAACAAGATCATATCACTAAAGTTTAGTATTAACAGCAACACATAAATTTTAACCAAGAACAACTGAAATACTATTAAAGTAATGGAAAAACAAAGTAAAAATCCCCAAATTAAGTCCCAAGCTCAAGCGTTCATCAAAACTCCTCAGGGCAAAACGTTTTAGCCTCTCATGACCTCAGAAATAACTCCTCCGAGCTTTAAAATCACAGCACCAGCCATAATAGATGAAGGTGGATGATAGATGATGCTAAAACTGATGGAATAAGGTGGGAAAAGGGTAGGAATTAGTAGGAATTAATAGGAGAACCTCAAGAACCCTTAAAGAACCCTAGGAGATGAAAATGGGAGTGTCTGGACGGTGAGAGGCAGTTGGCTCACGTGGTATATTTTCCAAAATCACAATCTGAGGTTTAAAACCTGATTCTATGTCAACGTCCTTTTCGTCTTGACTAAATATCCAGTTCGTTGTGACTAAATGGTCAAAACGAATAGTTGCATTTAATTGGGCCTTTTCTATAATTCCTCAAATCTATTGAGCCTTAACTGCAATTTTCTCAGACTTAGGTCTTTCCGAGATATTTTTCGCTTGACCCTTGACCTGAAAATCAATTTAAGCATTTGTAATATCCAATTCAATTTGTAAATGATGATTAATTAAAATGATACACAATTTGAAAATTTTACCCCTACAAAATGCTTAATAAGAATTTAAACTCACAATTAAAGATTACTACAATTCACATCAAAACATGCATTTTAAACCAATTAATTCCTCTAAAAACATGCAATTGGACATGAATTAATGCAATAAAGCTTGGTCAAATCAACTCCCCCACACTTAGACATTTGCACTCTTGATCAAATTAAAAATAGAAATAGCCAGAGTTATGAGAAGACTAGAGTCGAGAACAAACAATAACAAGTGCTCCTCACAACCAATCAAGCATACATCAAAGACCAATAGTAACTCAACTAAACCATGGGATGAAAGCGACAAATCAAATAGCAGTACTCTATTATAAGCAAAAATAGTGGGAAATACCATGCAAAGCATTAATCAAAACAACCAATCAAACAAAGGGAATGAGCATTGGAGATCACTCAAAGGGTAGAAGTGTATCGCTCAACTCACCTTAATTGGGTCTCAAATCCACTTGACAAAAAAATCTACCATAAGCTTGTAATAGTTCTACTATCTCTACTAAGAATGCAATGATGTACTGGATCAAAAGGACT
The DNA here is from genome assembly GCF_004799145.2 of Neltuma alba. Classification (NCBI taxonomy): domain Eukaryota; kingdom Viridiplantae; phylum Streptophyta; class Magnoliopsida; order Fabales; family Fabaceae; genus Neltuma; species Neltuma alba. The sequence goes on from NW_021635174.1 coordinate 483,340, forward strand.
TTAAGGGATGTAATGATAAAGGAAGGCTAAGTGGAATGAATGATAGAATGAAATAAAACAAGTACCAATATCCAAAATTAATTTCCAACTAGCTTTACATTGAAATTCTTGATGCACAAAACTTTAATCTTCAATCCACCAAGAAATTTGCCTTATTCAAAATTTTTATTCTAAGGATCCTTTATATATATATTTTTCTTCTTTCTTTTCTCCTTTCTTTTTTCAATTTGGCCATTCAAAACCCAAGAAGACAAAGTACCACATTATGATTGTAGTAGTAAAAAGTGTAGTTGGAACTTGAATAAACTAAACATGTTTTGGTACTTAAATTTGAAAAAGGCTCAAAGTGGTGAACAAGGGTTAAATAAAGGGGCTTGTGTTTGGGTAAATGGTTTAGAATTGAATGCCTTTATCCTATCCAAAACATGAATGCATATGAAGCTTTGACAAAGAACAGGACAAGTTCTAAAGAATGTAAAATCAAAAGCACAAATCACACTAGAATTGAATTTGGTTCAAATAACTTCATTAAATCTCTCATGTTCATCCACAATGCTCAATTGAATGTAAGATTAATTCCATTGTATGAATGAATCCACTAAAATTGCAAATCAACAAATGAAAACCATTTGAAAAGTTTCAAACACCATGAATAAGTCAAGAACTAAAAGGGTTTCAATGCAACTTGAAAATTCTGAAAAAATAAAATTTCCTTCCACAAATAAGCAGTCAGAGTCTAAATGTGGGTGAGTTTAGCTAGACCTCTACACAGTACACGAAATAGCTTTTATGGAAAACAATGCACGTTCGTCATGACTAACACAAGAATTCACTATGACCAAGATAATCACAGAAGCACCGAAATGAAACTTCATCGCGGCCAATGTTGTAACTAGTCGGGATGAATCAATCAAACTGTAAGCAACACATGCATAAGAAACAGCACTTTATCGTGACCAAAATAGCTACTCACTGCGACAAAAATGAAGGCAGAGGCAAAATAGAAACAAAAGAGCATAAACACTCCCCTCCCCCACACTCAAATGCTATAATGTCCTCATTGTAAAAGTTAACACACAAAAACTTGAGGCATCTCGAACACACAAGAATGAGTGAAACAAAGCATATAGCAATTTAAGCAACAAGGAGGTCATGCAATTTCCAACATAACTTAAAGTCAAAAGCAACATCAAGAGGAAAGTCAAAGTCAAGGTTCAACAACAGTACAGAATCCAGGTAATATCCAAAATTAACCACTGGAAGAAAAGGAGATACAGCAAAAGGAAAACAATCAGGGATAAAACAAAGCTCTAGTCCTCCTCGTTTGCCCTCCTTTCTTTAGTAGGTGGTTCCATATTCAATGGCTGGGACCTAGAGGGTGTAGCAGATGATTCAAATAGCCCTCTGTAACCAGGGTAACTAGTGCTAAATGCTCCCTCAAACCCAAGAGGTAAAGGAATCCCAAATTGCGTAGCCAAAGTCGGTATCATAGGATCAAAGAACTGTTGTCGCCTGGCTTCTTGAGTGAGGACGTAATTCTACAGAACTGTAATTCTTTGATCAAAACTATCCTAGAGCAAGGCAATTTGCTGGCTGAGACTCTCCAAGGTGATACTAGAGCCATCGGTCCCTTCAGTTGCTTCAGTAGTGTCAGCAAGCTCGTCTTCAGCAACTCTCTTGCCCTTTTTCCAGCTACGCACCTGATTCTTACCCAGTACCTTTTCTAGACCTTGGAGGTTAAATCAAAACTTTTATCCAAGGATTGCACTATAGGGTGCAGTCTCAGGTCATCTCACTTAAATGGAGCCTTAGCGAAATAGACCTAAATTAGCTTAAATGTCATACAATGCAAGCTTGAATATAAACAGAGGGGTTTTGGTTTTCTTCGAAATCATTGAGTGAATTGAATGAAGGGTAAACAAAATATATGTATAATTTTTTTTGGATTTTAGGGAATAAGTGATGGATGCAGGTAGACAATAACCAAATGATAATTAAGTTCCTCTTGAAAGTGTGCTCAAGCTGTCATAGTTCAAAATCAATTGATATGGGAGTAGAAATCACTAAGTTTCGAATTGATAAACCTCAAGGTACTCTTTGAGTCCAGAATCTTGATAAATGAACTCCATTTCTCAAGATCCTGTTAAGTGCTCTTAGTGTATATAGAAAAATTGATTAATGTAACAGGTCAAATGCAATCAAAATCATCTCAATATCAAAACACAACCGTACAAGGGTAAAGAGAATCAAAAGATTACAACTGACATATTTGAGATTTCACATATTTAAGCTTAAAGTTCTACAATAATCAATTCACTAGGCATATGAAAATCCAAGCTGATTACAACTATAATCAAGTGGTTCAGCTACCAAATACAAATCCTAAACCTAGAAACTCATAAATTCATAGTTGAACTAGGATTAAACTACTCCCTTTCTTAGCTAATTGAACTCTAGCCATTGCTACACCTCCAAGAGGAAGGAAAACACCTAGCCACTCATAGAAATCTGAAGCATCTCAACTAAGAATGAATCTGAGCTTCCTATGGTGGAGGTTTGATAGTGAAAATGGAAGAAATTAGGGTTAGATGATAGAAAGATGAGAGAGAACAAAGATGGGGGCTGGTGTCTCGATGAATGATGTCACTTACATGACAATAAGGTTTCTAAACTAGTAATGGGGTGTATTGGGTCAGTTTCTGAGAGTGGGTAGGTAAAATTTCTGAAAATGGTTCGGGTCTGGGTTGCTGATTTGAGGGGTTCATCGCGGTGAAAGTATATGTTTGCCACGGCGAACCTTGGTTGAGAGTACTTCTGTTGAAGTAATGTCTTCGCCGTGGCAAAGCCTGGCAGAGGTATCAATCCGTCTTGTGTGCTAGACTTCCTTGATCTTCACTCTTGGCTCTTCTTCTTAAGTGTCCTGAAATAAAAAGTAATGGTCTGAGGTATCGATTATGCCAGAAATTAATTAAATCCAATTAATGAATAAATATGACAATTTTATCCTCAAATAACACTAACTCATAACAAAGACCCTCAATCCCAATTAAGCACAAATATCATTAAAATAAGCCAAAAAGTGTAACAAAAATATGGAGAAAGTCATCAATTAGTATAAACGATTTGAGCTCAATCAGCACCTCTGCAGCCTGGTTATTGGAGCGCTTGTAGCATTTAGTTTGGACTCCCTCAAATAAGGCATCATCGTCCTCCACTGGCATTCCTGTTTTAATGCAAAGCTCAGAGATCAGTGGGGGAACACTAGATTGGCTCTGGTAGAGCGAGCACACTGTAGAAGGGACTCCAAAACAATCATAGGGATGTCAATCTTTTCTCCCTCCATCGAGAAGTACAACAATAGGGAACCTTCCTTAGTGACGTTAGATATATGGGCACTAGGCATGACATTATAGCATATAAAGTTTAGCTAAATGCCTCATCGTTCATAGCCTTCCTTTCTAGGTATACTTGATCCTTGCCCCTTCCAGCCCAAGTTCCACCCTCCACACACAAAATCTTTAGGACGTCGTCCCAGTCAATATCTATCAAATTCTTTCTGTGGTACTGGAATTTACACTTTTTCACCACTGGCAAGTTATAATGTTGACGAACAGCTTCTTTTGTGAACTGTATACCCATTCGGCATAGCCTAATGATCGGAGTATCGTCAGCCCTCGTGGTGGTGTAAAACTCCCTAACCAAAAACTCATTACTAGGTTCATGCTTCTTCATCATCTCCCCAAACCCTCTTTTGATAGCCAACTGATAAAACTCACACTCAGAGGTTTCTGGGAAATCTCTCTCCAGTAGAAGAGGTCTGGTATAGATTATAGTTTGGGTTTGCTCTTTGGTTCCAGCTAGGGCAGTATGAGGAGGCATATGCAAAAGTAAGACAACACCCACAAGACACAAAGGCAAATAAACAAAACACACAAAAGCAACTTCCTAAACTTCTAAGAAGGAAAAAAAACTAGGCTAGACAAATCCTAAGACACTGTACTCCTCTATATGCTACTCAACTAAAACTGAGCAAACTGAATTGGTTGAATTAAAAGAACTCGATTGCAAGCGAAGTTGGAAACCATTTCAAAATACAACAGAGAAATCTGGAACAAAGAAGATTCAGCACATTCGTCACCCAATCATAAACCTTGGTCGTGATGAATACTCATAATAGTCCCTATTCTAGCTTCTGTAAAAACAATTGGTCGCGACAAAACACAAATCTCACTACGACGAAATAGAGCAGAAATTCACGAAAACTAGGTTTAAAATAGGGGAACTAAGAAACTAAGTAATGCCCAGCAGAAAACTTGTAAACCAGTTTAATTTATCAGTTAGAAATAGCCCAGCAACAGTCTAAAACCCAGAAATACCACTCTATACACCCCACCTCATGTAAATCACCAAAAACTGGACCACCCTCCCACTAAAAACTAAGAACTGACAAAGGCAAGAATAGGGAGAGGGAGAATGAAATACCTTAAATGGAATAGGAAAAGAGTGGTGGGGGAAGGTTTGATGAGTTACTTGGGTGAAGCATGAATAATTGCTTCGGTGGAGGAGGTTGAGATGAAGAAGGAATTAGAAAAATAATAGAATGTGAACTGAAAGGGGGAAAGGGTAACTGTCAAAGATGAGGGAGGTTTTGGGAGTTATGGGAGGTGAAAGACCAAAGGGTTAAGGAAGACCCAGGTGAATGTGGACGGTTTTGGGGAGAGATTCGAAGGGCGAAATAGAGAAAACACGAGTTTAGGTTTCTGGAAATGAAGTGATTTAGTCACAACCAAACAGTATTTTAGTCGTGACTAAAAACTGGACAGAGGCATTTGGGAAGTCAGGAAGGCATATGTAGTCGTGACAAACCAGGTGTTAGTTGTGACAAAAAATCAGACCGAGAGCAACCTTGAGAAAAACAACCAACAACCTTTCTAACCAATAACCACTGAATTCTAAGCCCTTATACCAAACCAGTGACCAAACACCCTTAGTAAACTAAGCCCTAACAATAAGAACCCTCTAAATTAAACCAAAACCACCCCCAAAACAACACAGTTCAGCAATCATCAACTAGAAACATAGGCAAAAGCACCACACAGACCAAAACTTGTAGCAGAACAAGGAAGGAACAAAACAAACAAAGAAACACACCAGTAAAAGGCAACAAAGAACAAACAAAGCAAACTACAAAAGCAAAGAACATCTATACTACTAGAGAGTTTCTTCCCTCACACAAATCCAACAATCTAAATAACAGTTGATATCACGAGCAGTCTCAAAATGATAGAGGATAAGGAGAGGAAAGAAACAACCTAAGGTTACATTTCTGCAGGCTTGCCATAGAAAAGCTTGAAGAGGTGTCCATTGGCTAGATGTGTCGTGCCATCTTTTTCATCTTTGAGCTTAAAAGCTCCATATCCAAGGACTTTTGTTATGATGTAAGGTCCGTCCCATCTCTCCTTCAGCTTCCCGTCTCTAAATTTGAAACAAGCTTTGAATTTAAGGACCTTGTCACCAAGCTTGAAACTCTTCCTCAAGATACCACTGTCGTGGATGGCCTTGCACTTTTCCTTGTATATCCGAGAGTTATCATAGGCTTCTCGTCTTATTTCCTCTATCTCTTGAAGCTGAAATAGCTTTTCCTTGCCAACTTTGTCCATTTCCTTGTTGCATGTCAAAACAGCCCAATAAGCTTTATGCTCTAGTTCTACTAGTAAGTGGCATATTTTTCCATAGATAAAGCGGTATGGAGACATCCTGATAGGGTTCTTGAATGCTGTTTGATAAGCCCACAGGGCATCATTAAGCTTCAAACTCCAGTCTTTTCTTGAAGGCTTTATTATCTTCTCTAAGATCCGCTTTATTTCCTGGTTGGATACCTCTGCTTGTCTATTTGTCTGTGGGTGATAGGCAATAGAGGTTTTATGTGTGACCCCATATTTAACAAGTAGGCTACGAAGAAGCCTATTGCAAAAGTGGGTTCCTTGATTACTCACTAAAGCCCTAGGAATCCCAAACCAACTAAAAATGTTAGAATTTACAAACTCAACTATAGTTTTGGCACCATCTTTTCAAGTAGGAATGGCCTCTATCCATTTAGAAAAATAATCAACTGCTAGAATGATATAATTGAAACCATTAGAAGAAGGAAAAGGGCCCATAAAGTCAATAACCCAAACATCAAACATTTCACAGAATAACATGGGTTTTTGAGGCATCTCATGTCTCCAATTCACTCCCCCAAATTTTTGGCATGTCTCACAAGATTTGCAGAACTCATAGCACTCTTTAAACAAGGAAGGCCAGTAAAATCCACTCTCTAAAATTTTCCTATGCTGTCCTTTTTGAGCTAAAATGCCCCCTACATGACAAAGTATGGCAACAAAGATAATCAGTGGCTGCTCCTATTGAGGCACACATCATCTTATGATCTGGTCCCCGTATGGCTTGTAGAGGAATGGTTCATCCCATACATAGTATTTGGACTCTGCTTGGAGCTTCTACACCTAGTAAGTGGACATGGAAGGTAGGGTTAGTTCGATCATAAGATAATTCACAATGTGAGCATACCAAGGCTCCCTAAGAGCTTTGGAACATAATATCTTATCAGGAAAAAATCAAAGATAAGATCAGATTTATCAACTCTCCTTGTGTCATGGGCAACCGGTTTAAGTGATCTGCCACATGATTTTTAGCTCCGGCTCGGTCCTTGATCTCAAGATCAAAGTCTTGCAAAAGGAGAGCCCAATGAAGTAACTGAGGTTTTGGGTATGGTTTCTTAAAAAGATACCCTACCACTGCATGGTCAGTAAATACAACAACCTTGGAGTTAATCAAATATGGTCTGAATTTATCTAGAGCAAAAATTATAGCAAAAAGCTCTTTCTTAGTGGTTGTGTAATTGACTTGCGTAACATCCAAGGTTTTTGATGCATAAGCTATCACCATCGAGAGTCTATCCTCCTTCTATCCTAACATGGCTCCAACAGCAAAGTTAGAGGCATCACAGGAAATCTCAAAGTGTAAGTCCCAATTGGGAGCAACTAAGATAGGTGGGGAAATCAGTTTAGCTTTTAAGGTATCAAAGGCAATTTTATAGGTTTTATTAAATTCAAACTCCGCATCCTTTTTCAAGAGGTTTGAAAGTGGTAAGGCTATTTTACTCAAATCTTTAATAAATCTCCTATAGAACCCCGCATGCCCCAAAAAGGATTGAATTTCTTTAAGATTAGTAGGGTCTGGGAGGGAAGAGATAATTTTAATTTTTGCCTTATCCACTTCTATGCCTTTACAAGAAATCAAATGGCCCAAAACTATGCCCTCATTAACCATGAAATGGCATTTTTCAAAATTCAAGACTAGCTTCTTTTCAATACATCTTTGTAAAACCTTTTCTAAGCTGGACGGGCAAGTAGTAAAGGAGTTACCATACACACTAAAGTCATCCATAAACATCTCCATGCAATCTCCCAAGAAATCATTAAAGATTGATATCATACATCGTTGGAACATTCCTGGGGTATTGCAAAGTCTGAATGGCATCCTTTTGTAAGCGTAGGTCCCAAAATCACAAGTGAATGTTGTCTTCTCTTGGTCCTCCGATCCAATAGGTACCTAAAAATAACCGAAAAAACCATCAAGGAAACAATAGTGGGATTTACCTACTAATCTTTCTAACATTTGGTCAACAAAGGGAATAGGGAAGTGGTATTTACGTGTAGCATCGTTGAGTTTGCTATAGTCAATACAGACACGCCATGCATTTTGGACTCTAGCTGGTATGATTTCATTCTTTTCATTTTTCACTATAGTCAAGCCACTCTTTTTGGGCACTACCTGAACAAGGTTGACCCATTTGCTATCTGAAATGGCGTAAATGATTCCCACACTTAGGAGCTTTGAGATCTCCTTCTTAACTACCTCCTTAATCAAAGGATTTACTATTCTTTGGTTTTGTTTTACTAGTTTTGCCCCTTCCTCTAAAAGGATCCTATGTGTACAAATGGTTGGGCAAATACCAGGTATATCAGCTAGAGTCCATCTTATGGCTTTCTTATACTTTTTCAATATATTAAGCAACATGTCTTCCTCTTCTAGGGAAAGATAGTTAGCAATTATGACTGGGAGTTGCTCATTAGACTCTAAGAAAGCATATTTAAGGTTGGGTGGCAAGGCTTTAAGCTCAAGAGTGGGTGGTTGAAGAAGGGATTAATTTAGAAATATCAATAGAAGAAAGTACAAGATTTCTCCCCTTTCCCTTCTCGACTGTAAAATGAATCCTAAGGTTGGTTGAGTCCACCACTAATCCCTTTATTTCTCTAAGGGTTGAATCAACCAGCTATTGATCATTGTTAATAATGGCCTTGGATACCATATCCATATCACTTGAGCAACAAGTTAGGGCACCATCAAACAGATATTTCAAAGTGTGAGTAGAAATGGTGTAAGAATTTGGTTCACAAGGTGAGGTAGGAATCTCTATAGCCCTTAAACCAAGACTCCTTCTATGAAGCAGGTGTGAAAGTGGAACAGCGACAGTAGACGGACACTCTGGGTTTGTAGCACTTTGAGGGGTTTATCGACGTGACTAGTTCATTTCATCACGGTGAGATGAATGAGCAGAGCTGACACCTCTCGGGATAGAGTTGTTTATCGCAGCCAAACATACTTCTTGTCATGGCGAATGGGCAAGATAGTAAGCTTCATTTTCAGAGACTGTAATGCTCTGCCTCTCCTCTAAATCTAAATCTCCTGTAACACTAACAGAAAGTTCCTCTCTAAAAGAGTTGTCACTGACAATTGAAGGTATGGTGCTAATGCAAGATTCAGATTCACTAGGTGACAATAAAAGTGGGCATGGGGCCAGTTGTGTACAATTAACTATTGCACAGTTAAGACACATCTCACTGCCACCACATGAACATGCAGAGGGAAAAGAATAAAGGGAAGAAAATAAAGTAAGGACTCACATGAATAAAAGTTAGAGATATCAGAGATAACCTTAATTCAAATTCAGAAATAGCATCATCAACAGCAACATCAATAACATTTAAATCTAAAAGAGAATAATCCTCATATGGATGCCTCATTGCCTCGTACATATTGAAAGAAACTACTTGCTCTCCCACCTCCATGGTTATAACACCATCTTTCATTTGAATCATCATGTTAGAAGTCCTCAAGAATGGTCTTCCCAGAATGAGTGCAGATTCACGAGACAACTCATTAGCCATATCAAGCACATAAAAGTAAGCAGGAAAAGGTAAACCCTTGACTTGTACTAGGATATCCTCTAGAATTCCCTTAGGTTTCCTAGTTGTTCTATCAGCTAGTTGGAGTGTAACAGTAGTGGTATGTAAGATACCTACTCCTAAAGCTTGATACACTAATAGTGGCATAACATTTATGGCCACCCCTAAATTAAGTAAAGCCCCAGCTATGGCAACCTTTCCTATAGTGCAGGGAATAGTGAAAGCACCAGGGTCTTGGCATTTAACCAAGATATGGGGTTTGAACAAGGCAGAAACATTTAGACTAATTTGAACTAATTCATTGCATTTAAATCTTCTCTTATTTATGCAAAGCTCTTTTAGGTATTTAGCAAAAGGAGGGGAATTCTTAATCAAATCAATGAAAGGTAAATTCACTTCAAACTTACTAAAGAAATCCCCAACCTCTTTTAAAGTTTTAGATCCCACAACCCTTTTAGACATAAGATATGAATTGGGAAAAGGAAGTTTCTTAGAATTTACCTCCTTACCATCATGTATTAAGGCTCCTTCTTTGCTTGTTTCTCCTTTCTTTGTAGCAGCTTTTCTCTGATTTTGCTAAACTTTCTTGGGTTGCTCCTCATTGCATTTGTTTTTGTCAACAACCTCTTGATCAACTCGTTGTGGTTCCTTAGATTTCTTAAGCAATGCCTTCTCTTTAGAGCTTTCAAAAAGCTTCATGGGTGAGAGAGGTAGGCTTTCACCTTCATCATTATTGCCCTTCTCTTGAGCGAACTGAACTTGCTTCCCACTCCTAAGCTCAATAGCATTGAGAGACTTAGGATTTATGATAGTGTTTGAAGGCATTGTACCAGTAGCTTTAGCTTGTTGATCATTCATGGTATTAGACATATGAGTAACAAACCCATTAAGATTTTCATGTCTAGTCTTAAGCTGTTCAATCTTCAAATAGACAGTTGTAAAATTGTTCTCAAACTAACTTCCCATGGCCCCTATCTTCCCTTCTACTTGGCTCATCTTATTATCTAGGGAAGTTATCTTGCTGTCACTCTTTGACATTTGGCTAGACAAGTTCTCAATCCCCTTCAAGATAATTTGCAATTCACTGCTTCTACCACTTCGTTGTCTTGGATAATTGCTTGAGGAACCACCTTGGTAGTTATTTCCTTGAAAATTTCCAGCTTGACCTTGATTGTTGCCTCACCCCCACTTGAAGTTAGGGTGATCCTTCTACCTGGGGTTATAAGTATTAGAATATGGGTCTCATTCTAGTATTGATTCGGCCTCTATTGATACATAGCAAATACATTTTCAGTGGGACTAATACAGTCTTCAATTCTATGCACTAGGTAATCACATATGCTGCAAGAAGTAACGACCAAAGCTAGAGGCTCAGTATGAGGTAGGTTGCTCCTCAAATTCTGAACTGTAGAAGTTAGTTTAGCCATGTCTTGGGCTAGTTTGACAAGAAGTGGATCTCTGTCCCCCTTATACCCTCTAGTATTTCTAGGGCTCACATGTTGGCAGTTTAAGGCAAAAGTGCAAATTAAGGCCCAAGCAGCTTGTGGCTCCATTAATTCAACTGATCCGTTAGTTGCAACATCTAACACTTCAGTATCATGTGGCAACAGACCATTGTAGAAATACTAGACAAGGTACTCCTCCATAATCTGGTGATTCAGGCACTTAGTTAGTATATCATGAAATCAGCTCCAGAATCAGAAGAAAGTCTCTCCTTCCTCTTGCTTAGCAGAAGATATCTCCTTTGTAGCAACAGAGATCTTAGTAGATGGGAAGTATTTGTCAAGAAAAGCTCTCCTCAGTATAGTCCAAGATTCATATAGGTTGTCCACATACAAGGGCTTTCCCTTCCAGAGATAAGTGAAAAATTTTCCACAGCACATCTTCAATTCTTGCTCCAGTTGGCTTCATAGATAAGCATTGCATATGAAGGTACTTCAAATGAGTATATGGATTTTCAGCTAACAAACCATTGAACTTAGGAAGTGGGTGTGTTAACTGACCTTTAAGTTCAAAATCATTTTCAAAAATAGGCAAAGCACCAGGAAAAGGCTCAAAATTAGTATAGGATTGAGTAAGGTCTTTAATGGTTCTACCTCTTTGTGGCCTATTAGTACCATTAAATCCCATATTCTCACCGACTCCCTCTTGTCCATTACCATTCACACCATTGCCCCCAGTTGGTTCATTCTGCCTAGTGTCATTAGGGTTCATCCTAGTACTACCTACCCCTTCCATGATTGGGATCTTTACAAGTGTATCTACTGGGTTTTCCTTCTCTTCACCAATGGGTGGGTCAGGATTTTGGGAATTAGTGGTAGCTAACCCACGCTCTCTCCTTAACCTCCTCAAATCTCTCTCCAACTCAGGTTGAAAAGGCAATAAAGGTTCAATCCTTCCTCGCATGCATAGTCAAGTGATGCAAAAATTCTTTGCACACAAAGCAATTCAAATAAAATGGATGAATAAATAGAGTGCAAGAGTATATGGTATGAATGAATGATGAATGAATATGACTGTACACTCAAATAAAATGTGGAGTGAGTAAGTAAAAGTTTTTAGCTCAAAAATCTAACATCACAACCAAGACTCAAAAACAATTTTAGCTCCAAAAGGTTTTTCATCGTGGCTAAACTAGAGTTGGTCGTGACTAAAGTGTTCACCAAAGCAAACCCAGAAAAATGGAAAGCAGTTCATTGTAGCAAAACAGATTTTGGTCGTGACTAAATATCTTGACAGAATCAACTGTAGAACAGGGCAACAGCAAAAACAGAGCACTCACAAAACCAGAGGTAGTAAAGCCACACAAGGATCAGAAAGCTGCAGTAAACAAGCCAATAACCATAGTATTGATGCAAGAAACCTAAAGAACTAACAAAAGAAACACAATTGCAAAACTTGAAAGAAATCAAGATTTTTATGAATTTTCTAAAAAATTTCTATGCTTAAGACTAAGGACTCTAAGATACTAAAATGCAAATGTGACTACTAAATAGCCTTGATCACACAGTTTGAACCCAAGCTCAACACTTAAGTTGACACCAAAATTACACGAGGAACCAAATCAATGGCTTCCCAGTAACGGCTCAAGTTTGATGGAGCTTTAGTCGTTATGGGCTTTCAAAAACAATTAAATTTTGGATAGGAACGCACTATAGTGGTACGATCCAGGTCGTGTTCACTTCAATGAGCTTGATTTGATTCTATGTAATCTAAGTGACAAAACCGTGTAAAAAGATAAAATCAGGGGGATTGTAAAACTGAATTAAGTTGCAAGTAAAGGAAGTAAAGTCTTTTTTTTTGTCTTTTTCTTTTAGTGAATTAAAACAATAATGAAAGAAAGCAATTAAATGGATAGTTTGAGAACTCAATTGATGGAAATGCCTTTTGGAGAATTGATTAAGCCTTTATCACTGCAAAATATGTTGGGAGTTTACTTGAAAACTAATCTTAGCTTGTTTAGAAAACCTTCTAAACTTAGGTAAATTAATTTGTTAATGAAACCTTTCACCCAAAGACTCATAACAAAATTAACCACCCTCATGAATACACACGTGGCGAGATTGATGCAATAGTAAAAACAACTTGAACATAATAACCAATTATGCTAGCAAGACACCATATTTAATCAAAACTGAACTTAGATTGAAACCAATTAAATTCACAAGACTAAACACAAAGTTCACATTACAAACCGATACCACAGTATAAATTCTGATCATCCAATCCAAAATAATAAGATCATATCATTAAAGTTCAATTTTAATAGCAACACAGAAATTCTAACCAAGAATGTCACACCTTACTTATATAGTACCTTAGCATTCATTTAGAACTATTCCAGACCATGTTGGATGGTCTTACACTTAAAAATTTCAATTTAGACGTTAATTTTCGGAAAATTACTGTTCACTGTCCAGTTTTCAGATTACAGGTCCAACTTTGAAAAATCATAACTAATTATAGAAAAATCGTATGGAGGTGTTCCAAAATTCTAGAAAAAGATCTTTCAATGATCTTTAAGGAGAAAAAAATATTCAATTGGACTTATTCTTGCCCAATTCGTACAGTTTATTGGGTTAAGATTACTATTTGTTTGGTAAAATCTGGACTCTCCAGATTCTGGGCCTTAACTTTGAAAATTCATATCTCTTCGTATACACATCCAAATGAGGTGATTTACCGCTCATTTTAAAGCTTGGGATGTGCACTATAAGTATACCAAATTTTGTAGTTTAAATAATTCATAGGATAGGTCAAACTGAAAGATCGAAACTAACTGCTCCATGACCTACGTTTTATCCCTTAACATCTCTTTACTTTAATTCTTTTTATTTCTTTGGCATACCTAACATGGGCTTACTTTTCCCATTCATGCTCATACATTCTTATACATGCCATAAGCTTTATAATTAAATACATGGCATTCACAACATAATTATAACATAGGAGAATTATACATTGAACATAATCTTAATCATTAACGTAAATAATTCTCCACTTTCTTCTCCTTGCTTCTCATGCCGTTAGTGTCCATCATTGATTGACCTAAATGGTTGATTATAAAGGGGTGAGATTCAAGGGAATCTCAGTAGCAAACATTACCACATACATGCACAAGATGGATGCTAGTGTATGGTATGTAGTTTTTCATAAACTTAAGTTAACTAGTGACATGCCATCATGCTTTATGCTTGGTATAAAAATGCATGGTCAAGGGAACATATTAAAAATAGCATTTCCAGCAACAATCATCATGTCACAACATCATTCAAACAACAAATACAAACCAACACATTTGCATACCATGTCAAGCACATAAAGGGTAAGTTCACTACCTTGCACCTCAAGCTTTCCTCTTGCTTTTCCTTTGACTCCCTTGACTTTCCAACCATGTGGGCATTCAGTCAACATCACCAAACATCCTCTTGGATGTTTCAAAGGTCCTAAACATAACCATAATGATCACACAATCCATTAGGACCATTAGATTACATAAAGTTCAAGACTAGCTTTCTTGAACCTCAACCCTTTCTCTTAGTCTTAGGGTTTTCTTTCTAACTTTTCTAATATAAATCTTATCATTTCCTATCCTTAAGATCTATTTCTTGTCAATTAGGACCACTTTAGATGGCCTTATATTCAAGAATACCAAATCTGGAAATTTTGGTTCGCGGGTACTGTTCACGCCGAAACTCCAGAATTTTTGATTAACTTCAAAAATTCATAATTAAATCTAGAAAAATCCAAATTGAGTGATTCCAAGTCTCACTGAAATCTACTTAAGTTAAATTTAAAGGAAAAATAGTTTCAGGAACCAATTATATGCCTAACAGTACCAGAATTGTACGGAACTTGACACTCTCCAAAAAGTTCAACACTGTTTCCAGATTTCAAACCCTAACTTTGAAAAATCACCATAAATCGTACACATATACAAATAAAGTGTTCTATCCATGGATTTAAAGCTCAAAGAGTGTACTTTACACATACCAAATTTCAGAACTAGATATGAACAGTAAGTGATTCGAAATGGGCATCAAATCAGCACGTAATTCTTCCAATTTTCACATAGATCCACTTGGATCTACCATACTTTAAGGTGTTCTAGCAACATCTAACAACCAATCTCCCTTCCCCACTCATCAACCATTTCGACCAGCCATCAAAAGGGAGAGAAGACAGATTTTTCAACCTTAAAAGAGAAGGAAAACAAGACAAGAACACATCTAGAACCAAGATCTCACCTTGAATCCTTGATTGATGACCAAAGTTGATAGCTTTCCTTGGTTCTCCTTCCAAAACCCTCTCTTTTCCTCTCCTCTTTGCCTTGGACAGAATTCCCATCTGATTTAGGGGAGAGATGAGCTCCTTAGTGCTCTCAAAATATCTCATCTACCACATTTAATGAAAGTCCAAGTGTCAAATGCCTAAGCCTTCTTGAAACTCTCTCTTAATGAACTTAATTCATAATATAATTACATTCCAAAGTCAAGATCCTCTCTATTGGTAGCTTGACACTTGGAAAGCTTTAATTACCATCTATTAAAGGCTTGACAAGTGGCGACTTGTGGGCCAAGTAAAGTGCAAGACTCTGATTAACACTTTATCGGTGCACTTTTACTCCGGGTTTAACTTCTTTTCTATAATTACAGTGCTCTGGCCTCTGTAATTATTTTCTGTCAGATCCATAAATTCTCTTTAATTCTAGAGAGTATCTATGAATTTTCTTAGGCCGTAACACTTCCTTTAAGCCTTGCATAAAATTCATTTACTAAAATACCCTTTTATCGGCAAAACCGGCTCTTTAATTTATTAAAGCCACTCCACTGGCCTTTTGGTTGCGGGACTAATTTTATAAATTAGTATAACCTTCTAACCATTTAAGCTCATTTTTATATACATTTTTGAGGCCTCTTGCTATTTTAAATAATTACCTCAAACAGTGTACTTTTTACTGGCCATAACCTCATAAATTCCATTTAAGCTATCTCAAGGGTATTCTCATCTTTTCTTTTCACAGAAGAGGCTTAGAATATTATTTCCCTTTTTTTTGGGATTTTCTTGGAATTCTCTGTGCACTCTTCCATTTTTATCCCTGTTGGTCATTACTTTTAGAATTTACAGTTTAGTCCCTGGTTGGACTTAACTTTATATAATCCTCTCTTTGAGGCTTCTAGCTCAACCTTTGGCCTATATCTAGTCTCTTTTCTCTCTCTAGGCCTTCGAGACTTTACTGGAGTCTCTGACCTTGATTATACTGAAGCCCCTGAAAAACTTTTACTTTGCAATTTAGTCCCTGAAACTGCTTTGACTTCCTTTCTCATCTTTGGGACTTCTGCTCAAAAAGGGGTCTAGTAGCCTATCTAATTCAGGCTATTTCTGGTACTTCTAGGCCTAAAAGTTTGGATGTTACAAAGAACACTGGAAATACTATTAAAGTAATGGAAAAGATGAAGTAAAACTCCCCAAATTAAGTCCCAAGCTCAGGCCTTCATCAAAACTCCTTAAGGCAAAACGTTCTAGCATGGATGTTATATTGATAAAACTTCAAGAATTGAACCATAGGTTGGATAGTTTGACAAATGAGAAATGCTCTTCGTTTCAACCTTCCTCTCCCACACCTACTACACTTGCACAAGTTAAAGAAGTAGAACAATCATTTTCTATTGAGATTGATCATTCAGGTGCCACTGTAATCTATGATATTTCCATTGATTCCTGTAATAATTCACATGTTGATATGCTGGAACATAATACCTCTTTTAGTACTGGGCCTAATGATGATGCTACTATCCTTAATAAGCTTGAGAAAGGTTCTTGTAGTATTTTGACAGATTCTAAAGGTACATTTGAAGATAAAACCTGTGTTGATCTTGCAAGGAAGATTGAGTAGCTATGAAAGTAATTTTTAAATAGCCAACAAGAATCAAGCTATTTGGTTTCAAAACAAAGAGAAGAAGGCATAGATTAAAAAGGTTGAAGCAAAGACCATTATATATCATGCCAACAATCCAAGAAAGTAAGGAAGAGGACCAATCAATATCCATGGAGTTGGTTGGTAATTCTCTTGAACCTACCGGTTCTCATACTTGTGAATCCATGAGTGAAGTCATTTCTCTTGAGCATGAATTTTCCATAGCTACCGATGATATGAGTGATGATACGTCTAATCATGAACTTTCATTTGATGCTAAGGATATTAATAGAGATATTTTAGACCATGAGGTGGCTGAAACTGAATTTCTTGATGATGATATGATAAAATATGATTTGCTTAAATCTGATCTAATTTCCTTCTCTTCTTTTCTCTTTCCCCCTTGTTCATGTAAGAGTGACGTGTGTTGCATTGATTGCTTGTCAATTGATAGGCTCCTTTCCACCTCATATGCATTTTATTTTTACTTTTCTAATTCTTGTAATGATCTTATTTCTTCTTTTTCTAGTCATGACGATCTTGGGAAAGGCTTGTTTGATGATTTTGCAGGATTGTATGAAGAAAAAGAGACTATACAGCAAGCTGAAGATGATGGTACATTGCAAACAAAGTCCCTACTTGTCCAGTTTGAGGATTCCCAAGCATTCTAGCCTATCAAGGAAGAAAAGCCCATATCTAAGAATCATGAACCTAGGGGCCATTTTATTGACTCTATTAACATTAATCCTTCTTTTACATGTCATGATAATAATGATTATGTGCATGAATATGATATTTCATTCATTGATGAATTACCTACTAAATCTGCACTCAGAATTGAAAATTCTTTGCATAGAAAAGACATTGATCTACTTGGGCATACTAAAGCTAGTCTTGAGTGTTTCACATTCTTCCTATATGATAATAACCATGATCAAGGGTCTTTCTATCCCATACTTTCATGTGACCTAACACCAGACATTAAAGGGTTGTGTGGTATTGAATATGATCTCTTTGAGTTTAGTGTTGAAAGTCCTCCTAATCTGAGTTTTAGTCCTAGGCATATCTATGATTCTACTCACGAGGTGCTCTTTTATGATTTACCGCCAGATTTAACTACACTTAAGCATGATGAATTGAATTTCATGACTTTTATTGATACTATTGATACTAATCATAGTTTTTGCTTACAAGAGTTTAAATGGGAAGGCTTTCTACAGAAACAATATACATACATTTTAGAGCCATTTCCAATTGATCCAGAGGCCCTACCAAGGAAGAACAACTTAAGAGAACAGACTACATTGCTGAAATTTATTATTCTCATCCGGGATGAGAATTTCTGTTTCAAGAACCTAAACAGATTTTGATTCTACGGTTATCCCTTTCCTTCCCTAAATTTCTTGATTTACTTGAAATATTATTTGTTGGATTTACTGTTTAACAAGTGTGGGGGAGGGGATTGGCCTAGTAGTAAAAGTTTGGTGATATGGCTTAGGCTTAGCTCATTTCTCCTACTCCTATTTGCTATGCAAATTTGGTTTTCCCTATTCTGTCATCTCTTTTGTTACATCTTACTATTGTATCATCTTAGGGTTCAATTACAACTATTTTAGACCACATTAGATGGTCTTAGGCTCAATTTTATCTCAAAAATGCTAAATTTTCGATTTTCACTGTTCATCAGGTAAAAATCCAGTTTTCTGGCCCAATTTCAAAAATTCATAACTTAATCTAGAAAAATCAAAATGGAGTGGTTCAAAATTGTATAAAAATATCTTTGAATGCTCTTTTAGGAAAAAATAGTCCTATGAACCAATTCCATTGGAAAAAGCATCAGGTTTTTGTGAAAGTCACCTCTATCTATTAGGCAAAAACCCTTTTTCCAGATTCTGAACCTTAACTTTGAAAAACATTAAAAATCGTGTAGTTGGCCATTTTTAATGTGTTAGTTATCAAAATAAAGCTCAGAACATGATCTACAAAAATGCCAAAATGTCACGTAAAGGTGACGGTGTCAATGAATTTACAGCACTGCCCAGCATAATATTACATAACCCAAATGTCCACGAATTTTTATGGTATGATACCATACTTTTAACCCTCAATCTGCAGCTTGCCCTTGGATGTTTTAGGTCCTAAAATATTAGATTGTATTTGGGGAATGAGATTTAATTGAAAGCCAAATAGCAAATTAACCAACTATATCATCAACAAGCATTATCAACATGCATAATTATATTAACTACTATTGGTGAACTAGCATGCTTATCATTTGGCAAACTCAATCATGCAAAGGTCAAAGCAAGAAAGTGCAAAGAGTAGCCATATTACAATTAAGAAAGTTCATCCACATAATAGCAATTTATCATGCAATAATCAATAATGCCAAGTCAATGTTAGTAGTTAGGTTCAACTTGCTACCTTGCTCCAAAAGCTTGAGTTCTCTTTGTTTCTCTTCTTCTCCTTCACAAATATCAAACCCTACCATGGCATTCCACCAAAAAGGACAGCAAAAGTCATTAACCAAACCAAGTAAAAGTAAGAACACAACTTAAATATGACTCTTGCTCCTTAAAGCTTTACCTTTGTTCTTTATTTTTGAATTTGTTTCCTCTTAACCCTAAAAATTGTTTCTTGACTTATTTCTATATGAATTTTCATGTAGATTTCAAAAATATGCTTAGATTTAAGAAAATGAAACCCCTCCTTTCAGTTGCTCTTGACCGAACCAAGAGGGTTCTTTAACCCAAAAATTACAACTTTGGTTTTAATACTTCCAACACTTGTTCCTTTTGGTTTACCCTACACCATTTTTCATTTTGAGCACCATGGAAGCCTTAAAACATTAAAAAACTCATCCTAAGGTCTATTTACTACCTTGGCCGAATGGTCCATATGGTACCCAACCAAGAAAGCACTTCAAAAATCAACTCACAACCACTTGCAACTACTAGGATCTAATATGTTTTGAAGTGTTCTAGCAAGTGTGATCAACAAAACTTCTTTCCCCACATGAAAAGCATTTCGTCCAGCACCCAAAGAAGAGAGGAAACAGAAATTTTCAACTATACAAAGAAAGAAAACAAGGCAAGGATCCATTTAGAACCAAGAACTAACCTTGAATCCTTGGTTGTATGATCAAGTTACTAGCTTTTCCCTTGATTTCCCTTTGAACTCCCTCTTTCCTCTCTCGGTTCCCTCTTGCAGGAAATAACATCTGAATATTAGGGGAGATGAGCTTGTTTAATGAGCCAAAATATCCCAACCACCATCATAAATGAAATTCCAAGTGTCATTACCCTTTTTAATCTTACTTTCTCTTTCATAATTAACTAAATCCAAATGAAATTAATTACCAAAAGTCAAAATCCTCTCCATTTGAGGAATGACACTTGGCAAGTTCAAATCCTCTCCATTAGAGGCTTGACACATGGCTAATTGTGAACCATTTGAATTGCAAGACTCTAGTCTTGCTTTACCAGTGCACTTCGACTCCGGGTTTAACTTCGTTTCTATAATTACAGTATTTTGGCCTCTGTAATTATTTTATGTAAGATCCCTAATTTATTCTCCTTATTTTTATATTCCCATATTGCCCTCTTTGTCTTAAAATTAATTTCCCAATAATTAAATAAAAAGGAAAACTAATTTCCTTTTCTTTAGGGTTTTTCCACTTTCCAAAGGTATTGGGAAATATCTTGGATGCTTAAGAGTCTTTATTTAATTCCATAATCTCTTATAATTCCTTGGGATATCATAGGAATTTTTCTAGGATTTTGTTCCCCTTAAAAATATTTATTTGGAATTTTCCAAATAAAATCCCTTAAATTGGCTTAAATCACCCTTAAATTCTTTTATAATTTCTCTAAGGGTAATTTGGTCATAAAACCAATTTTATAATCTCATATAATTCTCAAAGGATATTATCCTTATTTTTTTATTAATTTTCTAAGGCTTGAAAATATTATTCCATAATTATATTTGACCAATTTTCCTCAATTAGTCAAATTTTCATAATTGGCTTGAAAAATCATAATAATTATTTTCCACCAAAATTCTTCTAATTCTCCTTATCATTTTTTGCCCTTAATTATTTAGGAATATTTCTTATTCCTAATTACCATAATACTGGATGTGACATTTCTCCCCCTTAAATAAATTTCGTCCTCGAAATTTAAAGCATACCTTAATGGAAAAGTTTAGGGTACTTTTCCTTCATCTCGGTCTCCATCTCCCATGTGGCTTCTTCAGAGGAAAGACCCTTCCAGACCACCTTGACCAGTGGAATCTGCTTGTTCCTCAGCTGCTTGATCTTTTGATCAATGATTCGCTCTGGTCTAACCTCAAAAGACAGGTTGTCTCGAAGCACAATGTCATCATAGCTTATGACATATGTCGGGTATGGATGGTATTTCTTCAGTTGGGAGACATGGAAGACATCATGAATCTGACGTAATTTCGGGGGAAGAGCCAACTTGTAGGTGACTGGTCCAGCTTTGGACAAAATCTGAAATGGTCCCACATACTTCGGACTTAGTTTCTTGGCCCTCAGGGTTCGACCAACTCCTGTTGTTGGTGACACTTTAAGGAAAATGTGATCACTAACTTCAAATTGTAACGGTCTCCTCCTTGTACCTGCATAGCTCTTCTGTCTGCTCTGAGCCGTTAGAAGTTGTCACACCTTACTAATATATTGACTTAGGTTCCTTTTAAAACCATTTTTGAACACATTGGATGGTCCTAGGCTCACTTTTTACCATAAAAATGCTAAATTTCGGATTTTTACTGTTCATCGGGTAACAATCCAGTTTTTTTAGCCCAACTTCAAAAATTCATAACTTATTCTACAAAAATTAAATTAGGGTGGTTTAAAATTATACTTAAAGCTCTTTAAGTCCTCCTTCCATGAAAAATAATCTCATCGTCCAATTCCTTATGCAAAAGCGTCAAGTTTTTGAGAAAAACAACACTGTCCATTTGCCAAAAACCCTGATTCCCAGATTCTAACCATTAACTTTGAAAAATCATTATAAATCGTATACTAGGCCATTTTTAACATATTAGATATCAATTTGAATCTCAGGATGATATCT
This sequence comes from Neltuma alba, assembly GCF_004799145.2. Lineage (NCBI taxonomy): Eukaryota > Viridiplantae > Streptophyta > Magnoliopsida > Fabales > Fabaceae > Neltuma > Neltuma alba. Next base: position 505,104 of record NW_021635174.1, read on the forward strand.
TTCATTGTGCCAAATTCCATGACTAAACGTATTCGGGAGCATAATCAAAAAGTCATGTGAACTAGTCAGTGTCAGTGTGCTTCCAGCACTGTTAGTTTAATATGTACATAACCAAATGAGCTCACGAATTTTGTGGCTAAACCCCACAAATTAGCCTTCAATCTGTAGCTTTCCCTTGGAGGATTCAGGCCCTAAAATGTTACATTATTTTTGGAGGATGAGATTTTTGAAAATCCCAGTAGCAAATTAACCAACTATAGCACCAAGCAAGCATCATTATTATGCATGATCACATTAGCTACTATTGATGAACTAACATGCTGATCATTTGGCAAACTCAATCATGAAAAGGCCAAAGCAAGATACTAAAAATAGCAGCCACATAACAATCAAGAGAGCTCAACCACAATAATAGCAATTAACCATACAATAATCAACAATGCTAGTTAGTGGTAGTAGCTAGGTTTAACTTGCTACCTTGATCCAAAGATTTGTGCTTTCTTTGATTCTCTTCTTTTTCTTCACAAAGTTCAAACCCTAGCATGATAATCCATAAAAAGGACAACAAGAATCATTATCCATTTCAACCAAAAGCAAGAACATAACTCAAAAATACTCTTGCTTCATAAGGGTTCCATCTTTGCTCTTTGCTTTTGAACTTGTTTTCCATAGGGTTTAAAAATCCTTTCTTGCCTTATCCCCACATGTTTTTCCATTTTAAACACCATGGAACCATCAAAACATTGAAAAATTCATCCTAGGGGCCATTTAGTGTCAAAACCGACATGCTCCTTACAATACACAATAAAGAACACACTTCCAAAACACCATAAAATCACTTGTAAACCACTTGGATCTTTTATGTTTTGAAGTGTTTTACCATATTTGAGTAATATAACTCCTTCCCCTACACCATCATCATTTTGTCCAGCACCCAAAGAAGAGGAGAAACAAGATTTCCAACGATACAAAGCAAGAAAACAAGGCAAGGAACAACTTAGAACCAAAAACTAACCTTGAATCTCACTTGTGTGCTCCAAGATGCTATCTTTCTCCTTAATTCTTCCTTGGTTCCACTTGAAACACTCTCTTTTCTCTCTTGGCTATGGCTTGCATGAAATGGAGGTCTAATTTTAGGGGAGGAAGTGCTCATTTAATGCTTCAAAATATCTCAACCACCACCATTAATGCTAATCCAAGTGTCACTACCCCCTTGGTTCCTTCTTTCTCTTTCTTAATTAACTAAATCCAAATGAAATTAATTACCAAAAGTCAAAATCCTCTCCATTTAGAAAATGAAACTTGGCAATTTCAAATCCTCTCCATTAAGGGCTTGACACTTGGCTCAATGAGGATCATTCAAAATGCAAAGCTCTTTATCGGTGCACTTTGACTCCGGGTTTGAATCCTTTTCTATAATTACAGTATTCTAAACTCTGTAATTATTTTCTATCAGAGCCCTATTTTATTCTCCTCATTTGTATCTTTCTAAATTGTCCTCTTTTGTCTCGAAATTAATTTCCCCATAATTAACATAAAAGGAAAAATTAATTTCCTTTTCTTACGGATTTTTCCGATTTTCAAAGAATTTAGGGAAAATCTTGGATACTTGAGGGTTTTCTTTTAATTCTATAATTTCTTATAATTTCTTGAGATATCATAGAAATTTTCTTGAACCTTTATTCTCCTTAAAATATTTATTTGGAATTTTCCAAATAAAAGCCCTTAAATTAGGCTAAATCACCCTTAAATTCCTTTGTAATTTCTCTAAGGGTAATTTGACCTTAAAACTAATTTTATAATCTCATATAATTCTCAAAGGATATTATCCTTATTTTTCCCTCAATTTCTATGACTTGGAATATTTTTCCCATAATTATTCTTGACCAATTTTCCTTAATTAGTCAAACTTTTCATAATTGGCTTGGAAAATCGTAATAATTATTTTCCACCAAAATCCTTCTATTTCTCCTTATTATTATTTTTTTACCCTCAATTATTTAGGAATATTCCTTATTTTGAATTACCATAATACTAGATGTGACATTTCTCCCCCCTAAATAAATTTCGTCCTTGAAATTTAAAGCGTACATTAATGGAAAAGTTCTGGGAACTTCTCCTTCATTTCAGTCTCCATCTCTCATGTGGTTTCTTCAGATGAAAGACCCTTCCAAACCACTTTGACCAGTGGAATTTTCTTGTTCCTCAACTATTTGACCTTCTGATCAATGATTCGCTCTGGTCTAACCTTAAAAGACAGGTTGTCTCGAAGCACAATGTCATCATAGTTTATGACATGTGTCGGGTCTGGATGGTACTTCTTTCATTGGGAGACATGGAAGACATTATGAATCCAATTCAAATTCAAGGGGAGGGCCAACTTGTAAGCTACTGGTCCAGCTCTGGTCAAAATCTGAAATGATTCAACGTACTTTGGACCCAGCATCTTAGTCTTTGAGGATCAACCGACTTCCCTTATCATTACACTTAATCACCAACCTCAACCTTTAACGGTCTCCTTTAATGTCTGGGTAGCTCTTCTATTTATTTTGAGTCGTTAGAAGTCTTTGTTGAATAACTTTAATCTACTGGGAAGTCTGATCCACTATCTTAGGACCATACTTACTTCTTTCATTGAGTTCTATCCAGCACAAGGGAGAGCTATACTTCCTCCCAAAGAGTGCTTTGTATGGTGCCATTTGGATACTTGCATGGAAATTACCATCTTATGCTACTTCAGCTAACGGTAAGTATGCCTCCGACTTACCACTGAAAATAAGCGCAGATGCGTACATTGAATCTAAGGGTAGTGTTGACTTCTTTTATAAAGACCCCCAAAACTTCAAGTAAATCTCGGGTCTTAGTCCGAAACCATACTGCTCAGGACACTCGGTAGCTTAACAGCTTCCTTAACCTTCGCCTTTCATTCTTTGCTAGACTTAGTGCATTCTTGCCAAAATGGATGACACTTTTGGCTTTTGCACCCTGTTACATTACTTTCCAGAGGTTACCTATCATTGGGTTACTCATGCCCAAGCACGCTTAACTGAACAGTGCTGACGGGAATCTGAGACATTGATTCTGATAGGTTAAACTCTGGCACTTTGCTATCGTAGACCCTTTCCTGACCTATCTTTAGTCGGGTCTTTTTAGCTCACCTTCTTGTCTCTCGCCTCATCTTAAGTATTTGCCCGTCAATACTCAGTTTGTCTCTGTATCACATAGAGTTCTTCCTGTATTTGGAGCTAGCCTGAATGTCTCTTGTCAGGTCTTACGGCTCTAATTCTTGTAACTTTGGCTTTCCTCTATCAATTGGAAGGAAATTGAGCCCAGCCTAACTAATGATAAGGTTATCTCGAAGGAAGTCATAGGTACTCTCTCAGTATCAGTTTACAACTGAAGGAAGCTTCCATAACTTCAACTCATCCCTAGTCCTTATCATCCCAAAGAGGTACTGATCCTTGGGGGACATAGACTATAAGACCAAGTAAAGTTACCTCCACTCAGTTGGTCACCTAACTAATAATTCCCCAAAACTATTTCCAAGAACCAATACCATTCCCTTAGACCTTGCGTCAATTTCCTAGGCCACCTATTTGTCTCTTTAGGTGCCTAAGCCAATCTATCTTAGGAATTCTCTTATTCCTTCAGCTGCTCTTACCATTTCTTATTATTTTAGAATGGTGCAGAGAGAGGACTTATGCAACTTCTCTTTCCTCTACCTTACTTTTCAGTATGAGCATACTTTAACATGCATAATGCCTAGCATTTCAATGCAAGAAGTACAAGCTCTTACTGGTTGCTATGTCTTTAGCGTGCCATCCAGACATCTTACCCTACCAAAGGGAGCCTCTCTTTCTGCTTGCAGCTGCTTCTGGAAGTCATAGGGGAGGACTTTTGAGGTTCTTCTTCTCTCTACTTGCTCTAGTACTCTGCTAAGCTCAAATACATCTAAGCCTAGCTTCGTCCTTGGCTAGTCATACTTCCATTGGGTAAGGTCAACTCCACTGGCCTTGCCTTGACTGCTTCCCTTTCCTGCTCGGATAGGGTATCTTGCTCCTTCTTGAGCAACATAGATTCTAATTTGGAGGACCAATTCCCACCCACTCTAGAAAACTCCTAGCCAAGACCTTATCCCCTGAAAAGGGTGCCTCTCAACCTAAACCCCAAGCGACTGAGTATCTCTTAACATTAAGGGGAACATGCCAACCTCTAAGCTAGTTCCCTGCATAGCTATCTGTCTCATCCTCTTCTTCTTAATCCTTAAGACATTTCACTAGGGCTCTCTATCTTGACTTTACTATCTCCAAGTTCCTATTCATCTATTCCAGGACTTGAGATAGCTACTCTATCATGGTGCCCTAGCCCTAACGAGGCTGTAAGAGTTTGTCTAGCTTAGGTGACTACTTCCACCTTCCTAGTGGTGTGTACACTCAACCTCTAACTGTCTTGTATAACTTCTTATCATTACTTTTCCTTTTGAGGGGGAATCTGGTAACTCTAAATAGTGGCTACTGCTCTCTTCTTGACTTTTACTTATCTTACTCTCTGCGACCTTTAAAAGTCGTTACGTCTCGTTGAGATACTACCTCAACATCTGAGAGTTATTGTGTTTGTTCATCATGACTAGAATCATTGTTTGCAGTGATGGAAGTTACCACCTCCTTTGGTAACCACTCTGTATTCATCCATCGCCACTAATTCCCTTGGTTTATCATGACTTACATAGCTTCATTCATCGTACCATTGCCCGTATGGCTTCCGTTACGAAGTTTAACTTAACTTCCGGATTTTACTGCATTTCTCTTAGGGGTAGGATCAAGGTTTTGTCCTTGCCATTATGGGACACAACCAATTCAATCCAATTACCTCATCAATTTCATATAAGACATACATATTAAGTTTAAGGCAGTAAACAGTGCTCACAACAACTATATAGTTTAAGCACACACTAGATGTAATTATCTTATAATGTGTTGGTGTGGACACATAGATCATACAACAACATATTCATAACTACGCCAAGTCTTTTTAGCTCAGGCATACAAAATAAGGGAATGACTAGCACCCTAATTAAACATTGCAATCACTGGGAGGTTGTTAATAATGATCATGCCTTAGATCATTTCTGGTGACTTCTGGGCTTCTTCCTGTGTGATGGCAAATACTTGTCCTTGGGTGCGTGGCCTTGCCTTTTCCGTGTTCTGTGGACATTCTCTCGAGAAGTGTCCAGGCTTACCGCAAGTATAGCAAACATTCTGCCGGCCATACACGGTCTATCACTGTGACTCTTGCCGCAGGTTGGACATTCTTTGCCGTTCGAGGGCTTGCCTCCTTTCTTATTCTTTTGATTATCCCATGGCCTCCTTCTCTTCCTATTGGCATTTGAGGAGGTGCCACCTTGACCTCCCTTCTCTTCTCTGGAGTTGTCTTGACCATCAGGTGATGGTTTAAGCTGCTTTCTGTGATTCGACAGGCCTCCACTGCCTTGTTGAATTGTTCAAATTGTTGGGAGCAATCATCTCCCTCCAAAGATGGCCTCAGTCCTCGAATCATCTTCTCCGTCATCCACCGCTCATCATCTCAGTAACGTAGGTAACTGGAATAGTGGGAGAGACGGATAAACCTAGCTAAATACTCGTCAAATGGCTCATTATCCTTCTGCTTCAGGGTCAGGAATTCTGCTTCCCTTTCATCCCTAACTGACCTTGGAAAATATTTCTCATAGAATTGCTTGAGGAACACTTCCCATGTCACCCTCGTGTTCCAAGCATCCAGGATAAGTTCAGTATTCTTCCACCAGCGGTCAGCATCTTTCTCTAATTTGTAAATTGCCATCTGAGCTTTCCACTCTGTCAGGCAGTCTAATACTTTAAAAATCTTCTCCAAGCGGTTAATCCAGTCTTCTGCCACTTGGACGTCAAACACTCCGTCAAATGACGGTGGGTTGTGTTTACAGAAACGTGCCATCCCTTGCTGGATACTGTCAGGATCTACTGCTGGCATTGCCATTCTAGGTAATGGTTCTGTTGCTTGCGCCGCTGAAGTTTCTTCCTCTGGCTGCCTCCTATTGAGGTTAGCCATTGCCCACCGCTGAAGCTATCGCGGCATCCCTCTCTTGTTCCTGGCGAGCCTGTGCTGCTCTCATCTCTTCGATGGTCTTCTGCTGTTGCTCGAGACGATCCATAATTATTTGCAGTGGGTCAGGAGGGACCCTTGCGTCTTGCACTGGGGTCTTTCTAGCGAAGGGTTTCGTCGAGTTCTAACCATCGTATTTAACTACTCGGATAGTATAATAAGGAACAAGAAGTAAACATCATGCTTGGATTTCATTTACCAAAACATTCAGCATACAATACTTATGCATCAACCAAAGCAGCAAGTTCAGAACATACATATGAAAAGCAAACAATATTATAATCAAGCACTGCCAGTCTAACCTACTATTTGATCCAGGCGACAGGATCCCTTCACCCACGAGGGTAAATATGGAAGCATGTGCATTATCATATAATCCCAGTCCTCAGTATTTAGATAAAAGTTATCTAATATATACGTCTGATACAACACCTTCACCCCCTGAAGGTAATCTAGGTAAATCTTACTGATCCTCATCTTTCCTGATATGATGACTGAAGAACTCTAACTTCTCTTTAGACTGCTCATGACCATGGATCCTAAGCTTCGTTAAATCAGGGTCAGGCATTGCAAGTGCCGGGGGTTTCACTGGCCTGATAAGGATCTATCAAGTCACCGGGTCCAGGTAGGTACAGTAATTGTCCTATGAAAATCCCTACAAGGTTAGCCCAATGCTCTGGATAAATGTTGGACCCCTTTGTTGAATATCCTAGGCTATCGGTCTCTATGGTGGTCCATCTCATTGAATCCTCCTTAACCAACCCCGTTATCTAACGAGTAACTTAAGCAGAGCGTTCTATCCTATGCCAGAACCTCCGCTCTGATACCAAAAATGTCACACCTTACTAATTTATTGACTTAGGTTCCTTTTAAAACCATTTTTGAACACATTGGATGGTCTTGGGCTCACTTTTTACCATAAAAACGCTAAATTTTGGATTTTTACTGTTCATCAAGGTAAAAATCCAGTTTTTTAAGGCCCAACTTCAAAAATTCATAACTTATTCTACAAAAATCCAATGGGGGTGGTTCAAAATTCTACTTAAATCTATTTAAGTCTCTTTCAAGGAAAAATAATCTCATTGTCCAATTCCTTATGCAAAGCGTCAGGTTTTTGAGAAAAGCAACACTGTCCATTTGCCAAAACCCTGATTCCCAGATTCTGACCATTAACTTTGAAAAATCATTATAAATCGTATACTAGGCCATTTTTAACATATTAGCTATCAATTTGAATCTCAGGACGTTATCTTTCATCATGCCAAATTTCATGACTAAACGTATTCGGGAGCATAATCAAAAAGTCATGTGAACCAGTCAGTGTCAGTGTGCTTCCAGCACTGTTAGTTTAATATGTACATAACCAAATGAGCTCACGAATTTTGTGGCTAAACCCCACAAATTAGCCTTCAATCTGTAGCTTTCCCTTGGAGGATTCAGGCCCTAAAATGTTACATTATTTTTGGGGGATGAGATTTTTGAAAATCCCAGTAGCAAATTAACCAACTATAGCACCAAGCAAGCATCATTATTATGCATGATCACATTAGCTACTATTGATGAACTAACATGCTTATCATTTGGCAAACTCAATCATGCAAAGGCCAAAGCAAGATACTATAAAGAGCAGCCACATAACAATCAAGAGAGCTCAACCACAATAATAGCAATTAACCATACAATAATCAACAATGCTAGTTAGTGGTAGTAGCTAGGTTTAACTTGCTACCTTGATCCAAAGATTTGTGCTTTCTTTGATTCTCTTCTTTTTCTTCACAAAGTTCAAATCCTAGCATGATAATCCATAAAAAGGACAACAAGAATCATTATCCATTTCAACCAAAAGCAAGAACATAACTCAAAAATACTCTTGCTTCATAAAGGTTCCATCTTTGCTCTTTGCTTTTGAACTTGTTTTCCATAGGGTTTAAAAATCCTTTCTTGCCTTATCCCCACATGTTTTTCCATTTTAAACACCATGGAACCATCAAAACATTGAAAATTCATCCTAGGGGCCATTTAGTGTCAAAACCGAAATGCTCCTTACAATACACAATAAAGAACACACTTCCAAAACACCCTAAAATCACTTGTAACCACTTGGATCTTTTATGTTTTGAAGTGTTTTACCATATTTGAGCAATATAACTCCTTCCCCTACACCATCATCATTTCGTTCAGCACCCAAAGAAGAGGAGAAACAAGATTTCCAACCATACAAAGCAAGAAAACAAGGCAAGGAACAACTTAGAACCAAAAACTAACCTTGAATCTCACTTGTGTGCTCCAAGATGCTATCTTTCTCCTTAATTCTTCCTTGGTTCCACTTGAAACACTCTCTTTTCTCTCTTGGCTATGGCTTGCACGAAATGGAGGTCTGATTTTAGGGGAGGAAGTGCTCATTTAATGCTTCAAAATATCTCAACCACCACCATTAATGCTAATCCAAGTGTCACTACCCCCTTGGTTCCTTCTTTCTCTTTCTTAATTAACTAAATCCAAATGAAATTAATTACCAAAAGTCAAAACCTCTCCATTTAGAAAATGACACTTGGCAATTTCAAATCCTCTCCATTAAGGGCTTGACACTTGGCTCAATGAGGATCATTCAAAATGCAAAGCTCTTTATCGGGCACTTTGACTCCGGGTTTGAATCCTTTTCTATAATTACAGTATTCTAAACTCTGTAATTATTTTCTATCAGAGCCCTATTTTATTCTCCTCATTTTTATCTTTCTAAATTGCCCTCTTTTGTCTCGAAATTAATTTCCCCATAATTAACATAAAAGGAAAAATTAATTTCCTTTTCTTACGGATTTTTCCGCTTTTCAAAGAATTTAGGGAAAATCTTGGATACTTGAGGGTTTTCTTTTAATTCCATAATTTTTTATAATTTCTTGAGATATCATAGGAATTTTCTTGAACCCTTATTCTCCTTAAAATATTTATTTGGAATTTTCCAAATAAAAGCCCTTAAATTAGGCTAAATCACCCTTAAATTCCTTTGTAATTTCTCTAAGGGTAATTTGACCTTAAAACTAATTTTATAATCTCATATAATTCTCAAAGGATATTATCCTTATTTTTTCCTCAATTTCTATGACTTGGAATATTTTTCCCATAATTATTCTTGACCAATTTTCCTTAATTAGTCAAACTTTTCATAATTGGCTTGGAAAATCATAATAATTATTTTCCACCAAAATCTTCTATTTCTCCTTATTATTTTTGACCCTCAATTATTTAGGAATATTCCTTATTTTGAATTACCATAATACTAGATGTGACAGAAGTCGTTGCTAAATAGCTTTTATCTGTTAGGAAGTCTGATCTACTATGTTTGGACTAAGAATGCTTCTTTCACTAAGCTCTGTCCAACATAAGGGAGATCTACATTTCCTCCCATAAAGTGCCTCGTATGGTGCCATTCGAATACTTGAATGGAAACTGTTATTGTAGGCAAATTCAGCTAATAGTAAGTATGTATCCCAGTTACCATTGAAATCCAATACACAAGCACGTAACATATCCTCCAATGTCTGAATCGTTCGTTCTGTCTGCCCATCTGTCTGGGGATGGTAGGCTGTGCTGAATCTGAGAGTAGTGTTCATTTCTTTTTGTAGGGACCTCTAAAACTTAGAAGTAAATCTTGGGTCTTGGTCTGAAACAATACTGCTTAGGACACCATGTAGCCTAACAATCTCCTTGATGTAAAGTGTAACACCTCATGTTTAAATCAATTAACTTTCCTTGCGAAAGCATTTGGAATAACTTTTGAAGGCTACAATTGATGAAAAATCAAGTTTGAAAATTTTCATTTACGAGTTACTATTCATTGTCACCTTAAAATGTGACAAACTTCGAAAATTAATAACTAATTTTAGAAAAATTGAAATTGAGTGATTCCAAGTTCTACAAAAATCTCTTTGGACAAAATTTTGAGGAAAAATAGTTTCTGAACTGATTGCCTTGAAATTCAAGCTCAATTTCCTTTGAAAAAGTTACTGTTCATTTGGTCATTTTCGGATTTTACTGTATTTTTGCCTAACTTTGGAAAGGCATAACTTTCTGCTCGGTTATCGGAATTGGGCAAACTACCCCTCATTTTAAAGAGAAACATCAGATCTCTTTGCTTGCCAAATATTATGACCTAACTCACTCGTTTGATAGGTCAAACTATAGCTACAAACTCACTGCTCCAGGACTTACGTTTTATCCCTTAACATCTCTTTAATTCTTTTTATTTCTTTGGCATACATAACATGGCCTTACTCTTTCCCGTTCATGCTCATACACTTTCATTCATGCCATAAATATTATAATTAAATACATGGCATTATTGGCATTCATAACATAGTTCACAAAATAGTAGAATTATACATTTATCAACAGTCTCATCCATTAACAAGAATAATTCTCCGCTTACTTCTCCTTGCTTCTCATGCCATTATTGCCCATCATTGATTGACCTAAATGATTGGTTAAGGAAGGGTGAGATTCGGAGGAATCTCAGTAGCAAACACTACCCATAAGCATGCAAGATATAATGCACATGCATGACATGTTATAACATTAACACATGAATGCCATGGAAAGTAAGCTAAAGCATTTCATGCTTCCATAACATATTGCCAAGGCAAAACATAACATAAACTTGCAAACATAACTTTACAAACATTTCATCATAGCTTAGTCACATCATGGCAACACAATCACATCATGCAAGTATACATATCAAGCACACAGTATAGGTAAGTTCACTACCTTGTAACATGGCTTTCCCCTTGCTTTTCCTTTGATTCCCTTGTCTTTCTAATCATGTAGACATTCGGTCAACATCACCAAACATCCTCTTGGATGTTCCAAAGGTCCTAAACATAGTCACATTGATCATACAATCCATTAGGACCACTAGATTACATAAAGTTCAAGACTAGCTTTCTTGAACCTTTTCTCTTAGTCTTAGGGTTTTCTTTCCAACTTTTCTAACATAAATCTTATCATTTCCCATTCTTAAGATCCATTTCTTGTCAATTAGGACCACTTTAGATGCCCTTAGATTCAAGAATACCAAATCTGGAAATTTTGCTTCAGGTACTGTTCATGCAAATTTTGCCAGAATAACTTTAAAAATTCTAAAAAAATCCAAATTGAGTGGTTCCAAGTCTTACTGAAAGCTCCTTAAGTTAAATTTACATGAAAATTATTTTTAGGAACCAATTCTATGCCAAACAGTACCGGAATTGTACGGAACTCGAAACTCTTCCAAAAGTTCAATACTGTTTCCAGATTTCAAACCCTAACTTTGAAAAATCACCATAAATTGTACACATATCCAAATGAAGTGTTCTACCCATGGATTTAAAGCTCATAGAGTGTAATTTAAGCATGCAAAATTTTAGAATCAGATACGTACAGTAACTAATCCGAAATAGGCATAAAATCAGGTGCTATAACCATCACATACCTTGTTTTAGAGTTTGATCTGGCTTGGAACCACTTGGCCTTTCTTTCTCCCTCTTCTTTCTCTCTCTAGAAACCATTTTGCAAGAGCTTCCCCATGGATTCCTTATGCTTGGACGAAATGGTAGGGAGGGGAGGGGGTATTTATAGAAAAGCAGACTGAATCTGGACCGTTGATCTTAAAAATACGTGGCTCGATCTGGACCGTCCATTTTCTCTTTTGATCTTACGATGACAAGTGTCCTATGACATCAGGCTTACCTCATCATGATGACATCATGCTTACCTCATGCTGACATCATCAAGCCACATGTCTTTAATCCAACCGCACATGTGTCTTGCATCCGACCATACATGTGTCTTCCATCTAGCCGTACACGTAATATTTTCTTTTTCTCATCTAACCTTACACTTGTCACTTTCATGTCCTTTCATCATTTATGGCATTAAAATAGGGAGAAAATAAGTGGACAATTTGTGCAAAAATATTTTCTTAATTATTTCTCCACCTATCAAGCCAATCTTGCACCATATCAGATACTTTTCGAGTCTTGACTTACCTTGTACCGTTGGGACAACTTCTTCTTAAAATTCTGGCCAATAAAAGGTACATATATGGTGCCATCTCAGAGGAGCATAGATGAAAATAATTAGCTCTACTGACAGGCTACTTAACCTTACTGAGTCATGCAGTAGAGATTTCACTATAACGGGTAAACAAAAGACTATCTAAAATATTCCCATACTGCGTTCTAATTTTTATGCTGTCCATAAATATCTTCTGGTGACTCAGCATGATGACTTGTAGGTGTCATGATTATGCTTGATGACTCAGCATGATAACTTGTCGGTGTCATGATTACGCTTGATGACTCAACATGCTGACTCAGCATCGTCATGATGGCTCTTAGATATTTTCTTTGGTTTTGTATCCTGTTTAGGGGACAAAATTATTTAATATTTAACTGAAACATTTTATTCAATCCAGAGCTCCAAAAATTCATCTAAAAATATCATAAAATTCCTCATATTCTAGAGAAAATCTGTGAATTTTCTTAGGTTATAACTCAACCTATAGCCCCACTTAAAAATCATTCTTTAAAATGCCCTTTTTTTAGCACAACTAGCTTTTAAGTATTCTTAAAGCCATTTTGCTGGTCTTCTGGGGATGAGACTAATTTTATAATTTTCTATAGTCTCTTAGATCATAATCCCTATTTTACCATAATTTTCTGAGATTTCCTTATGACTCAAACAATTAAATCTATCTCTACATCTCAAATTGAGCCATAAACTTATAAATTCCTTTTAAGTTACCTCAGGGGTATTTTCATCATCTCTCTTCACAAAAGAGCCTTAGAATATTATTTCCCATTTTTTGGGATTTTCTTAGAATTTTCTAAGTACTTTTCATTTTTACCCCTGATGGCCAACTTTCTGAATTTACGGTTTTACCCCTGCTTAGGCTCAACCTCATAAAACCATCTCTTTGAGGCTTCTAACTTAACCTTTGGTCTGTATCTAGCCTCTTTTCTCTTTCTGGGCCTTTAAGACTTTACTGGAGCCTCTAACTTTGATTACCCTTTGGCCCCTTAAGACCTTCACTTTACAGTTTAGTCCCTAAAACTGTTTTAACATCCTTTCTCATCTTTAAGACCTCTACTAAAAGGGGTCTGGTAGCCTATCTCATTCAGGCTATTTCTGATACTTCTAGGCTCAAAAATCGGGATGTTACATAAAGTCTCGCTAACTTTTCAGGAGAATCTTTAACATTCATAGCGAGGAAGTGCGCGGACTTGGTCAGACGGTCTACTATAACCCATATCGCATCATGTTTAGCTACTGTCATCGATAATCCTACTATGAAATCCATAGATAGGCTATCCTATTTCCACTCAGGGATATCTAAAGGTTGTAACTCTCCTGTAGGCTTCTGATGTTCCATCTTTACTTTCTGGCAAGTGAGACACTTTGCCACATACTTTGTAATATCCTTCTTCATTCCAGGCCACCAGAAAAGCTCTCTAACATCATGATACATCTTTATCATTCCTAGATAAAGAGTATATTTGCTCTTATGGGCTTCTGCTAGTATCTTTTCTCTGAGGTTGGCTACTTGGGAAACGTAGGTTCTTCCTTAAACTTTAATATCCCCTCCTCTAAAATTTTAAAGTTCTTAGTTTCACCTCTAGACAATTTTCCTCTGGGAATTTCTACTAGCCAATCCTGTGACTGTGCTTCTCTGATTTGCTCCTTAAGCAGAGTTGTAAACTGGGTTCTACCTCTATTTCCTTCTACTAACTGCATTTGATATAGAGGAACCCAATCTCTGAAATCCTCTACCAGCTTTTGCTCCTTAATCATTAGTGATGCTACCTACACTGCCTTTTTGCTCAAGGCATCTGCAATCATGTTTACTTTTCCTGGATGGTACTTAATCTAGAAATCGTAGTCTTTAAGCAAGTCCATCCATCTTCGTTGTCTCATATTCAACTCTTTATGATCATGGAGGTACTTGAGGCTCTTGTGGTCGCAAAACAATTCTATTGTTGCTCCGTACAAATAATGTCTCCATATTTTCAATGCATAAATTATCGCTGCCAATTCCAGGTCGTGGGTTGGGTAATTCTCCTCATGAGATTTCAACTGGCTCGAGGCATATGCTACTACCCGCCCTTGCTGCATAAGCACACATCCCAGTCCCTGCTTGCTAGCATCTGTATAAACCACATAGGGTTGCAAAGGATCAGGGAGTAAAGGTGAGCTTCCTCTTTAGCTCCTGAAAACTAGCCTCACTCTTCTCGTCCCATAAGAACGGCTGGTTCTTCTTGGTTAACTTGGTCAATGGAAGAGCAATTCGAGAAAAGTCCTGGATGAATTTCCTGTAATACCCCGCTAGTCCGAGGAAACTTCTGATCTCGGTCACCGTCTTGGGTCTCTCCCAATTGAGTACTGCCTCGATCTTACTAGGGTCGACAGCCACTCCCTCTCGGGAAATTACATGGTTGAGAAATCAAACTTCCACTCACTAAGTTTGGCCACCAACTGCTTCTCTTTTAGGGTATTTAGGACAATTATCAAATGTGTCTTATGTTCTTCAGGAGACTTGGAGTATACCAGGATATCATCGATAAACACTACCACGAATTGATCTAGGTAAGGGCAAAAGATCCTATTGATGTATTCCCTGAATATCGCAGGTGCATTCGTCAATCCGAATGGTATCACTAAGAACTCATAGTGCCCATAGCAAGTTCTAAATGCAGTCTTAGGGGCATCATCAGGTTTAATCTTGAGTTGGTGGTAGCCAAATCTTAAATCAATCTTAGAGAACACACTAGCACCAACTAACTGGTCTAATAGATCATCTATCCTAGGGAGTGGATACTTATTCTTGATTGTGACTTTATTCAACTCCCTGTAGTCTATGCACAATCTTAGACTGCCGTCCTTTTTCTTAACAAATAACACTAGAACACCCCATGGCGATACGCTTGGTCTAATAAAACCTTTCTCAAGTAATTCCTCTATCTGCCTTTTAAGTTCTGCCATTTCATTTGGAGCCATTCTATAAGGGGCCTTAGAAATTGGTCCTGCTCCAGGTATGATGTCAATCGTGAATTCTACTTCTCTGTCTGGGGGTAGCCCTATGATCTCTGTCGAAAACACTTCTGGAAACTCCTTAACAACTGGGATTTCTTCTATCCCTTCTTCTACCTCTACTTACATCGAGAAGAAAATGAGGAATCCTTGACAACCTTTCTGTAGGCATTTGCCCGATTGGGCTTCCGTTAAGAAATTCAATCTAAACTCCAGATTCAACTCTAAATCTCTCGAGGGTAAGATTAGGGTTTTGTTCTTACAATCTATTAGGATATTGTGGGATGATGACCAATTTAGTCCAATCACCACATCAATTTCATGGAAGGGCATACATATTAAGTCTATAACAGTACAGCAGTACTCATAACAAACTATGCAATTTAAGGACACATCAGATGTAATTACCCTATTCCATGTTGGTGTGGACACATGTATATCATACGGCAATGTATTCATAATCAAGCTAAGTCGCTTAACATAGGCATACGAGATAAAAGAATGACTAGCACCCCAATCAAACATTGCAATCACTAGGGAGTTGTTAATCATGATCGTACCTTGAATCATCTCTAGGGACTTCTGGGCTTCTTTCCCAGTGAGGGCAAACACTCAGCCTTAGGGTTTATGGAAACCAACTCTAAAAATTCAAGAACAAAGGTGGAAGCTTTAAGGGGTTTAGGAGTTACTTGAATTATGTTATTAATTTTTATGAGGAATGGTTGATGATTCTTGCTATCCTTTTTGTGGATTGCCATGTTAGGGTTCGGCATTTATGGAAGCAAGAAAGGAAAACAAGAAAATCAAAGAGCATTGGATTAAGGTAGTAAGATTAACCTTAATGTTGAGTGTTGCATTGATTGCTGTGCAATTTCATGTGCTATTATGTGGTTGAACTAAATGATGATGATGATGATGATTGTGTAGCTATACTTCTTGCTTTATGTGCCTTGGCTATTGCATGTTAGAGTGCTACATATATGAGATAAAGTAGTTCCCTATTAATAGCAAAAGGTTGGAATGCTTGTAATTGATGCATATTAATGTTTTGGTTGATTGATCTTGCTACTAGGATTTCTTAAAATCTCATCTCCCAAATACAATCTAACATTTTAGGGCCTAAAAATTTCAAGAGAAAGCTGTAGATTGGAGGCTAAATTATGGTGTCACACCATAAAAATTCGTGGACTTTTGGTTATGTATAAATATCAATGGTTGGTGCTGTAATCTTTGAGCAGGACGTCAGTTTAGAGCCACATTTTGTTAAGTTACCGAATGAATCTTTGCACTAAATTTAGTATACCTATAGTTGACGTCCTGGGCTTCAAATTGATAGGAAGCATGTTAAAATTTCCCAACTACACAATTTTTAATGATTTTTCAAAGTTAAGGTTTAGAATCTGGAAAAAGGATTTTTGCCAAATAGACAGAGGTGAATTTCACAAAAACCTGATGCTTTTTCTAATGGAATTGGTTCATAAGATTATTTTTCCTTGAAAAATAATTCAGAGAGCTTTTTATAGAATTTTGATCCACTCTATTTTGACTTTTCTAAATTAGTTATGAATTTTTTATGTTGGGCCAGAAAACTGGATTTTTACCCGATGAATAGTAAAAATCCGAAAATAAGCTTTTTTCATGAAACTTTTAGCCCAAAACCATCTAATGTGGTCTAAAATGGTTTTAATTAAATTTTAGGTGGATCCGATAATAAGGTGCGATAGATTTCATTGAAATTCCAATAGCAAATTAACCAACTATATCATAAACAAGCATTATCAACATGCATAATTATATTAACTACTATTGGTGAACTAGCATGTTTATCATTTGGAAAACTCAATCATACAAAGGCCAAAGTAAGAAAGTGCAAAGAGCAGCCACATTACAATCAAGAAAGTTCATCCACATAATAGCAATTAATCATGCAATAATCAATAATGCTAAGTCAATGTTAGTAGTTAGGTTCAACTTGCTACCTTGCTCCAAAAGCTTGAGTTCTCTTTGTTTCTCTTCTTCTCCTTCACAAATATCAAACCCTACCATGGCATTCCACCAAAAAGGGTAGCAAAAGTCATTAACCAAACCAAGTAAAAGCAAGAACACAACTTAAATATGACTCTTGCTCTTTAAAGCTTCCACCTTTGTTCTTTATTTTTAAACTTGTTTCCTTTTAACCCTAAAAATTATTTCTTGACTTATTCCTACATAGATTTTCATGTAGATTCCAAAACTATGCTTAGATTTAAGAAAATAAAACTCCTCCTTTCAGTTGCTCTTGACCGAACCAAGAGGGTTCTTTAACCCAAAAATTACAACTTTGGTTTTAATGCTTCCAACACTTGTTCTTTTTGGTTTACCCTACACTATTTTTCATTTTGAGCACCATGGAAGCCTTAAAATATTGAAAAACTCATCCTAAGGTTCATTTACTACCTTGGCCAAAATGGTCCATATGTTACACAACCAAGAAAACACTTCAAAAATCAACTCATAACCACTTGCAACTACTAGGATCTAACATGTTTTGAAGCGTTCTAGCAAGTGTGATCAACAAAAATTATTTCCCTACATGAGAAGCATTTTGTCCAGCACCCAAAGAAGAGAGGAAACACAAATTTTCAACCATACAAAGAAAGAAAACAAGGCAAGGATCCATTTAGAACCAAGAACTAACCTTGAATCCTTGGTTGTATGATCAAGTTAGTAGCTTTTCCCTTGATTTCCCTTTGAACTCCCTCTTTTCTCTCTTGATTCCCTCTTGCACGAAATAACATCTGAATATTAGGGGAGATGAGCTTGTTTATTGAGCCAAAATATCCCAACCACCATCATAAATGAAATTCTAAGTGTCATTACCCTCTTTAATCTTACTTTCTCTTTCATAATTAACTAAATCCAAATGAAATTAATTACCAAAAGTCAAAATCCTCTCCATTTGAGGAATGACACTTGGCAAGTTCAAATCCTCTCCATTAGGGGCTTGACACATGGCTAATTGTGAACCATTTGAATTGCAAGACTCTAATCTTGCTTTACCGGTGCACTTCGACTCCGGGTTTAACTTCGTTTCTATAATTACAGTATTTTGACCTCTGTAATTATTTTCTATAAGATCCCTAATTTATTCTTCTTATTTTTATATTCCTGGATTGCCCTCTTTGTCTCAAAATTAATTTCCCAATAATTAAATAAAAAGGAAAACTAATTTCCTTTTCTTTAGGGTTTTTCCACTTTCCAAAGGTATTGGGAAATATCTTGGATGCTTGAGAGTCTTCATTTAATTCCATAATCTCTTATAATTCCTTGGGATATCATAGGAATTTTCTTAGGATTTTATTCCCCTTAAAAATATTTATTTGGAATTTTCCAAATAAAATCCCTTAAATTGGCTTAAATCGGCTTAAATCACCCTTAAATTCTTTTGTAATTTCTCTAAGGGTAATTTGGTCATAAAACCAATTGTATAATCTCATATAATTCTCAAAGGATATTATCCTTTGTTTTTCTTAATTTTCTAAGGCTTGAAAATATTATTCCATAATTATATTTGACCAATTTTCCTTAATTAGTCAAATTTCCTTAATTGGCTTGGAAAATCATAATAATTATTTTCCATCAAAATTCTTCTAATTGTCCTTATCATTTTTGGCCCTTAATTATTTAGAAATATTTCTTATTTTTAATTACCATAATACTGGATGTGACATCTTTCACATTGAGGACAATGTCTATCTTAAGTGTGGGGGCAGTTAGTCTAGTGTTTCTTGGTCCTGTATGTAATCATTCACTGTTAGTCTTTAGGCTATAATAGAATCATGCTGAATCAATGATCTTGTTACAATATCCAGTGATGAGCTTTGCTTAAGTGCTTGTTGTTTAAATTTTTAACTATTGATCTCAGAATGTCCATTAGGATGGATAATTGAGTACATTAAGTTCAAATTACATGCAGTTTAATCTTGGCAGAAGGAAAGGAGAAAGTAAGGCTAATGGAAGGAAACTTTGAACTTGATTTTTTTTTTCAAAATTGTGTGTTGGTACCTAGTTTAAGATCTTTTCAGAACTTGTTTAGGCCCTTAATTTGAGACCACATTTGCAATTGGAATTGTGAAAATGAAAAAGGCATTCTTTTCTTAAACCCATTGACCCAAATAGTCACTAAACACCCTCTTAACCTTGTTAAGCCCTTTTGAGACCTTCACTGTTTCTTCTTATCTCTATTCATGATTGATGAGAGACTACATGTGTTAAACATATTAAGTTGCTGAGATTGTTTAGATAAAGAAATACCATGATGATTATTAGATTTAGTTTGTTGTGTCATACATTTCATTTGAGCCATAAAGTGGATCTTGAGTTGATTGCTAGGATTTTGATGTTTTGCCATCCAGTATTTGAAAGAGGTAATGATTAAAAAAAAGGAAAAGAAGAAAAAAATAATGAAGTCTGCAAAAAGAGAGAGAGAGAGATGAAGCAAATAACAAAGAGCTGATGGCAAAGTTGACGAGTTGTATTGGTTTAATTGATTCCATATACGTTAAGTGAATATCTTCAGATGTTTAGTGTATATGTTGCATAATTTAATTGACAGTCTCATGTTTGGCTATTACGTAAAGCATGTGTAGTATTTCATCAATCAAATGTTTCACTCCATTCCACCTTGGCCTTATCCAAAACTACAGCCCTTGTAAAGCCCCTTTGATTCACAAATCCACATGCTATCAAGTGGTGGAGATGTAAGGCCTTTACAAGCTTATGGTAGAGACTTCGCTAGGTAGCCTAAGAGAGGAGGAACCCCTATGAGAGAAGAGAGAAACACTTTACCTAGGTGAGGAGTCTTTCTCTAATTTTATCTCCCTCGCTTGAACTGTATGTAGTTATGTGCTTTTAGCTCTTGATTATTTCAGATTAATGGCATTTACAGAGTAATGTTGAAAAACTTGGATAGTTGCATTTAAATTTGATTCATCATTCTTTATTGTCATAAGTCTTGTGATTCAGCTGTCTTTGATTATTTTGCCAGGAGTGCAAAAAGCTAGTGTAGGGGGATTTGATAAATCCATATTTTACTATGCTAATATTTGAGAATATTGGAGTTTTTAGTATGTTTTGTGGGTTAAATTGCATTAATCTTGGATATTCTATGATTACATAATATTACAATATTATATATGATTTTTGCAGGATTAATGAGGAAAATTGCCAAATTTTAGGATTGAGTAAAAAGGACTAGCAGCCAGAATTACAATAGGGAACCAAGCAATTGATAAAATGATGGAAAGGGCCATAGACCAATGTTATGCGTTTTACTTGAGAGAATCAGATTGGGGATTTCACTGAGTCATCAAGGATTCATCGAATTCACTTCACACTTCGACCTCCATGATCCGTCTCATTCGCCCCATCTTCGTCTAGCTCTCTGTTACTCTGGCAATCTCCATCTCTTCATCACCACCGTCTCACGCTCTCCTTCAACCTCACCATGGCCAATCATTCTGTGGACCCCAGTGAAGCTGCCACAGTAATAAGAAGCTAGTCATCCTTAGTTCTCCTAGAGGTTTGATCCAAGCCTGAGCCCTTGCACCGTAGAGGGAGTTCTATATGATTCTTCTATTCTAATTTGATTCTGTATTGTGTACTATGTGAGTTATACATTCATTGTATGGTTTCAAATATGATATTACTATGCTTGTCGTGGAACTTCTAAATCAAATTAAGAGTTGGTATAGTAGTGATTCTATTTGCATGAACTCGGCCGAAGGATTGTATTCTTGTTTCAAAATAGGATTGATCTTAATTTCTGAATTGAGTTGAATCAGTTTTTAAGAACAATTTGATACATTCTAAAGTAATGTGCGGTCGTAATTACTAGAAAGAATTCAGTTTTGCTACACTACTATTCTCTTGCCAAACGAGTAACCTAATATTAGATCGCTAAATCTTGCCTCGGTTGAGCAGCTTTAGGGATTTGATTATAGGAGAACTGGAAGGTGTTTCAATTTACACGATGACTTTAGTTCAGAGAATTTGATAATCATTTTGGGCTAGGAAGGCAAGGTGGAGCTTCCAGGGAAACATTCATTCATAAGCGATACATTCTATTTCATCCAAAACCGTTCATTTTGTAAATCTTTAAAACAGAAACAAATAAACTTTTCATCCAGATTAGCATAGGGAAATCACAGAATCCAGTTTTTGTAGTGATTTGTTAATTTGATAAAAGTGGATTATGTAACAACCCCCGTAATTAATGGTAAATAAACATTTTCAAAATGATAATTAATTCTTTAAAGATTAATAAATAGAAAAGAATTAACCAATAACATTTAGGTAATAGCTATGGTAGGAAAGACAAAACTAATCAAATAGAAATCTACCATAGTCATTAACAATTTATTTCCATAACAGAGCAGCAGCTATTATTCTAGAATAGTAAAGATAGTTAATGAAATAAGAAGTAATCAATAGTTGATTTTTCACATACGTATCAAATCCATAAGCAATACTCTTGAATCTCAAAATACAATTAAAATAAGTTGTAAATGGGCTAGGGCCTTTAAAGCCTATTAGAATAACAGTCACTACCGCCCATAACATATATGTCTAAAAAGGCTCCGCCTAACAGCACAATTTCATAATGCAGCGAAAAAGTTAAAATTATGTTAAGTATAACAAAAAGGCTCTAAACTTTGGCAATATACATCAATCAAATCATGTATACCAAAACAAAGGCTATACAGAGTGAAAAGGAAAACTCAAGCCTCGGACAAGTTCCCTTGGGACCAACACCTGAACCCTCGCCTAAAAAAATATTAAATAACTATGGGGTGAATCAAATAGACTCAATAACCACAATTCTAATTCAACAAGTATACATGGAGTGATTACCAGATAGTTAAGCGGGCAAAGCACAATTTCAAATAACATATAAGATAAATATCTTTACAGAAAACAATATATAATAATTCAAAAGGTAACTTGCATTCATAGAACTTCATCAACCATCCTTATAACCTTCTTGTAACCTCTGACAGAACCCATGGGCTATTCACATATAACAAGATTCGTTTCTTTAACAAGACTGCACCAAGCTCTCCAATAATAAGGTATAACTCGGCCAAAAGTTACAAAGTTTATATCGGACCATGGGTTCCCTTTCTTTGGAATATGAAAAGGTGTCATGTCCCTTAGACTGACCCTTGACTCAGCCAAAGGAAGGGTGATACCGAGGGCCCTGAGAATGTTAAAGCCAGCCACTGGGTGCCAACTAGCAGCTATACCACGTGGTATGAAATAACCAAACCTCCCACAATCATACTCTATCGCAACCCAATATAGTTCCATGATCAATTCAACAATTCAATTTCACACAATTCAATATCCATAAATTATTTCCATATTTAATACTTAGTTTTGTTCAACATCAACAATAGAATCTCAAGATAAAACAATTTATGCCCACTTAACTAACAAATTTATCAAAACATAAATTTCATATTTTTATTCCACACTTTTTATACACAAAACACTATAACATATAATGATAACATTTATAGCATCAATATATGCTTATAATCACATCAATAAGCATATAAGGTAAATTAGAAAGTGGTTACCTCAAGTTCTTGGCACAAGAACTAAAATGAGAGGATTCAAGACCCAAGAGCTCAAACTAAGCTCACTCTACGATAATAAATTTATAAACATATATTAATAAATAAAAATAAAAAAATAATTAATATAGCATTAAAATGGTTTACTAATTAAATCCCCATAATTGTCTCGTATGGGGAGAATATCTTTAGGAAAAATAATAATTCACCTATTCCTCCTAACAACAATTTCTAGAATTCCCCAACTCTATTTCTCTCATTCACATTATTAATAAGAATAATTCCTTTAAATAATCCAAAAATTTTCTAAAAGTGCTTACTTTAATTCTAAGAAAAATAGCCATACATTAACCATCCTATTTCCTTCTTCTATTAATCACCTCTCACTCACTAGGATCATTAAATTTTAATATTTCCCCCAATTTACTCCAAACACCCAACTTTCACTAGTTAAAGTCTCTCTAAAAATCAACATTCTTATTTCAACAAAAATCCTCAAAGTTCAAGCAGTGAATCCTCAATATAACCTCCAATGAACTAAACTAAGAGATCAATTTTGAAATTAACATCATTATCAACACAAACCATAATTTTCCAAGAAAATCCTAACTTACATTGCCTCAAATCAACCATCTAAACAAAAATCCAGGTCTTAAGACTATTATTCTAACCCCATAAGCTCCATTAATATCATAATAATAAATTAAAAGCCTTAGATATTAAAAATCTAACATGCCCTAATGAACTTTATTTTCTATCATAAACTTACAAAAATAAAAAGCTAAATAAAAATAGTAAGATGAAAATAGCTTACCTAAATATCTTATACATACCCAAGTAGAGCCCATCCTTTCTCACACCCGGCTCAAACTCCCTCTCACCCTCACTTACTGCTGCAACGAAAGAAGAACCGAGGAAGAACAAGTGTCACACCTTACTATCGGATCCAATTAGGGTTTAATCAAAACCATTTTAGACTACATGGATGGTCCTCGGCTCAAAAATTCATGAAAAACGCTAATTTTCGGGTTTTTACTATTCATCAGGTAAAAATCCAGTTTTTCTGGCCCAACTTCAAAAATTCATAACTTGTTCCACAAAAATCCAAATGGAATGGTTCAAAATTCTATTTAAATCTCTTTAAGTCCTTTTTCAAGGAAAATTAATCTTATAATCCAATTCCTTAGGAAAAAGCATCAGGTTTTTGTGAAATTCACCTCTATCCATTTGGCCAAAATCTTTTCTTCCAGATCCTTAACTTTGAAAAATCATTAAAAATCGTATACTTGTCCATTTTTAACGTGCTTCCTATCAATTTGAAGCTCAGGACCTCAACTCTAGCCATACTAAATTTCATGCAGAAATTTGTTTGGTAACTAAATAAAACGTGGCTCAAAACTAACATCCTGTTTAGGGGTTACAGCACCAACCATCGATAATTATACATAACCAAATGTCCACAAATTTTTATGGTGTAACACCATAATTTAGCCTCCAATCTGTACCTTGCTCTTGAGAGTTTCAAGCCCTAAAATGTTACATTATATTTAGGGGATGAGATTTTTGAAAATCCCAGTAGCAAGATCAATCAACCAAAACATTAACATGCATCAATTACAAGCATTTCAACCTTTTGCTATTAATAGGGAACTACTTTACCTCATACATGTAGCACTCTAACATGCAATAGCCAAGGCACATAAACCAAGGAGTATAGCTACACAATCATCATCATCATAGTCATTTAGTTCAACCACATAATAGCACATAAAATTGCATAGCAATCAATGCAACACTTAACATTAAGGTTAATTAAATCTTACTACCTTAATCCAATGCTCTTTTGATTTTCTTGTTCTTCTTTCTTGCTTCCACAAATGCCAAACCCTAACATGCCAATCCACAAAAATGGCAGCAAGAATCATCAACCATTCCTCATAAAAATCAATAACATAACTCAAGTAACTCCTAAACCCCCTTAAAGCTTCTATCTTTGTTCTTGAATTTTTAGAGTTAGTTTCCATAAACCCTAAAAATTCCCTCTTGACCTTTTCCTACATGGTTTTTCATGTAGATTCCAAATATTTACTTGGATTTAATAAAATAAATTTCTTTCCTTCAGTTTTGAATTGGTTGAACCCTTAGGGTTGATTATCCAAAAATTGTAACTTTGATTCTATGGCTTCCCACACTTGTTCTTTAGGTTTACCCTGCACCATTTTTCATTTTGAACATAATGGAAGCCTCAAAACTTTGAAAAACTCATCCTAGGATTCAGATCTTGCTTTGGCCGAAATGGGTCTCAAGCTTCATAACAAAAAAAAAACACTTCAAAATCAACCTACAACCCCTTGTAACCACTAGGATCTATCATACGTTGAAGTGTTCTAGCAAGATTGAACCATAAAATTTCCTCCCCTACCCCATAAGCATTTCAGCCAGCTCCAAATGAAGAAGGAAAACCAGAAATTTCACTATACAAATCAATAAAACAAAGCAAGGATCATCTTAGAACAACTTACCAAGCTTGGATCTTAGTTGGAAGATCAAAGATGCTTGCTTTTGGCTTGATCCCTTCACAAATCACTCTTGTTCTCTCTCTTTTCCTCTAGGCTGAAGTGAGATCAGATTATGGGGGAAGGAAATACTCAATTAATGCTCTCAAAATATCTCATCTACCACATTTAATGAAAGTCCAAGTGTCAATTGCCTAAGCTTCCTTGAAACCTCTCTCTTAATTAACTTAATTCATAATATAATTACATTCCAAAGTCAAGATCCTCTCCAATGGTAACTTGACACTTGGAAAGCTTTAATTACCATCTATTAAAGGCTTGACAAGTGGCGACTTGTGAGCCAAGCAAAGTGCAAGACGCCGATTAACACTTTATCGGTGCACTTTTACTCCGGGTTTAACTTCTTTTCTATAATTACAGTGTTCTAGCCCCTGTAATTATTTTCTGTCAGATCCATAAATTATTCTCCTCATTTTTATCTTCCCAATTTTCCCTTCTTGTCTCAAATTTAATTTCTCAATAATTAAATAAAAAGGAAAACTATTTTTCTTCTCTTTAGTGATTTTTCCTCTTTCCAAAAGAATTGGAAAAAATCTTGGATACTTAAGGGTCCTCTTTTAATTTCATAATCTCTTATAATTCCTTGGGATATCATAGGAAATTTTCTTGGGATTTTATTCTCCTTAAAAATATTTATTTGGAATTTTCCAAATAAAGGACCTTAAACTAACTTAAATCACCCTTAAATTCCTTTGTAATTTCTCCAAGGGCAATTTGGTCATAAAACCAATTTTATAATCCCATATAATTTTCAAGAAATATTGTCCTTATTTTTTCTTAATTTTTTGAGACTTGGAAATATTTTTCCATAATTATTCTTGACCAATTTTCCTTAATTAGTCAAACTTTTCATAATTGGCTTGGAAAATTATAATAATTATTTTCCACCAAAATTCTTCTATTTCTTCTTGTCATTTTTTACCCTTAATTATTTAGAAATATTCGTATTCCCTAAATGCCATATTACTGAATGTAACAAGAAGGGAGTATTGACGCGATGGAAGGGAAAAAGAAAGAAAAGTAAAAGAAAGTCGCCTCCTGGACACCGAAGCAAGAATGAGCGGGTATGTGTGTGATTTTTTAAAAACCAAAAGTGGGTCATGTGAGCCCACACCTAACGCCTTACTAAACCTTTTTTATTTAATTTTTTTATTTTTTTATTTTAATAGATAAGGGGCCACTCCCCCTCTCTTATACACATGGCAGTCGGTGGCCACATGCCACCTACTTGCTTTATTATTATTTATATTTTTTAATTATTTTTATTTTTATATATTTATATAATATATATGTATTTTTTTTGTTATTCTTTTCCTAATTTATATGTATATTACAAAGATTATGATTTACAATTTATTCAATGAGATTTAATTTTAAACATTATTAATTAATCTCATACCCATATAACTTAAATCCTAAAATAAGATAAAGAAAAAAAATAAAATGTTACAGATTAGCTAGGAATTTTAACATCATTTAGGCTTCTTTGTGAATCGACCTAGGTTAGGCTACAATATTATAGTTTAGCTTGATTTAGTTTTTTTTCCCTTTGAAGAGCCCTACGACAAGGCTTTATCATTAAACTAGGTGGCCTATTTTGAAAAAAG
Organism: Neltuma alba; assembly: GCF_004799145.2. NCBI lineage: Eukaryota > Viridiplantae > Streptophyta > Magnoliopsida > Fabales > Fabaceae > Neltuma > Neltuma alba. Next base: position 532,104 of record NW_021635174.1, read on the forward strand.
AAGAAGGAAGAAGAGAAAACCAAATTGAACTCATGAACACATTCTCTTCTTGCCATTTGTTATGCCTCTTACTAACCAAGCTTTCTTGCAATTTCACCACATGGCCTTGAACTACTTCTTTGTTAAGTATTCTTATAAGCTTCTTCCATAAGTTTTATTATGTTAATCTTTTTTTCATCACATGTTTCTAGACATGCTCCTTCTAAAAAATTCTAACCAATAAAAAGGCTTCTATTTGGCACCTTATTAAGGAGAAATGGAGGAAGGCAAACTCAACTTGCATTCCTTAAGCTTTAAGAATTTTCCATATGGATATTACTCTAGAAACTCTACTAATTATTCCTCATCAAGCCTTTCACTATGTGATCTTGCCATGTGTCCAAGGCATTTTTCTTGTGCTTTATAATATATTATTTTAATCATTTTTCAAGTTTTGTCCTTGACAAATTGTATAATTCTAACCTTGTCTTCTTTATCAAATTAGCATTAAAATAGGGAGGAATATAAAGGAAAATTCCTATACAATTATACCCTTAGCTATTATTCTGCCTATTTTATAATTTTACACCATATCAGATACTTTTCTGGGTCCTGACTTATTCGGTATAATTAGCATATGTTCTGGTACCTTTTTCTTATCATAAATAATTTCATATGATATAATAATGCCAAATATTAGGCAAGAGGAGCCCTTAAAGTTTTGTGTGCCTAAAGGGAGATATCAAATTATTTAATTTCATGGTAAACTTGACCAAATACTCTTTAACATTTCTTGACTCTAAAAATCCATTCCTCTACATCATTCACTCCATTTTATTAAGGAAAATCTCTCTAATTTTTCTCAGGTCAAAGCTCAACCTATAAATATTTCTATTCAAGTTTTCCTTGAAATTGATCTTTTACCGACATAATTCAGCTTTGAATATTTTTAAAGCTGATCTTCTCACTTTTGAAGGTTGGGGATAATCTTACAATCTATGGTAAAATCCCAACAAAATTTGTTTTTAATCTCTGTCTAGATAATTGAGGCATCTAAACATTAAAAATAATTAGCCTTGGCTAATTTTTCCCTCATTACCCAAAAATACCCATAATTATAGAAAGTTCTCTGATAAATTATTCTTATTCTGTTTTCACCTTCTGGGTATATTGTTCTATACACTTGACTCTATTTTTTGTTGATCTTTGGGAATTTTCAAAAGTTTTGGGTATAGCTTCTAATATTACCGTTCCTTGATTGGAACTTTTCAAACTAACTGTTTGGTCCCTACCCGGGGTTTACTTCAAAAGTTATTTTGTCTCCTTCTCTACTATTTTATTTGACCCTCAGTCAATCGTATATTTCTCATTTTTCATGAAATTTTCGGGCCTACTTTCCATCATTATAATTAGGTCACTATTAGGGTTTAGCCTTAAGAATCATCACTTTAAGGTTTTTAACATAACCTTTAGCCCATATTCATCTCAATTTACCACACTCAACCCTCGAGACTCTATTAGAGTCTCTATCTTCTTTGTTTCTTGGTCCCAAAAAACTTGTACTCTGTAATTTAATGCCTGAGAAACCTCTTATTCTTTTAGGAACTTCTAGGACTCCTACCAATTAGGGTTCAGCAGCCTGCCCATTTTAAGCTATTTCAGGTACTTTTAGATCTAAAAGTTTGGAATGTGACACATACCCTCAAGAAGTCAACAAAAATGAAGTGAAAGAATGCCAAGGGATTAAATGTAGTAGGTGTTCAAACTAAGAGAATGAGCAACAGAGATTTCTCTCAAAAGTAAATTTTGAAGTAGGATTAGGGATTTAGAACTGACTATGGGTTAGATAAGATAGAAGAGACAGAGGCGGAACAACTTTTGATGTAGAACCTAGATAAGGACCAAACTATGATTTTGAAAAGGTTCAGTTAAAGAAGGGCAGTATTAGAAACTATGCCCCAAATTCCTAAAAATTCTCAAAAATTCATGAAAAATAAAGTAAAGTATTTTGAATAATATTTAGGGTCTAGAAGGTGAAAACAAAATGAGAATTAGTTATCAAAGAATTTTCTATAATTCTAGGTATTTTTTATTAAACCAGGAAAAATTAGCTAAAGCGAATTATTTTAAATATATAGAGGCCTTAATTGCTCAGACATAAATGGGAAAAAAGTAGTTGGAAGTTTATTACATATTCTAAAATTATTCCCAACTTTTGAAGGTGTAGAGATTGGCTTTAAAAATATTTAAATTCAAATTATGTCGGTAAAAGGTTGATTTTGAAAAATTTTGAATAGAAGGAGTTATAGGTCAAATTTTGACTTAAGAAAAATTAATGAGCTCCCCACAATAAAAGAGAATTATTGGCATAAAGAAATAAATTTTTAGAGCTACTAGATTAGATAGGATCTAAGAGAAATTTAACTGATATGGTAAAATTATACAGTGAAATAACCTAAATCTTCATGGAACAAATTTTCCTCCTATTTTTCAAGCGATTTTGGTGCCATTTTTATAAGGGGAAGGACAAGTTTGGAATTTGCTAAAGGAGATAATTAGAAAATGGATTAAAAATAATTATCTTCATCACAAGATGAATATACTAAAAAAAGACACTTGGCAAGATCAAAAGGTGGAAGAAAGGATCAAGAGACATATTGCCATGGGAATTGTAACATTTCTTAAGGGAAAAACAAGAAAAGCTAAGGGCAAGAATTTGTCTATTAATACCCCCATCCACACATAATTAAGCCCAATTGAGAAAATAACAAAAGGAAGGTTTTGCTCTTGAATTGAAGGAAAAAGGAAGAGAAAGAAAAAGAAAAACCACATCAACTTCAAGACAACAGATAAGGTAAGTTAAGGATTCTTTTGAGGGTTTCATTGCCATGATTAGTGATTGATTTGGATTTAATTTTGATGAAAAGAATGGCTAAAAAAACCCTATGATATCTTGCTACCCAAAATGCCATGTAACTTGATATTGATAATTAAAAGGTAGCCTAGGGATTAAAGGATAGAAAAAGGTTAGAAACCTGTGGTGTAACTTGATTTATGAAAGAATTCCAACTTGTTACACACATACATAGTTTAACCCAAATGGAGATGATAAGATTAGAGTTGTTTCATGTTAACTTGATGCTTTTAAGGACTTTGAAACTGTTGAAAAGATATGCTGGGAAGCATTAAAATAGAAATAAGAATTCTTGAACCTAAGAACCCTACCTCTTGGCTAAAAGAAGAATTCAAAGAAAGAGTTGGATTTTGATGAATCTAAGTTTAAATATGGATTTGACATGAAAAGTCATGTAGGAAAAGTTTGTGGGAGTTATTTTAAGAATGATGACACAAAAATCCTAAAATCAAATAGTTAGGGTTTATGTTAAGTCATTAATGTTGTTTAAGTTAAAACTTAGAATGTCTCTATTGTATATTTGATAGGCATTGTTTGTAGGCAAGAAAAGCTCTAAGGAGAAAGAAAGGGAAGCAAGAGTCAAGCTTGAAAGAGATAGTAAGAATTTACAACCTTGATGTTAACTTACACTGTTTGCTTGTTTGCAATATGGTTTATACCATGAGGTGGTTGAGCTAGATATGATGTGATATATTGAATTCTTTGCATGTCTTGGCGATATGTATAGTAGAGTTATAGAATGATATGATGATGTGCTCCCTTTCTATGGCATCAAAATGATAATGTATGATGATGTTAAAGAATGTATGAGAATAATGATTGATATATATATAGCATGACATAACATTGTATTATTAACATTTTTGTTATAGTTCATTACTACTGAGATTTGTTTGAAATCTCACTCTTTCTACATTTAGAATGACACAACGTAAGGGCTGGTTCTTCAAGAAGCTAAAGCAAAGAAATGGAGATTCTATGAAGAATTTTATGCAATGCTATAAAATTGTTACCCTTTACATTAGTTTATGTATATTTGAAATAATTATGGATGAATGTATGAAGTAGTAACCTCTCTAAATGTAACATATGTCTATATTACAATATGGATGGATATGTATGATAAATAAGGTTACATGATTTGACTATATGGCTCAAAAAGTCTAAGAAATGGCATTAAAAGGGATAATAATTAACTTGAGATGCCGTAAGTTAGTGAGTATGACTTTTTAAGTGAATAAATAAAGCTAGCCATGATACTTGGGTGGCTAAGAATGCTCATCCTAAGCTTCAAGTAGAGTATTAGATCACCTTATTTGGAGTTATGTATGAAAAGTTATGAATTTTTGAATTTATGGTAAAAATCTGAAAAATAAAAAATTTACCAATTGGATAGTACTTTTTATACAAAATATGGAGCTCAAATGGCAAAGGAATGAGACTAATGAGTATTTTTTCCTGTGTAGATAATTGAAAGAGCTTTAAATAAAACTTGAAATCACTTTGTTTTGAATTTTTTACAATTAGTTATGAATTTTTAAACTTGATCAAAATCTTAGGATTATCAAATGAATAATAACCCAAGAAGAAAATTTTTGAAAACTTGATTTTCTAATCTTAAGGCCATGAAATATGGTTCTTTTTACTTCTATTTGATCACTTATTTGGTGAGAAGGAGAGACGTTACATAATTTCTTTCACTCATTTTGACATAATTCCTTTACTCTATATTTATCTCTTCTTCTCTATTTGATTTCCCTTTCTTCCCTTCGCCTCTCACCTTTCTCTTTCACTCTTCCATATTCTTTCACCTCATTCACCATGGTTATGGATGTGGGCTGCTATCTGGAGCTTTTTTTATGGCTACAGGTGGCTAAGTCCATCATCTTTGGAGAATGGGTGGTGGTTAGAGTTTTAGGTCTTCAATTAGGGGAGTTTTGTAGTTCCATTTATACTTTGTTCTCCAATATATTTTCATATTTTCCTATTATTCATCAGCTCAATTGCTACATTGATAACTTGGCAATTGTTGTATTGGTATTAGTAATGTAGTACTTGTTGGCTTGGTAACAGAATGCCTTTGCATGATGTAATTCCCATAACTTCATGGAAGGAAAGACTATTATCATTATGATTTAAGATTGTTACTGAGTAATATAATTAGATAGGCTGGTGTTGTATAAGATGATTGAGCTTGGCTTTCTTCACATCAATGAATCAGTCCCTATATCATTGATGTGTATCCAAGGACCAGCTGGAAATTCCACTACAACAGCCATGAGTAAGGTGGTAAGACCCTATTTAGTGTGCTGGAAGGATTTTTCTATGAAATCTGAACAAGAGAGGGAATTAGGTTAAGAAAATAAAAGGAATAAAACTTGTAACACCTTAATTTATAACCACATGTGGAACCACATTGCATGGCATTAGGCTTAGAAAATCAAACTTTCAAATATCATTTTCCGGGTTGCTATTCATTTGGTAACCCTAAAATTTTAGCCAACTTTAAAAATTTATAACTAATTCTAAAAAATCAAAATGAGGTGGTTCTATATTCTATTTAAGGCTCTTTGTTCTTTATATGAAAAAAAAAACTCATTGGTCAAATACCTTTACCAATCGCGCTTAATTGTTTGTGTAAAAAGCATTGTTCATTTGATCAATTTTTAATTTCCAGCTTTTTACAATAACTTCAAAAGTTCATAACTTTACCACAGCTCCAAATTAGGTGATCTACCACTTCATGTGAATCTTAGATTTTGAACTTTAAGCTCACCAAATCTCATGGCTAGATTGCTTCACATGATTAGAAAAGTTACAGCCCTAGAAGATTGATTTTCTAAGGATTTCTATCCCTTTTTAATTGTATTAACTTATGAAATTTAGGCCATAACCTCCATAATTACCATTTACCACTCATACCATCATATACCTATGCATCATCATACCTCACAAGAGGTGGGAGTATTATCCCATACATCCATTCATCAAAGCTTACATAACATTACATAAATATATTCAAAGCTCTTAATTACGTGACATAGTTAAACATATAATTGCATGACATTCTATGCAACTTTCCATTGAGCCTCCACATTCTTTCCTTTTTTCCATTAAAGTGCCAACCCCTAGTGGTGTCAATTAGATATAAAGAGGGTGAGATTTCAAAGAAATCTCAGTAACAAAGAACAACAATAATAATTTTAACAATGCAAGGTTAATTTATGCTATAAGCAATCAACATTTTCATGCATTCATATAGAACATCATGTAATAGAAAGGGAGCACATAATCATACGACTAAACTCAACTATACATATTTTTAAGGGATAAATGCAAGGAGTTAAATACATTTCATCATAGCTAACTCAACCACATCATAGAATAGAACACATAGCAAAAACAACCATTACAAGTCAATACTAAAATTATAAGTTCTTGCTACATTGGTTAAATCCTTGATTCTTTTTCCCTTGCCTTCGTCCTTGAGTCTTCTCTTGCCCAAGATCAATACCTATCAATTACACAATAATGTCACTTTGAATATCAACTCAAACAACTTCATTAAAAACTAAACTTAAAACCTTAACCCTTTATCCTTGATTTTAGGGTTTTTGCATCATTTTTTCTCAGCATAATTCTCACATGCTTTTTCTACATATTTTGAATCTATATTTGAACTTAGATTTATCAAAATTCAATTTCCCCCCTAGATTTCATGTTGGCTAAAAGGTATGCCTCTTGAATTCAAAAATTCCACTTTCAATTTTAATGCTTCTAAACATATTTCTCAACATAGTCCTACATAGTTTCATCTTCTAAACTCATTGAAAGCATCAAATTTGTCACACCTTATTTATTACCCAATTTTACATCAGGTGGGAGCAATCGGAACCATTTCATAAGACCTTAAGTTGGAAAATTTTGAATTTTTAAATTTAATTCCTCAGGTTACCATTCATTGTAACCCTAATTGTGTTCAAACTTTAAAAAATCATAACTAATTCTACAAAAATTGAAATGACATGATTCTTAAGTCCTACTTGAAGCTTGCAATGAGCCCTTTAAGGAAAAAATATATCCAGAGTATGAACTCAGCTCATGTGTGCTTAATTTTAACGAAAAAGTGCAATGTTCATTGGTAACTTTTCTAATTTTTCAGAATTTATGCCTAACTTTGAAAAGGCACAACTTCTTGTACAAAACTCTAAATTTCATGAAATACCACTCATTTTAAAGCTAAAAATATGAACTACTAAACTGTTAAGTTTCATATCCAAAATTTTTCATTTCCTTAAAATTTTACATGGTCAAACTTTGCCCCTAATTAAGTCAACTTCCATAGGTGTTTCCTACACAATTTTCCATGTAGACTCCATTTTTTAGCTTAGATTCATCAAAATCCAATTCCTCCTATCATTTCTCTTCTTGGGCCGAATAGGTTACCTTAGGGTTCAAAATTCTATTTTCAATGTTAATGCTTTCAAACACATGTTCTCCTTATATCCCTACACAAAATCACTTTCTAAATCTACTAGAAGCATCAGAACAACAAAAACCAAACCCTAGGATATCCATTTCTATTTGGATGAATAGTATGCGTATTAGGGTTAGGATTTCTATTTTTTATTCCAATGCTTTCAAACATTTTCTCTTAGTGTTTTCTCACACAAAAACACATTCTGAACTTATTGGAATCATCAAATTAAATTGAAACAATCTCTAACCCCTTTAATCAAGCTTGGCCGAATAGGTGCCCTAATTAGGGAACTTGGAGTTTCTTCCAAAAATCAACCAAGCAAGCCAATCCAAGCTCTAAATTATGGTTTCTATTCGTCCCTAATCATTCCTCAATATTTTGAAATTTTGGAAAGTATGTACCTTAGGATTTTGTCACCAAATTCCACTTGAAACTAGTTAGAAACATAGTCAACTAAAAGCTTTAACATATCTTTCCTGCTTGATAATTCTTGGCTATTCCCTGTGTTTCCTTGGCTCTCTAAACTTAATTTTTCTATAGCAAAACCTCCCCCTCTTTAACTGCCAAAATAACCAAATTTGAAGGTATAAGATGGGGTATTTATAGAATAAATTTCAGCCTCCCCTTGCCTCCAAGTGTTCCATAAAAATCTGAAGGGGAAAGGCTATGTTTCCCCTTTAATGAACTGTAGAAACTTAGGAGTGTCCAAGTGTCCCAAGTGTCATGATGTTTAAGATAAAAACATGTACTAATTTATAATATTTTATTCCTTAATCTCATATGCTACTTGGTCCATGAATTTCTGGGCATTTTTTTGCCCAAAACCATGCCTAATGGGCTGGAGGAAGAAGGAAGGAGTATTACCCTTCAACTCCAAATATTTTTTACCCGATTTCGCCATATTGGCTAAAATTCCTGTCTAATTTTCAAAAATATTTTTAGACCTCCAAAAATTCATTTATAACTATCTAAAATCATATTTTAATATAGGAAGGTCCTCTAAAATTTTCTAGAATTTATTTTAACCTTTAACTACCTGTACTAAATTTTCTCCATAATTAGGCTTTATCGATAAGATTTTAGCAATAATTATTCTAAAATTAATCCTTTTACTTTCAGGGCCTAAAAATAATTTTATAAACTCACATAAATCCTCAAATATTTTTTTCATTTTTTTTTGGAATTATTGAGGCCTCTGTGTATTTAAAATAATTGTTTCTAGCTAATTTTTCACTGTTTTACTCGAAAAACCTCTATTTGCAGAAAATTCTAAGATAAATTATGTTCCTGCTATTTCTACCTCTGAGGCCTCAAATATGGTTCTAAATCCTCTAATTTATCTTTTTACTATTTTTTGAAATATTTCTCTAATTTTCCCATTTTGCCCTTCCTGAACCAATAATTTCAAAAATATCAGCCTGAACAAGAGTCAGATCTCAACTCAAAAGTTGTTTCGGCTTTGAATCTACTTTACTACTTAACCCTCTATTTAATTTATTATTTACACTCCCATGGTTAAAATTGGTGGGATGTGACAAAATTAACATAAATCAAACCCTAGTCTCATGATCCTCTCTTGGCCAAAACATATATGGACATGTCAGATGTTAGAATTCTTTCATAATCCAAGTTAAAACACAAGTTTCAATCATTTTTCATCCTCTAATTTTTATGACATCTTCTAATCATGTTACATGGCATTTTGAGCAACAAGGCTCCAGAGGATTTTTAGCCATTTTTGTCCATCCAAATCAATCCCAAAATAATCACTAATCAAGGTAATTAAATCTTAATGAAAGCCTTAACTTATCTTGGATGATTGCTTAAAGCTAACTTGGTCTTCTCCTTTCTCTTTCTCTTTTTTAAACTCAAGAGTAAAACCTTTACTCTCTATATTTTTTTACCAAAATTATTTAAATTAGGGGGTATTTATAAACAAATTTTTAGCTTGAATTTTCTAGTTTGCCATTGGTGAAATGTTAAAATTCCCATGGCCACTTGTCCTATGATCTTGTCCTCCCTTCCATCATCATGTCACATGTCATGCCACCTATTGCCCATGTAATTATAAAATAATATTTTATTATAATTTAACTTCTTCCAATTATTCCCTTACACAAATTGTATAATTTCATTCATGTCCTCCTCCTCATATTTGATGCCAAAAATAGTAGAAATTTTAGAGAAAAATTATTTCACCAAACTTCAGGTAATTCTACTATATAATCTCACCATTCTGGTTAAATTTTTCTTGGATTCTGTCTAATTCAGTATATCTAAAAATCCATTTCTTTGTGTTAATGACTTCCTTTTATTAAGGAGAAGTTTTTAAATTTTTTTCTAGGTCAAAATTTCACCTATAACTCCTTCTATTCAAATTTTCTTGAAATTGGTCTTTTACCGACATAATTGGGGTTTAAATATTTCTAAAGCTAATCTCTATACTTTCATAGGTTAGAAATAATTTTATAATCTGTAATAACCTCTCAACAAATTTTTTCTCATTTTTTTCTGAATTATTTAGGCATCTATATATTCAAATAATTCATCTTGGCCCATTTTTCTTAGTTAGCCAAAAATATCAATAGTTACAAAAAATTATTTAATAAATTATTTTTATCTTCTTTTTACCTTTTAGGTCTCAAATACTATTCTAGATCCTTTATTCTATTTTTAGAAATTTTTAAGAATTTTTTTTAAGGAATTGAAAGACACGCAGCGAAAAATAACTTTAAAATTTTCCAATCCCTTGCCCGAATCTACCGATTGTGTTTAAGTCAAGTAGTAAGAGGTGTTACCTGCAGTATTCGAATCGTTGGTGGCTTGGGGATTCTGACGTTCGGGATGCCTATGCTCTCCTTTCCTTCATGAGAAGTTGACAATTCAAATCAGCTTCCTCTACTGGTATCCACACGAACAGCGTTACAATCACGAACAACGTGTTAGCGCCTCTTGTCCTTCTAGGGTTTTTTTTCTTTCTTTCTTTGAGAATCCGTCCTCACCATCTCTCTTTTGGCCATTTCTTATCTGCAAACCTTTTGCACTCTTATTCACCAAACCCTAGCTCCTAATATCAAATATATAGGATGCTATCGGTATTATGAAGGATATTGGATTTCGGAATTGATCCTAAATTAATTCCGAAATTAATACAATATCATATATTGCGTAATCTGATAAGAAATTAATTAAATAAATACAGTTTATATTAAATCCAACCCACAGATTTAATTCACCTATTCATTTAATTCAAAATAAAGATATGACGGAATTATATTTGATTTATTCTAATAAATCGAATTTGAGATATTATAAGATATCATATCAATCTAAATTTCAAATTTAAAAGTGATAGAGATTTAATTTATCTTATAAATCAAATCCTATAAATATCTCTTATATCATATTATCTATATATACGCAAATTTATATATATACACACGTCCACCCTAGATTATTCATTGAATCTGGACATATCTTAGATTCAATAAATCTGGACATCATAGCTCATGTTGGGCTATTTTGTGTGTGACCCTGTAGGCCCATATGAAGTTGGTAGTGGGCCATTTACTATAATGACTCACAAGTCGTAAGCAGTCTCTAGCAAGACATAACGACTACCCAAATTATATGAGGATCGATGAACGATGTAACCTTTCATACAACCATATCACGTCCCTTTTGTCACACGACATTTTGGTCATGGATGAGGCATGGAGAGTGTCATCCTTCTATTCCTAAGCGTTACTTTCTCGATCCCTGAGTAGTCTGAGTATAAAAATGGAACTACCTTTCCATTATAGTATGGCCATATATTTCTCAGACTTACTCATCGAGGGGGCCAGTAATATCTCTCTACGAATGTGAGGGACAAATTCCATCTTGACCATTCACATTCCTCCATATGAAAAACCACTAAGCCTAAACATAATCTTTATGATCACTCGGTCAAAAGTGACTTTTGACTAGGTCAAAGCTGAGCGTTTCTCATGTAGGAATCCATGATAATCTCATGTCAAAGGGCATAGTGACATGGTTTGTATATGAGAGAAGCTTATGACTTAACCCATGCAGAGCTCTCATAGCGGATCGGCCCAACACCTTGTACTCTTACATATACCTATAACTTTGATTTATATCTCTATACATCTTCAAAGTCATACTGGTCTTATTTTATCTTTGCTCCCACATAGATGACCGACCAAGGACATTTAGGATAAAATGATGAGATATCCAAGGATAGTCATCACAGTAAACATGCAAAAAATATGATAACATAATTAAGAAATTCATAAATCAACAATGTTCATAACACAATGATTGGCCCTTTGGGCACAATTTCCAACATTTTGGGCACAGTTTTTGATACTGCCCTTCCTTGATAAGCATTTTTCAAAATGACAGTTTGGTCCCTTCTTAGATTTCACGTTAAAAGTTGTTCTATCTCTATTTCTACTATACTTCCTGGACATTAGTCAATTCTAACTTTTTCATTTACCAAGTTAGAATTGACAGGTATAACAAAACTAGAGTTTAAACATACATTTAGCACCTTAAAAAAATTAATAGAATCATGGTGGTATGATTTTGGTCTTCTATATGTATTTGAAATTCAAATGATGGAATGGAAGCCTAAACTACTCAAAACTAGGAAAATAAATAATTGAAGTTAATATGAGAGAATAATTTTTTTTTTTGGCTAAGCACTGCTATCTTTCTATGGGAAGCAATCATATACAAGGCACTATTGGATACTTAATGTTGGCACCTATCCCAATGAGAATTTGACTAGTAATTTGTTATGTTCTGAGGAATTAATCTCTTCTACTTGACTCAACCCCTGTTGCTATTAATGAGAGTAATTTATGAAAGTAACAAATTTAAAAATCTACTCTATTAAAGCTTTTGGCTTGCAATTCCTCTTTGTTGACAAATAATGAATGAGACTTGATACCTACCCCATGTTCAGCTTTCACAGAAATTGCTATAGCCATACTCAACGTTTACCCTAGTACTCATGCAAAGATCTTAATGAGGGCTTGTGATTCAATTTCTAGTAGCAGCATTTGTTTCTTTATTTGTAGAAACTAAGTGTCATCTAAGGGTTACTTCTTGCAAAATCTAGTAAGATTTTCTCTTATTGTAAATTTGGTTAATTGGGTGAGTTGGGCTATGATTTAAAATCCCTATTCTCATCAATTTATGTTGTGTTGTGCTAGCTTGTGTAGAAGTTGCAACGCTCTGGTAAGAATGAACTATTTTTCCTGATCATGTTTCTATTAATTGATGATATGCTTGGACTTGTGTAGAAATTTCAAAGTCCCAGCTTTTGCAATTAATCTTATTTAAATTACTGATTGCATAATATATAAATGTTTAAAGGTCCCAATTATAATGTTCAAAACTGATAATTAAAATTACTTGTAAGCCCTTACATATGTAACTTGATTGTCTGCCAAAGACACTACTTGATTATGAGACAGGGAATCAATTGATCAGGATAAGGGAGGAATTCTACTATTCATTCAAGGTGGTTGATGAAAGTCTTGAATGAAAAATAATGAATTAGAAGACTTTATAGAAATTGATATTGGGATAATCTTTTATTGCTTCTGGACTAGTTTGGGTGGTTGTCTGATAAAATTTCTCTCAGTCGTCATCACTTGTGACATTTTCTTCTTCCTTGTATAAAATTATGGATAGATGTGTTACCTTTCATAAATTACAAGTTGTTTTGTTATTCTATTGTGATTGGATGAGGAAAATTAACTTTAGGCAAAGTTGAAGAATAACCTAGTTTTGGTACATTGTAGGTCATTTTGATATTTATGTACCACTGGAAAAAATAGATTTAACGACGCCAAACAATGGTGGTTAAGAACAAAAATGTCATGGAAAAAAAGACGGTGGCATTTTTGTAAATAAAATCCCTAACTCTTCACTTTACACAGCGATTATTAAGAAAACTGTCGTGGAAAGTATTTTTAACAGCGATTATTTATTTAACCGCAGTTAAAAGTTTTTTTCACCATGGTTTTTTAAATAATCGTTGTGAAAAGTTTTAAATTGTATCGCAATAGGGTTCAATTTATCACAGTTTCATGGTCTCACATCAGTGCAACGTGGTCCCTCTCTGTCCTACCACCACCGAACTGCCATTACCGGCCATTCCCTCCTCTTTCCTGTCATTTAAAATCCTCCATTTCACTTGTGATTGCTTGCCACCGTCTACTACTGTCTTCACCGTCCATCTGCTCGCATTTAAATCGTCTCCTTTGAGTAAGTATCCTCTTTTTTCATTCTTTTCATTTTTTTCATTGGTTTCTTGCATGTTTTGACCATAAAAATCTATTGTATTTCAAAGGGGTTGATTGATTTTGCATTTTGGATATCTTGTGTTGTTTATTTTGTGTTTTTTATATGCTTGAGGTGTTGACTGGTGGCATTTAGTGTTAGAAAACCTTATTTCCTTCATCTATACAACATTAGAAACATGTTTAAATGTTTAAAATTGATTACTTTTGAAGTTTTTGATTTTTTTAATAATTTTTTTATATTTATTTCAAATTTTTGGTGTTTTGTTGTAATAAACTTGAGAATTTACTAATAAATAATATGTTCAGTGTTTTGTGAAATTCTTTTTTTTTTTGTTATGAACTTTAATTAATGGTAAAATGTTGTTTAAAATTTTATGATAAATGGATATCATTTGTATTACCCTTTTAGATTCAGAAGTTTCAGCTTTAAGAATCTTTCTTCATTGAATTGGTTTGAGATTGAATTGTTACTTTTGTTTTATTTGTTATATTTCTTTAAATTTATTCTAACTTTGTTTATTACATTGTTGGTTTGGTTGATTACTTGATTTGTCTACTTTTTAAATAATTTGGGATTTGTTGTAGGAAAAATTAGAATGGAGTACCTAAAGGGAATAATATTTTTGCAAAAATTTATTTCTTTAAGTATGTGTTTTAATTTAGTTTTACAAAAAAAAACTACATTTTATTTGCAAATCTAATTTTATTTTTTCTGTGACATTAAATAAGAAACAAGTGTTCCAAAAGAAATTATTTAATCTAATTTTTAAATGTAATTACAACTATGCTTATTAACTCTGTAGAATAATGGATCGTAGTTGGATAAAAGTTAAGAGAATTAGCAAAGAGTATGAGGATGGGGTTGAAAGGTTTCTTGAGTTTGCTTAGAGAAATGCCTCTAGTAAAAGTGATGGATTGTATTATTGTCCTTATGTCAAATGCTTAAACAATAGTCGACAGAGTATTTATGAGATAAGAGAGCATCTTATCTGTGATGAGATAAATTTGAGGTGTACAAATTGGATATGGCATGGAGAAATTAGAAAGACTACACTGTCTGGAAGGAGAAGGTTGGGAATAAAGACTTTGGTGATAGAATTTCATATATGTTTTGTGACATACGATCTAAGTCATTTACACAGTTCTCTACTCCTATATGCGAAACCTTATGTAGTGATGCAAAGACGCCTTTGTACCTGGGATGTAAAGATGATTACGCAAGGTTGACAACTGTGTTGAAATTGATGAACTTGAAGGCAAGAAATGGTTGGACCGATGGTAGTTTCACAGAATTGCTTGAGTTGTTGAGTGATATTCTTCCAAAACGGAATTTACTTCCACAACGAATGTATAAGGCAAAAAAAATTCTGTGTCCAATGGGTTCGGAATATGAGAAGATACATGGATGCCTTAATGACTGTATATTGTTCAGAAATGGGTATGAAGAGTTGAATAAGTGCCCTAAATGCGGGACTTCACGATGCAAAGTTAAGAAAGATGATAGTGATTATAATAAGATGACTAAAGGTCTTCTTTAAAGGTTCTATGGTATCTTCTAATAATACTATGATTTAAGCATTTATTTGCTAATGCCACAGAAGCAAAGAACTTGAGATGGCATTTCGATGAGAAGATATGTGATGGAAAACTTTGTCACCCAATAGATTCTCCTCAATAGAAAACAATAGATCAAAAATTTCTTCAATTCAGTAGTGAGCCAAGAAAACCTTTAGCTAGGGCATTGTATGGATGGAATTAATCTATATGGTAATCTTAGTAGCACACCTAGTGCTTCACTGGTGCTCTTTGTAGGTTGAAGAAGGCATTTAAAGCCTCACAAGAATATCAAATAGCTCTCATATCATTAACTGGAGAAGAAGTTTATCAATGGGTAGAGGGAATTAATATGGTCTTCGGTAAAAAGAGAAAGAAGACTGTCTGTGAGAGGAATATATGGAAGAAAAGATCTATCTTTTTTTATCTTCCATATTGGTAAAGTCTTGATGTGAGGCACAATCTAGATGTGATGTATGTGGAGAAGAAGGTATATGAGAGCCTCATTGGTACACTTTTACATACAAGTAGAAAGACTAAGGATGGAATCAATAGAAGACGGAACTTAGTTGAAATTAAAATAAGAAAACTTTTCCACCCACAAGAAAGAGAGGGTAAGAGGGCTTATTTACATCCAACTGCACACACATTATCAAAGGAAGAGAAAATAAGTTTATGTGGTTTTGTCAATAGCATTAAAGTGCCATAAGGTTATTCTTTTAATTTGGACAAACTTGTTTCAATGTAAGATTTAAAGATAACAGGGATGAAGTCTCATGATTATCACATATTGATACAACAATTACTTTCGGTTGCTATTCGAGGCATTATGAAAAATGATGTGAGAAATACTATTACAAGACTTTGTATGTTTTTCAATACCATTTGTAGGAAAGTCATTGATCCTGCTAAGTTAGATGAATTAGAAAATGAAGGTTATGTGATCCTCTCCCAATTAGAAATGCACTTTCCTCCATCATCTTTTTCACATTATGGTCCACTTGATAGCTCACCTTGTGCGAGAGATAAGACTTTCTGGCCTTGTCTATTTAAAGTGGATGTACCATTTGAGAGATATATGAAAATCCTAAAAAGGTACTCTAAGAATCCTTATTGGCCTGAGACATCAATTGTTTAGAGATATGTACCTGAGGAGGCAGTTGAGTTTTGTAACGCATATCTTGATAGGGTAAAGGCAATTAGACTTCCTCAATCTTCACATGATCAGGGGAGAAGCAAGGGAACACGAGGTATCATTGGGAGCTCTATGTCAAGAGAAGTTGTAATGTAGGCACATTTATATATTTTAAACAACACGGATGAAGTTTTGCCTTACTTGAATGCTCACAAGATATACTGAAGAACTTGAATCCAGGAAAGAACGATATGCAACTAGCTAATGAACATAACAAGTCATTTACAAAGTGGTTAAAGCAAAAAGTGTTAAGGGATGGCAATCCTTCTGAGACAATATAAAGGCTAGCTGTAGGGCCTTGTGTTGAGGTTATGTGTTAGGACGGATATGACATAAATGGTTGTTCATTATACACAAAAACCCAAGATGATAAGAGTATCATGTAGAATAGTGGGGTGATGGTAGTAGCTGAAGCTATGTATTTTGTTAGTTCAAAAGATAGAAACCCAACATTAGCATCAATGTCCTATTATGGAGTAATAAAAGAAATATGGGAGGTTAGTTATACCAAGTTTAAAGTTCCCATCTTCAAATGTAATTGGGTTAATAGTAATATTACGCAAGTGGATGAATTTGGATTTTTTTCGATCGATCTTAAGAGGCTTGGATATGGAGATAAGCCATTTATTTTGGTAAGTCAAGCAAAACAAGTGTTTTATGTTACCAATCTAGCAAAGAAGAAATTGTCTATCATGCTCCAACATAGGAGGCAAGGAGTTGGCGGAGATGACGGTGACTCCGAGTTTAATCTTGACAAAATCCTTCCTTTCACAGCTGCTCGACCTAAAACAGTTAAATTAGACTTGGTAGATGATGACTATGCTGTTAGAGATGATCATTGTGAAGGAATTTAGGAGGATAATCATTGTAAAGCCTAAATAAATTATTTGATGTTTCTTATTAAATTCATTTCATATTTATCATTTATTCATAATGTGACACTTTTTGTTAAACATACTTAATGTTTTATGTTAACTTTACTTGATATTTCTTATTCTTACATTTATTGGTTTTTCTTTGACTAGGAAATGGACAGATCCGATCAACAAGGTTCTGGCGACGACAACTCCTTTACTAGCAAGAGAAAGGGTAAAGGGCCAACTCGTATGAGGCATTTGGCTTTACGTGATGAGACCACACAGCCTATAAGGATTACAGTAGAGTTTGATGATGATTTGAAGCCTATAGGTCCTGAAGGGGCTCAATTTACTAGTTATATGGGTTATCTCACACACAGTAAGATTGTGATTGATATTCCTAGTTGGAAGATGGTAGATAAAGATTTGCAGCAAAACATTTAGGAGGATATTTTAGTACATTACGAATTCTTTTCTTTATTTGTTTCAATTATAATTGCTTATTTACTTGTAACTCTATTCTATTGTATTGCAGCTGACATTTGATATTCCTACAACTGAGCAAATAAGAGACTGTCTATTTAAGCAACTCGATAAATAATGGAGGATTTTAAATCCATGCTTACAAGATAGTATATTAGTGGAAAAAGAAAAGGTGAGCATCCTAATGATTGATACTATTTTATTAGCGACGAGGCATAAAAAAGTTTTGTGAAGCAACGTGAAGACCCTACATTTCAAGTTTGGTTTCTTCAAACTTAGTTTTTTGTCAATTTATATTTTATTGAGCTAAACCAAATTTGTTTAATTTGTTTCATTGTTATAGGCACTGAGTAAAAAGAACAAGTAAATATCTAAGCAGAATGTGTAACCACATACTATGTCTCGTACAGGGTACAGTGGGTTGGAGAGAAGCATGATGAAGGAGTGGATGAAGAATGCATAGATGGCTGCTGCTTCAGATCCTACTAGCTACATTCCACTCATTGAGCGTCCTTCTTACCAAGAAAAATGGAAGGTGGCAAGGGTTAAAAAGGTCAATATATTACTCTAGAGTCTGCTACTGTTACTGAGAGGATTGTAAGTAATATTTATGCATTATGATTCATTAATTGGTTTTTTTCATTTATCTTAAATTGAATTTGTTGCTTTAGTGTTACAGGATATGTCACATCCCAAGAATTTTCACCTGGTTATAAGGAATCAAAAATTGGGATGAGGGTCAACGTAGGAACTAGACAGGGAAATTAAACAACTTTTGATGTGAAACCCCGATAAGGTCTAGGCTGACATTTCCATAATTATTGATCTAGGAAGGACAAAGCAGGAAAAATTAGGAAAAATTCTAAAAAAATCCCCCAAAAATGGAAAAAGTGTAGAGTAGAGGTTTTGAAAACTTAGTTGAGGCCTGAAAGGTGAAATTTCAGTGAAAGCAAATTATTACGGAATTTCCCGTAAATAGAGTTTTTTTGGGGAAAATATTGAAAAATCAAAGGAAAATAATTATTTTAATTAGTTATAGGCCTAAAAAAATTTGGAAGATTGATGGAAAATTCATCTAAATATTTATTTGAATTTATAAAATTGGTTCTAGGCCTTGAAAGTTCAGGAATTAATTTTAGGAAATTTATTTTCCCGCCATGACACCGATAAAGGCCTAATCAGAGAAAATTCAAAATAAATACCTAGAGGTGGAAAAAAAATTCTGAATATTTTCAGATCATGTTCTCATATTAAAAGGTGAATTATCATGGAGAGAAATGAATTTTTGGAGGTCTAAAAAAATTATAGAATGTTACTAGTGAATAGCAATTGATAAAGTTTCAAATTGGTTTGGGATAGTGATTTGGTTTGTGGGCCAGCTTTTTGGACCAGCCCAAACCTTTTGTGAGGCCCATATTGAGCCTAATTAGGGCCCAATTTCGTGCACCTTTGAGGTCCCACTATTTTTATTAAAATAAATGTGAAATTAAGGGATAATTGTATGGAAAAATCTAGAGAATGGACGCTTGTTTTAGATCTGATCACTCCAGCATTTGATGGCTGCCACCTACATCCTTGAGGTGTCCCAAATTTAAGCCAATTGAGGCGGAAAATGACAGACCAATTTTTCTATAAATACCCCTAGAAAATACCATGAAAGTGTTGGAAAATTGGAAAAAAATAAGAAGAGACTCTGCCACTATTCATTCAACCCTTTGTTCAAAATCCTTGAGGAGTTTTAGGCAAGAAATTATCCAAAAAATACCAAGGAAACATTAAGGTATGTCTAAACATCATTATCCCTAAGTATTACATTGATTAGATTAGGATTTTTGCTTGGAAAAATGTGGGAAAATGCTGAAAAA
This sequence comes from Neltuma alba, assembly GCF_004799145.2. Classification (NCBI taxonomy): domain Eukaryota; kingdom Viridiplantae; phylum Streptophyta; class Magnoliopsida; order Fabales; family Fabaceae; genus Neltuma; species Neltuma alba. The sequence goes on from NW_021635174.1 coordinate 551,748, forward strand.
TTCGGTTGGGATGTGTGATGCTTAGGAAAGGATAGAAACCTTAATAATCAAGTGGAATAAAATATGTTTTTGTGTAGGGATATGTTTTTAGAAAGTATTTAAAATCATTGGAATCAAAAATGAAAATTTTAGAGGCATATACCCCCTATTCGGCCAAGTGAAGATCATGGGGAAGGAGTGCAAATTTCAAAAATCTGATTATACCATTGGATTCCTCATGAGAAATTGCATAGGATTGAGTCATGAGATTATTGATTCTAAAGAAGAAATCATTTTATTAAAAATCAAAGAAAAAGGGGGAAATTGTTAATGTTAAAGTGTTGGAACCAAGTTGTTTTGTGATTAATATGACCTATATGTATGCTTGGTTTAATAGGCATTGAGAGGAGGAACTAAGGAGAACAATTGCTCTTTGGAGTAATCATTTGGACAAGCTTTTAAAAAGGTAGCTTTGAATTATAATTTGGTTGTTTATCTTGCTTATTTGTTGTGATTTGTTGTCTGCTTGGATTGGAGGAACTGTGTGGTGACTTTGATTGTTTGATTGACATTTGGTTATGCTTTGACCAAATGCTTTGTGGTATGTCAATATGGATAATATAATGTTCCTCTCCTTACATGATATTTGGTATGAATTCCTATGAGTTGGAAATGGTTTGGATTGCATGACATGTCACAATTAAACTTGTATTGATTTACATGATAATTATAATTCATATGCTATCGAGATTTCTTTGAAATCTCACCCCTCCTATATTATTTTATGCACTAATTAGGGAGTGGACCAAGCATGGAGCAAGGGAACGTATTGGCCTTGGAATGAAATGACCTTATGAATATTATGCTATGTCAGAAACTTATATCAAGTGTACTAAACTTTATGTTGATTTTATGATAAGTTATGAATAATGTTTTGATGTAAATTGTAACATCCTGACTTTTGGACCTAGAATACTAGAAATAGCCGGAATTGGATTGGCTACCAGATCCTTTTTGAGCAGAAGTCCCAAAATGAGAAAGGAAGTTAAAGTAGTTTTAGGGATTAAACTACAAGGTAAAGGTTTCAGGGGCTCAAGTATAATCAATGCTAGAGGCTCTAATAAAGTCTTAAGGACCCAGAAAGAGAAAAGAGGTAGAAACAAGCCAAGGGTTAAGTTAAAAACCTCAAAGAGAGGATTGTATAAAGTTAAGTCCAAGTAGGGACTAAACCGAAAATTCAGAAAGTTATGACCAACAGGGGTAAAAATGGAAGAGTATATAGAGAATTCCAAGAAAATCCTAGAAAATGGAAAATAATATTCTAAGGCTCTTCTGTGAAGAGAAAAGATGAAAGTACCCCTGAGGTAGTTTAAATAGAATTTATGAGGTTATGACCGGTAAAAAGTATACCGTTTGAGGTAATTATTTAAAATAGCAAGAGACCTCAAAAAATGTATAAAAAATGAGATTAAATGGTTGGAAGGTTATACTAATTTATAAAATTAGTCCCATAACCAAAGGCCAGTGGAATGGCTTTAATAAATTAAAAAGCCGGTTATGCCGATAAAAGGGTATTTTAGGAAATGAATTTTATGCAAGGTTTAAAGGAAGTGTTATGGAATAAGAAAATTCATAGATATTCTCTAGAATTAAAGAGAATTTATGGAGCAGACAGAAAATTTTTTGAGCTCTAGAAGGCCATAAAGAAAGCTGAAGAAACGTGGGCCAAGTAAATTAAGAGGAAACTCAAAGAACAAGTTTGATCCAATGTCTAGGATTTAATCTTCCTTCTCCTCCACCACTTTTGTGACACTTGGCATCTTCTAGAAGAATGAGGTAAGGATGATGCAAGAAGATGATGCAATGATGATGTAAAAGTTAACTTGAAGTTCCAAGATTGCCCTTACCCTTTCTATTAGCCACCAAGGGCATTTTAGTCCATTCAAGCCAAAGTTTTGGCTATAAATACCCCACCTTAGGAAAGCATTTTGGCAGCCATTTGTAGAGGGAAAACTCTGCCAAAATTTAGAGAGAAAAACGTAGGGGTGAAGGCCAAGAAGAAGGAACAAGATTCAAGCTTCAAGATCAAGCTATGTGATGGTTATAGCATCTACCTTGATGCCTATTTCGAATAGGTTACTATTTGTATCTAATTCTAAAATTTATCATGATTAAAGTACACTCTGTAAGCTTTAAATCCATGGGTAGAACACTTTATTTGGATATGTGTATGATTTATGGTGATTTTTCAAAGTTAGGGTTTGAAATATGGAAATAGTGTTTAACCTTTGAAAGAGTGTCAAATTCCGTACAATTTTGGTACTGTTCAGCATAGAATTGATTCCTAAAACTATTTTTCCTTTAAAAGGAACTTAGGGAGCTTTCAGTGAGACTTGGAACTACTCAGCTTTGATTTTTTTAGAATTAATTATGAATTTTCAAATTTGAGTAAAAATTTTGGAATTTCTGTGTGAACAGTACCCGCGAAGCAAAATTTTCAGATTTGATCTTCTTGAATACAAGGCCATCTAAAGTGGTCCTAGTTGACAAGAAATGGATTTTGAGGATGAGAAATGATGAGATTTATGTTAAAAAAGCTAGAAAGAAAACCCTAAAACCAAGAGAAAGGGTTGAGGTTCAAGAGAGCTAGTTTTGAACATTATGTAATTTAGTGGTTCTAATAAATTGTGTGATCATTATGACTATGTTTAGGGCCTTGGAATATCCAAGAAGGAAGTTTTGTGATGTTAGTCAAATACCCACATGGTTGGAAAGTCAAGGGAGTTGAAGGAAAAGTAAGAGGAAAGTTTGAGGTGCAAGGTAGTGAACTTACCTATTGTCATTGCTTGATGTTGTATGCTTGTGTGTTGCTGCATACATGTTATTTGAATGTTATTGTGACATGCTTTAGCTATTGTAATTTCTATTCATGATGAGTAGATTATGTCTCTATGGCCATGCATCAAGAAGTTAGCTTTGAGCATGCTAATATGTCACTAATTAACAAGAGAATAAACAAGTTGCATGTAGTGCATTAGCATCCATCTAGCATGATTAATATGGTATTGTTTGCTACTGAGATTCCCTCGAATCTCACCCCCTCCCTAACCAACCATTTAGGTCAATCAATGATGGGCAATAATGACATGAGAAGCAAGGAGAAAAAGTGGAGAATTGTTCATGTTAATGAATGATATTATTGTTCAATGTGTAATTCTCCTATTATGTAATTTATGTTATGGATGCATATGATGCCATGTAATTAATTATAATATTTATGGCATGAATGAAAGTGTATGAGCATGGATGGGAAAGAGTGAACCCATGTTATGTATGCCAAAGAAATAAAAAGAATTAGGGTGTGTTTGGATGAAACCAAACCGTGGTTTGGAAAAGTGATTATGGAGAATAGATTCTGGGGAGAATAGATTCTGTGAAGAATAGATTTTGTAAAAAAGTGATTTTGAGAAGTGAGAGTGTTTGGATAGTTGTTATTAGAAGCACTTTTTATATATACAAATTACTAAAAAAAAGACATAAGTTAATATGATAATTACAGAAAAAATAGATTTTATGATATATTTTAATTTGAAGGAATAAAATTGTTAATAATATATTTTTTACTAACATAATTAATAATACATAAGATAATATAATTAATAAATAATTAATGTGTGTATATATTTATAAAATATAAGATTAAATATGTTTATAAAAAATATGTTTATAAAAAAAATAACAAGATACATATCATATAGGCTTTCACACTCTCCCTTTTTTCTCCAAAAGCAAAAAATTTTTGCTTTTTCCAAAACCATGGTTTTGGAGTCAAAACCATGGTTTTGACCCAAAACCATGGTTTTGGTTTTTGGAGGGGGTGTTTGGGTGATTTATTCCCCAAACCATGGTTTGGGTCCCCAAACCATGGTTTGGGGTGTCACCCAAACACACCCTTAAAGTAAAGAGATGTTAAGGGATAAAACGTAGGTCCTAGAGCAGTGAGTTTGTAGCTCTAGTTTGACCTATCAAACGAATGAGTTAAGTCACAAGATTTGACAGACTCATATTACACATCCCAAGCTTTAAAATGAGAGGTAAATCACCTCAATTGGATGTGTACACAAGGAGATACGAATTTCTAAAGTTGAGGCATAGAATCTGGAATTTTTTGAAATGAACAGTAATATTTATTGATTAATCTGTACGAATTGGGCAATGATAAGTCTAATTGGATATTTTTTCCTTAAAGAGCATCAAAATAGTTTTCCGTAAAATTTTAGAACACCTCAATACAATTTTTATGGAATTAGTTATGAATTTTTGAAGTTGGGCCTGTAATCTGGAATTTAAAGAGTAAATAGTAACCCGAGTAATTATGTTGAAATTTTAAATCCACAGGCTTGTGTTATGATCTGCTTGAACTATAACGCTTATGAATGCATGCTCTGAGGGGTTAAAGGTAGGACGTTTCATAAATTATATTGTTATTCCATATTCCAATGTTAGAATTATGCTTGATGCATTGTGGAAAGAATATGGATGAAGGAAAAAGAGGAAATAAACCAAGAAAGTGGTAAATAGGGGATAGAAATTTCCTAAAAAGTGCCAAACTTGTGGCACATAAAATAATAAGGAATTGTTGGAGTTTGAATCTGAGATTTTACAGACTAAAAGATCTCATTTTTAGTTTTAAAAAAAAGTGGTAATTAATTAAATTTGGAGTTGTGTGCTAAGAGTTATGCCCTTTCAAAGTTGTGCAAAAATACTGAAAATTCAAAATTTTAACAATGGACAGTATACTTTGATGAATTTCCTAGGATTATCCTGGATGGAATTGGACCTAATGAGTATTTTTCCTCCATAGAACTCTTAGCAAGCTTCACATGAAAATTGGAACCACATCATTTTGATTTTTCTGGAAATAGTTATGAATTTTCAAAGTTGGCCTATTTTCGGATGAATAGTATACGGACAGGATGAACAGTAAAATTCTGAAATTTTAAAATTTTTCATTCGGAAACGTTATGAAACGACTTATATTGGTTCCAATTAACATATAATGGGATATAAAAAGAGATGTGACAGGATACACTTGGGGAGCAATTATCCCAAGGTACATTTGTTCCTTATGGATGGATGGATATCTTGGCCACTGCCATTGGAAAGGCTGACCATCTCGGCAGAGTCAGAGGGGCTCCTAAAGGGATTGGCATTAAACAGTTATTTGGCCTTGGTTCATGAAGAAGTATTAGATCATCCTCTGCTAACATGGTATCTAATAAGAAGCTCGACTAACATTCACAGGAAGAAATAGATAGTTCGAGCTCAACTCAGTAAAGAACACAGGGCGTAGATGCAAAAGATGGATAAGGAGTTCGATGCCAAGTTTCAACAAACTATGATGATGATGGGCGTGACTAGATTCTAGATGCCCCGAGTGTCTAAACCTTCCCAAGTAATAATCATATGTCTTCTCAAATCTTCTAAAGGCTTATTTTATCCATTTAAACTTATTTAATGTGCCTTAACTAGTTTGTTTTTATGTTTCAGGGTTCACCTATGATGAAAAGTGGGAAGGGCAACAATAATTAGATGTAACAGCTGATAGCGTCTGACCCTCACCCTAACCCTGACCCTACCGAAGATAATGGCATGCCGTGCTCTCTATATGGACTTTGAAAATTCAATTGTCCATGTCACTAATGGTCGAGCATTCTCAAGCACAACGATCCACGGTAAGAAAGTTCTGAAGGATCAAGTGAGGGTGACGTGGATAGTATCTGTAGTGTTCAAGGTAGTACACTAGTGCCCAACCTTACTAATGAGATTCGACTACTAGCTCAGGCTAAAGGACATTTCATTTTATGGCCAAAAAGACTATTACAAGGCCAGTCACTAAGAAGGCGACAATAAAGAAGGCGATAAAGAGTGCATCATTAGATCCTGTCCTCCTACCTCTTCCTGGTGACATTACTGTTCTGTATTCCAGTTTGGAGATTCTTTATTCCATGGTGGCAAACATGGAGAATCCTCTTACTTTCAAGATGCCACTAGGGATTGTGGGTTCAGATGTGACATATGACTTCACCATTGACAAGAAGGACCTCATTCAATTCCTCGTCTTTGAGAAGCTAGATATAGTCTTCATGCAACTGGCTATTTTGTAAGTTACAATATCATTTTCTTATTTTATGTTATACTTATGTATGTTCCAATATTTCTTATTTAAACAATAGGTATTTTACTTAAATCTATCAGCAAGGAGGACTTAAAGGATGTCACACATTACTTATATAGTACCTTAGCATTCATTTAGAACCATTCCAGACCATGTTGGATGGTCTTACACTTAAAAATTTCAATTTGGACGTTAATTTTCAGAAAATTACTGTTCACTGTCTAGTTTTTAGATTGCAGGTCCAACTTTGAAAAGTCATAACTAATTCTAAAAAAATTGTATGGAGGTGTTCCAAAATTCTACGGAAATATATTTCAATGCTCTTTAAGGAAAAAATATTCAACTGAACTCATCCTCACTGAAAACGTACAGTTTATTGGAATAAGATTACTATTTATTTGGTAAAATCTGGACTTTCCAGATTCTGCGCCTTAACTTTGAAAATTCATATCTCTTCGTATACACATCCAAATAAGGTAATTTACCACTCATTTTAAATCTTGGGATGTGCACTATAAGTCTACCAAATCTCGTGACTTAACTCATTCATTTGATAGGTCAAACTGAAGCTCAAAACTAACTGCTTCAGGACCTACGTTTTATCCCTTAACATCTTTTTACTTTAATTCTTTTTATTTCTTTGGCATGCCTAACATGGGCTTACTTTTTCCCATTCATGCTCATGCCTTCCTATACATACCATAAGCTTTATAATTAAATACATGGCATTCACAACATAATTTACAACATAGGAGAATTATACATTGAATATTCATATCAATCATTTGCATTAATAATTCTCCACTTCTTCTCCTTGCTTCTCATGCCATTAGCCCCATCATTGATTAACTTAAATGGTTGGTTAGGGAGGGGGTGAGATTCGGGAGAATCTCAGTAGCAAACAATACCATATTAATCATGCTAAATGAATGCTCATGCACTACACGCAACTTGTTTATTCTCTTGTTAATTAGTGACATACTAGCATGCTCAAAGCTAACTTCTTGATGCATGGCCATGGAGACATAATCTACTCATCATGAATAGTAATTACAGTAGCTAAAACATGTCACAACAACATGCAAATAACATGTACACGGAAACACAAAAGCATACCACATCAAGCAATGACAATAGGTAAGTTCACTACCTTGCACCTCAAGCTTTCCTTTCACTTTTCCTTTGACTCCCTTGACTTTCCAACCATGGTAGCCTTCGCCCAACATCATCAAACATCCTCTTAGATGTTCCAAGATCCTAAACATAATCACATTAGTCACACAACCCATTAGGACCAAGAGATTACATAAAGTTCAAGACTAGCTTTCTTCAACCTCAACCCTTTCTCTTAGTCTTAGGGTTTTCTTTCTAACTTTTCTAACATAAATCTTATCATTTTCCATCCTTAAGATCCATTTCTTTTCAATTAGGACAACTTTAGATCGCCTTAGATTCAAGAATACCAAATCTGGAAATTTTGATTCGCGGGTACTGTTCACGCAGAAACTCCAGAATTTTTGCTCAACTTCGAAAATTCATAATTAAATCTAGAAAAATCCAAATTAAGTGCTTCCAAGTCTCACTGAAATATCCTTAAGTTAAATTTAAAGGAAAAAATAGTTTCAGGAACCAATTCTATGCTGAACAGCACCGGAATTGTACGGAACCTGACACCCTTCCAAAAGTTCAACACTATTTCCAGATTTCAAACCCTAACTTTGAAAAATCACCATAAATCGTACACATATCCAAATGGAGTGTTATATCCATGGATTTAAAGCTCACATAGTGTACTTTAAGCATGAAAAATTTCAGAATCATATATGAACAGTAAATAATTTGAAACAGGCATCAAATCAGCACGTAATTCTTCCAATTTCCACATAGATCCATTTGATATAACCTTTAATCCATGTGTTTTAGCTAGATCTAACATCAAAATCATCCTCCCCTAAGCTTATGTCAATTCGGCCAGCACCTCCTCTTAGGGGATCTCACATTTTTCAACCATAAAACCAAAGATCCAAAGCAATAAACAAGAGGAAACAACTTACTAACCTCAGATCTAAACTCAATTGATCAAAGTAGGTGTCTTCCTCTTGATTTAAGCTTCAAGAATCAAAATTGCAAGAGTTTCCCCTTATGTTCATCAGCTTGGCTGAAATGGGGGGAGGGAGAGTGCCTATTTATAGCCAAAAAGTTGGCTTGAATGGACCAAAATGCCCTTGGTAGCTAGAGGAAGGAGTAAGGGCAATTTTGGAAGTTCAAGTGGGCTTTTGCATCATCATTGCATCACCTTATTACATCATGCTTACCTAATTCTTCTAGAAGGTGCCAAGTGTCATAAAAGTGGTGGAGGAGATGGGAGATTAGATCCTAGCCGTTGGATCAAACTTAATTCCTCCGAATTTACTTGGCCCACGTTTCTCCGGCTTCCTTTATGGCCTTCCGGGGTTCAAAAAATTCTTCTGTCTACTCCATAAATTCCCCTTCATTCTAGAGAATACCTATGAATTTTCTCAGGCCATAACACTTCCTTTAAGCCTTGTATAAAAGTTGTTTACTAAAATACCCTTTTATCGGCAAAACCGACTCTTTAATTTATTAAAGCCACTCCACTGGCCTTTTGTTTGCGGGACTAATTTTATAAATTAGTACAACCTTCCAACCATTTAATCTCATTTTTGTTATATTTTTGAGGTCTCTTGCTATTTTAAATAATTACCTCAAATGGTATACTTTTTTACTGGCCATAACCTCATAAATTCCATTTAAGCTGCCTTAGGGGTATTTTTGTCATTTCTCTTCACAAAAGAGTCTTAGAATATTATTTCCCATTTTCTGAGATTTTTCTTAGAATTTTCTGTACCCTCTTCCATTTTTACCCTTGTTGGTCATAACTTTCGGAATTTACAGTTTAGTCCCTGCTTGGACTTAACTTTATATAATTCTCTCTTTGAGATTTCTAACTTAATCTTTGGCCTGTGTCTAGTCTCTTTTCTCTCTCTCTGGGCCTTCGAGACTTTACTGGAGCCTCTAACTTTATTACACTTTAGCCCTTTAAAACTTTTACTCTGTAGTTTAGTCCCTGAAACTGCTTTGACTTCCTTTCTCATCTTTGGGACTTTTGCTCAAAAAGAGTTTGGTAGCCTATCCAATTCAGGCTACTTCTAATGCTTCTAGGCCCAAAATTCTGGATATTACAAAGGAACATATGGCCTTATGTGTCCTGAAAGGGTGCAAAAAATAGTCAATACTATGGAAGTGAGGTCGATTTACATAATCACCATAATGAATCAAATGAAAAAGAAAATATATTTTGCACCTTACGTGGAAGGGTAAGTATATTATTGTATTTGAGATACACAAGTTGTATATAAAGGATTATAATTAACATGCATGGTTCGTATTTTGCAGTTATCATTAAACTGTAATTGCTTGTGTCCCTTTTGATAACAAAGTCTAGTGGTTCGATTCCTTTCATGGAAGTCCAATCGGAGAAACCAGAGACATCATCGAAACGTTAGTTTATGTTTATATATTTATTATATGTAAAGTTTATAAAAATGTGCACTAATATCTTTTTTTTATTGCTGATAAGGCTTTTCATAGTTTCAATGTTATGGCTAAGCAGTAACATATGCAACCACCAACATAGATTCTTCCACAAGTATGTTGTTTTGAGCTAAATATATATATGTTTATAAATATTTTCAATAATCAAAGTTAATGTTTATAATCAAAGTCTGATATTCAATTTATATTTCATTTTGTTATTATTGTTGCCAACCCGAGAGTGTTGAATGCGGATATTATGTCCTCTGTTACATGAACAACATCATTGAGACAGGGGTGACTGAGAAATTAAACGAGGTAAATATAGGTTACATTACATGTAATTCTTCAATTCTTTTCACATTTTTGATCAAGTTGACTAATAACCATGTTATTTTTTATTTACAGGCATTTCAAAATGTTATGCTATATGACATGGAGGAAATCAACTTGATGAGGGACACTTTGCCAACAACAATACCACATAATTTTGAAATTTTGAAGTAGTTAGTCATTCCTCACATTTTAGTTCTATTAACTAGTTGATTATTTGTTAGATATATTAGGTGATTCAATAAGAATTGGATGTTAGTGTTCTTATGTTCATCTTAAAATTGTTATGCCTATTCTTCTGCTGTGCTAGTTGATTCCAAGTCTGTAAACTATAGGGAGGTAGTAAAAGAAATAATCATAAATTTTGGAAAAAAATAATTTTTTAAATGCGGTTATTTAAATAATTACCGTTAAAAATATTTACTATGGTGGTTTTCTGTAAAACCACCGTGGAAATTTTACTTTCCACGGCAGTTTTAAGAAAACCGCCATGGAAAGTGAAATTTCCATGGTCATTTTCTATAAAACTGCTGTGGAAATTCTACTTTCCAGGACGGTTTTCTGTAAAACCGCTTGGAAATTCTACTTTCCACAGTGGTTTTCTTTAAAACCATCGTGAAAAGTCAATTTTTCATAGCACTTTTTAGCCGTCATGTTTTTATACTCGTTTCAGTGTCGACAGTATCCACATTGCCTCCAAAATCACCATGGAAAATCTTAATCAACCACCATTAAAAGCCTTTTTTCTGGCAGTGATGGTTTGGTTAGAACATAAATTAGCTTGAAAGACAAATGTGGTAACTGGAAATTCAAGTAAGCAAAGGCCTACGCTAGGACATAATAAAGAGTCAATATAGTACTTTGCTATTGATGTGGTGATTTGCATGTGGACACCACTTTATGAGTGTCTTTGTTCACTCTTTTTCCTATTTTATCTCATTGTATCCATTGGGATAGTGGTGGATGCACCGAGTCATAAACGTTATTGCAGTTGTAAATTTTTAAATGGTTACTTCTTTTTACTTTTTCTTTTTTTAATCTATTCCTTTCTTTTTTAATTCTAACCTAGCCCCCCTTATAGGCTATAGTCCCATTGTAATATCCTGAATTTTGGGCTTAGAAGTACTAAAATTAGCCTGAAATAGGTAGGCTGCCAAACCCTTCTTGGCAGGAGTTTCAGAAGTTCCTTAGAAGGACGAGATGATTCCCAGGAACTAAGTCGCAAAGTAAGATTTTTCTGGAACCACGAGACAGGCTAGTTAGAGACTCTGATGAAGTCTCGAGGGCTCAAGTATATGAATTAGAGATTATTAAGGACCAAAGGTTATACTGGAAACCTCAATAAAATGATTCTTGAAAATAAACCCGAGCAGGGACCTGATTTGAAAAGTTTTTAGGCAAAAAAGACAGTGATGGAAATTACATCCAAAAATTTTAGAAAAATTCTAAAAGATTCCCAAAAAAAATGGGAAATGAGGTTTTGAGGCCCTATTGGGTTAAAAATGACAAAAATACCCTTGACACATTGATGAAATTCCCAAGGTTTTGGATAACTACAATTATTAGCTGAAATTGAATTATTTAAAATATAAGGAGGCCTCAGATAATTGAAAAAATAGGGATTAAATACTTGAGAAATTATCACAAGTTTTAAAAATAATTTTGTCCCCAAAAAGTGAAGAGATTGGCTTTAACAGAATTTAAAACTTATTTATACACTACCTGAGGGAAGTCAAAATAAACCATTTATGGGTTGACTTTTGACTTAAGAAAAATTAGAGAAATTTTTCATGATAAAAAGATATTATTAGTACCTCGAAATAGATTCTTAGAGTCATGGACCGATAGAAAAAATTTAGTTAAATTTACTCTGAAATAAATATTATTCAATGTTTTGATGAAAGAACAAACGTAAGAGCACCACCCCCTTTTTATGCATCTTATATAATGCCATGTGAGGTTAATCGTGGTGAAAAGTGGGTGCTAGAACATGTCCTAGAGTTACTAGGTAAGTTAGGACTTGAAAAATTATTTGACCGATGTAAAATTGTAAAATAAATAGAGAAGTAGCCAAGGATATGGTACGATATCCCCACCTTGCCCTTATTTCTTGGTTTCTTTTGATGTTGAATATCCATGATGTATACCTGTTGAGTAGCTTATTTTCTTTTCAATCAAGAATAAGTATATACTTGGGTAAATTTTTTTTTCCCTAGCCTTGATAGAGTTTGATTATTTTCTATCAAGGTTAGTCGTTTTAGTGCTTCTTGTATGTTCAATATGACTAAACACTATAGGAATCAACACTTAGAACCCAAAGGAGCTTTTTACTAGGGCTAAAATTTTCCCAATATAATTTTGTTAATAAGAAAAGGTAAGATAATTGTAAACATATAGTTTTGTTAAGTCAAGATCCATGATTGTATAGTTTATACTTTGATCTCATTTTATAGACTTCTTGCTTATCATGATGTATATTCTCTTCAAGTCTATATTTATAGATTTTCATATGTTTAGTTAAACTTACACAAGTCAATCTAGAAAATTGTTGAATATAATACAGGTGTTCTACCTTGATTCGTGTTGTTCTCATAGAAAATGTTCTCTTCATCTTACCTCTAGCAAATCGTGTATCAACCCAAGTTGCATGATTAAATCTTGATATTACTCTTGATGCAACTAGAGTCTAGTGATTCCACACAGAGTCAAATGCTTTATATAGAAGTATGACCTTGTTGTCTTCCAACCCAAGGTCTACCTTTGTTAGCTCAAGTGAAAATCGCCTTACCTATCTTTGTTTACACCTTGGGGCCAATTTCAAAAATTTATCCAAGGATTGTACTATAGGCACAACCTCAAGTCGTTTCACTTGTGGAGCCGAAATTAAGATCCTAGATTAACTAAATGCCATGGTTATGAAAATTAAGCTGAAAAAAGTTGGGGTTTTCATCAAGGTTTGTAATTAAGATAAAATGCAATAGAATGTAAATGTATTTTTGGATTTTTGGGAGATTAAAATGAAATGGATGGACATCAAGTACTGAATCAATTGATAAAACCTCTTGAAAATGGATTCTTGGCAATCATAGTTCTCTTAAGATGTGAGAGTTTTAGAAATTCATTAGGTTTTCTTGATAACAACCTCAATAACTCATTGAGTCCAATGCTTACATTAATGAACTCATTAATAAAAACATTGTTAAGCCTCCCTAATGTGCAATTAAGAATGATTAATGCAAAAGGTTCAATGCAACAGGAAATCAACTCATCATCAAAACATGACCATGCAAGATGAAAAGAATCAAGAAAGCTACAAAGAACATATATGTAACTACATATATTGAAGCATGAATCCAACATTAACCAATCCAACTACAAATATGAATCATCAACTAATGATTACATAACAATCAAAGTCTTTCACTAAGAATTTACAAACCCTAGACCTAAGAATTCATAAATACATAGCTAAACTAAGATGAAACTGAAACTCCCTTTTAAGCTCTTAGAACTCATGCCAATCATCCATCTTCAAGAGTTGGAGGAAGCCTAGCCACTCATGGTGTGCAGAAACATCTCCATTGAAATTGACTCAGTGTTGCCCATGGATGAAGATGACAGTGGAAGGTGAGGGATTAGGGTTTTGGTGGTAGAGATGAGAGAAGATGAAGAGAAAAACATAGATGGTGGCTCAATATTTGTGTCTGACCTTACTCATACCGAAAATAGGGTTTCTAACCCGAATATGACGTGTCTGGGTCGGTTTATGGAAGTGGGCAAGTCAAATTTTTCCGAAATGGTCGGGTCTGATTTTACTGATACGAGGGGTTCGCCGCGGTGAACCATGGCAGAGAGTCTCATTCCTAACAGCAGACGTTCGCCGCGGCGAAGGCATAAGTGTGCCGCGACGAACCATGGTAGAGGATCCTCTTTTTGCTTTTTGTGCCTTGAGTCTTCAATCTTGGCTCCAATCTCAGGTGTCCTCCACTGAAAAGCAACAATTTAAGGCATCAATTGTCCTAGAAATTAATTGAATACAATTAATAACTAATTATGATGATTTTACCCTTAAAAAGATACTAACTCAATGCAAGGACTATTGATCTAAAATAAGCTCAATTATAGCCAAAAGGGCCAGAAAATGCAACAAAACCATGGATGATGTAATGAAAAGATAAGAATAATTTGAGCTCAATCATCAAGTTATGTGTCATATCTATTGAATATAGTTTTGCTAAGCCCAAGTCTGTTAGATTTAAGGTTTTAGTGATAACAATTTAAGTGTCTTCTAGTTTTAGTAAATTGATTGATCACCTAATCGATCAAAGGTTAATCAATCATGCATCAGATAAACTGTTTCTGTATTTTAGTTACTTAGCACTAAAATTGATCGATAATGTGTTAGATAAATCAAAATTTATGAGTTGATCGATTAATTGATTGGTCATTGATAACATTGTTTAATGTAGAAGATTGCAACAAATTATTGATCAATTAATCGATAATTTAGTGTTCGATCAACTATCAGAAAAAGTCACAAAACCTTGGTAAAGTATATAATAGTGTTTATCAATTACTTGATCGATCAAGCTATTATTGATGTGAACACAGATAAATGATAAAGTCTTCCCACTTACTTTATGTTTTGAACAATTCACCATTTATCAATCACCTCATTAATCAGACTTTTATCGATAACTTGTTGAAACATTGCATGATAATTTACTTCTCGTTAATCAATAATGTGTTGTGTCAAAGTATTCTTTCAAGATCTTTAATCAATCAATTGATCGATCAAGTATTTATCAATCAAATGATCAATTATCAACTCCTTTACTGCACATATCTCATTAAGTATTGTTTTGAGCTATTTTCAGATCATTTGTTGGATCATTCATTTATCGATAAAATGATCGATCATCAAGACCTCTACATTCTCTTTTCATATCACTTGGTCCATCAAAACCTTTTTCTGAGAACAACTTTCAATGACTATTTATCGATCACTTAATCGATTACTCATTAATCGATCATTTAATCAATTAGCATCTATTCTGTGACTTCACTGTGAAAATTTTTTAAAACCTTTTTTCAATCATTTTTCCTATCAACAATTTATTGATAAGGTATTCAATCATCACACTTTTAAATATATTTCTCTCATACTTAGCTTTATCGATAATATGATCGATCAAACCTTTTTTGATCATTTGTTTGATCATTGCATCAGTTCATTTCACAACAGTTATTCACGATGATCTTCAAAATCTTTTATCTTTATATCTTCAAGCCTTTCTCAACCTTCCTTTGACACATAACTCTCTATTGAAAGGATGTGAAAGCAAACGTAACTTGAAAGAGATTATTCTTGCATAATTCATTTAGAGCTCACTGTATTCATGTTTTGTCATTTATCGATCATGTGTTAAATCATCGTATGATCCATAATCTATTTGATAAATGCATATATCTGATTCAGTCTTTCTTCTGGTGTTTAATTGATAACTTAATCAATTAAACATTTATCAATCAAGTAAGTTCAAGATTACTTTTGAAGTATCTGATGATTGATTATGTGCTTTTCAATCTATTGTATCAATATCATGATCATCACTTACTTTGTTACCCTTACAAATTGACTTGAAGAAGAAGAGTTACTTGTATCAAAAGACTTATGCAGATTACGAAGCTCAATAGTTATTTAGTAGCCTTTAATCTACCATGTCAGAAGTATTAATGGTGAACTACTGTTGTAACTGCCAAACACATGCAAGCGATCTTCCAATGGCTAGAAGCTCTTCAATCTAATAGATAATTAAATCTCTCTAACTATAAAAAATGCAAAGGGCGTTGAATGAAGTATTGAATAAGTGAGCTATCGTCTGTTGAAAAATTTACTGTTGCATTCAATACTCTATTTTACCGAACTTCAGTGTTTAACATTCATTTACTCTGTAAGAGAGTCTAATACACCTCACATTACTCATTTTCTGAGATTAACTCAAGAGTATGGACTCTTGAGGGGATTGTAGCCTTAGTAAGGGGGAGTAATTGAGAGACTCAATTACTGTACTGAGATACCAAGAGTCCATTTAATCTTGGGAACATTGTGAAAGTTTCAGAGGTGTTTTGAGGACTGGACGTAGGCCATGTGGTTGAGACTGAACCAGTATAAACTCCGTGTCTTCATTCTTTGGTAAAACCTTCCTAACTTAATTTCTTCTGCTTTATTTGCTTAACTGTTTTATTATGTCAAATTTTTATACCTCACCCAATCCACCCCCCTCTTGTGAAACTACCACTAACAAAGTTTAGTACATACACTGAAATATATCCTAAAGTAATCTTGAATTATTTAATTCAAATGATAATAAAAATATGTGCTACCATCGTCACATCTTTAGAATGTCTTAGTGTTAGTATTCTCAGGCATTTCATCGTATCATTTGGAGAAATTAAGTTTCTATGCTTGAATCTCAGGTAGCTTGAGTCAACAAGCATTAATCAAGTCATCCTTCATTTCATTTAAGATTTTTTCTACCCCAAGTTGGTGTTCTTTAAATGGAGATTGATCACGAGCTTGAACCAATTATCCTGTGCTCCACATGGTAGATCATCTTCCTAACATGATATACATATTTTAGAATTTAGTTTTATTTAATTTCAAGTATTGTCACTCTGACTCATCAAACTTAGATAAACTTTCATAGTTATCTCAAGTCAAACCCGTTCAACTAGAGTGGGGAGTGTTTTAGTCATGTCATTCTTAGTTTGGATCTAATGAGTTTTCCTGATCCAATGTTTTGTACTTTTATTTCCCTATCATTGTAAATATTATACTTAAGTATCCTAACCATACTTGGTTATGGCATTCGAATACATTAAGTCTTAGTGCCTTACTATCCATATCCTTCTTATTATATTTATCCTATTTAAACATTATCGCTCTGACACGCCAAGTTTAGATAAATTTTCATAGTCATCTCAAGTCAAAGACATTCAACTAGAATCATAAGTGTTTTAGTCATGTTATTATTATTTTGAATTTAAGTTTTCCTGATCTTATATTTTGTGCTTTTACTGTCATATCATTGTAAATGTTGTACTTAATTATCCTAACCATACTTGATTATGTACAAATACATCAAGTCTTAGTATCTTAATATCCAAATCTTGTTTATTCTATTTATCCTATTTAAATATCTTCTCATTTATCCTATTTATAATTACATAACAAGCTATAGATTGGAGGAAACAATATGCGTAACCTTTGGATCACATCATTAGAAGAAAATGTGTACTACCTCTAATTCTAATTATAAGATCTTATTTGTAGTCTACAAATGAGGTATTATAATTAAGACCGGAGGTTTTATTAGGGCTAAATTATAGCTTTAAACCCAAACTCTTGTCCAGCTCCTTTTTTATGCTTTTTTTGATGGAAAATCAAACGAACACGGAAGCACCTTATGCATCTCTTGAGAAGACTGAAGGAAGATAATAGCTTTGTCACTAAGTTACTAAAATTCATTAGTCAAATTAGTTGTGACGAACTTAGGATACAAGGACCTCAGAAGAAAAAAATTGCATCACCAACGATAAAGGAAAGGGGAGTTTTGTTTTCTTTCAAAGATAGGTGGATTGGGGTGTCTGAAAAGTTGATGAGAGAGGGTGTGAAGATAGTGATGAGAGAGCGTGTCGCGAGGGTAGGACATTGAGGAAGCACAGAGATTCAAAGGAAATGAGTTGAATGGGGCTCACAGTAAATTAAATGTGTGAAGGTAAGAGTCATTTGAAAATTTGAAATATTAAATGTCAGAGGAAAAGAATTGACTGTGGCTCACTCTGTAAATTAAATGCAAGAAGATAAAAATTCTTCATTGACATTAGGAAAAGAAATTCAAACAAAGACATCATAAATAATATTTCACATTGAGAAGATGATGGATGATAATAAATGTCACACTTGAGTACATCAACTTAAGGACTAAAAACACCTTTATTCTGTGAAAATGTGGGCTTTTCCAAAACAAAAGTTATTTGAAAGAAAAAATGCACTTGATGACATACCACCAAATAAACCAATGAAAGTCAAAGTTTAGGTTATATACCACTCTATTTCTATTTATAAGAATAAAGTTTATTCCCAAAGATAAATCACAAGTAGCATAATTAATTATTTTCTTTCAAGTTTACCCTTATTAGATAAATAAAGAAAATGGGTGAGATAAAATGTATAACACTTTGTTTCAATGCCCTTTCTTTAATAGGAACAAATATGAAAGTTTTTATAAATTTAATATATTTATTGGTATATTAATATGAGAATGTAATACAAGTAATTTATATATAATAACAGTAACAAAGTGGTACTTATCTTAGATTTATTGGTATATTAATATGAGAATCTAATACAAGTAATTTATATATAATAACAATAACAAAGTGGTACTTATCTTAGATGGTTTAAACACAGCATTTGAAGGCATATATATTTGATTCACTGATTGGCAATTGAAGGATTTAATTTGATTATTGATTTTTGGGATTTACAAAATTTCCATAATTTGCATATTTGTAACCAATCTTTTTATGGTTATAACCAACCTTTCATAATTTTCAACTGAGCTGTCATTATTCACACGTCATGTTGTCAATCACATGCAAGCACTTTCGTCCACGTACTTTTATTTTGAACCCTGATCTTCATGTCATTTCATAAATTCTCGGTCCTTCAGTGTATTTGTGCGTGAGAGAGAGAGGGAAAAGCAAGAAGGTCAAGAGCAACAACAGACGACGAGGTCTACGAGATATCAATCACGGGCTCTCTCGAAGCCTAAAGGGAGGAGTGACACTAAAACTACTCAACAAGGGGCAAAGATGAGCAAAGAGTTCATGAAGCCCATAAAAGAAATGTTACTTCAAGCTGCTTCGTCTTTCAAATCTAATCCCTAGCTAGGCGGCTTAACTTGGTCATTAACAGTAGATCCAACATCATTCTCACCAGGACCCTGAAGTTGTACTTCCTCTCATCCATGTTATAAGAAGTCTTCTAAAAAGTTTTTTTGGTCTATTTTATTTATAAAATCTGAAATGGGTATTTAATTTATATTGACTACAAATTTGGAAAACATAAACACGGATCGTACGGGGGAATATTAATGTTGATTTTAAGTCAAAACTGACCTCAGCAAAAGATCACAAGCCACCGGAACTCCCAATCACATTTGCTTTCAAGAAGATAATAAAACATTATATGTATATAACGCGACACAGAAATAGGATTCTTCTCCAGTTAAACGTTAAAACAGGAATTAAAACCAGCAAGTGCTATATAAACAAAACCACGAGGCAAAACATTCATCCTTCATCCCCGAAGTTGTGACAGCGTCATAACAACATTGATGCCAAAAGTCAATGATACAAAGTAGAAAATAGCTCTATCACCTGAACCATTATAAAATTCGCGTCCTAATAGTAACTTCAGCTGATTTAGTCCAAGTAACGTTAATAGACTACAATTAACAAAACTTGTGACTCACTCTTGAGAAATCGGATCTCGGATCTAACCAAAAATAGTTTGAGCTTTGTTAAGGATCACACCTTCATATTTCACCTGAAACCACTTCATGGCATCTTCCTTAGTGACGCGATGCTGAATACCAACACGAGACTTGCACCTACGACGACGGCCAACACGATAACCCGGGCGTTCCAGTACAACATAAAAGTCCATACCATAAATGCCAGTTGAGGGATCATATCTGAAGCATAACCATAAATTAGCCCCCAAAAAAAACAAAAGAAAAAAGAAAAAAACAGAAAATATAGATCTGAAGCAGAACCATAGATTAGCAAAAGACAGCAGATATAGATTAATGCTTTGGCTTGCACTGACAGTCAACAGTCATTTGAATTAAGACAGAACTGCCATGCATCAACATACAAGTAGAGACACGCAGAATGTGCAAGAACAGAGATAAGAAAACAAGTTTAGCTGACCAATAAAAAAGAAAGGCATTTAACGTTCAAGGAATATTTTGAGTTGCATCTTCGTTCATATTTTTCATAGACACGGATATGGTTCAGCACGCAAAACTAATTAATTAGATTGAGGAACTCATCACAGTCGAATGAAGAAATTTATGTCAGCAGAACCTCAAATTGTGAATAGATGCATATAATGTATGAGCGTTGCAGCTTACTTGATCCCCAGATCAATGTGCTCCTGAATACCAAAGCCGAAACACCCAGTATCACTAAAGTTTCGCCTTAGAAGTTCGTATTCCTTCACTTTCAGACCACTCTCCAAAAGCTGCATTGCTTTCTCACCTCTAACAGTAACATAGCATGCAATTTTTTCATTTCTTCTAATCCCAAAGGATCGAACAGTGTACCTTGCTGTCAACAAGTAGTAAAGAAAATTAAAATCAATCAGTAAACAGCCCCACATGCCCAGTATAGAAGGTGGCCCAAACAGATTTGCAGCTGCAGGAGTGAACAAAATTGAAACTCATCAACAATCAAAACATCTTTTCCTTTGAAGATATATAGATAAATAAAGGTCGGAACAACCAGAGTTGTGCTATATCTCTAGAGCACTTGTTTATTTTTCATTGTTGGGAATGGATGAGAACTCAATAACTCGGTTGGGTCCACCAAGGAGTAACAGAACTGACATGTTCAATTGATCACAGTATCTACATTCAGAAGGATCTTGTACAAGGGATTTCTGCAGTAAGCGCCTACATTGACCCGATGAACCCCATTTTGAATCCCCCCCCCCCCCAAAAAAAAGAAAAGGCAGCCCACTAGGATTGGATACCTTATCTTGTGGGGGGCAAAAAAAAGGTTACAAATAGTACTAGCATTTGTAACTATTGTCACTCGAACTCCGAATCTAAATAGCAATCACATCAATAATCCTAACTCCA
Organism: Neltuma alba; assembly: GCF_004799145.2. Lineage (NCBI taxonomy): Eukaryota > Viridiplantae > Streptophyta > Magnoliopsida > Fabales > Fabaceae > Neltuma > Neltuma alba. Next base: position 572,727 of record NW_021635174.1, read on the forward strand.
TAAATACTCAACAAGCATTCTGATCGACAGAGCTTTCAAACCATGAAGTATTCTTCATGTCCATCAATGAATATTCGAATCACAAGGAAAGTGTGCCTAGACAATCGTTAAAAGCCGAATATTTCCATTCATTTACCTAATAAACTAGCGACTCACTTTATAACACACCAGTCTTACGCAATTAATTTCACTTTAACCGAAGCCGAAAATTGCAGATGATGATCTAGTTCAACATAACACGAAGAAAAACAAAGCAAAGATCAAGATATAACCTTTCGAGAATACGGGGGTTTGGCCACTGAGTTGCTCAAGCACCTAGAATAACAAAAGAAAGTACAGAAAATGCACGTCATCAAAATGTCGAAGCCAAAAATGAACACCAGAAGAGCTGCAAATGCGAAATCGGCAATAACAAATACCTTGGCAGCACGGGTGAGACGATCTCCACTCTCACCAACTGAGATGTTGAGGACGAGCTTCTGGACTTTGATTTCCCTCATTGGGTTCGACAATTTCTTCTCTGAAGCCTGCTCTCCGTGCGTTTCAGAACCAACAAAAACAATTCATTCAGATTTATGAGCCATTGAAGAAAATAAACAATGAAATTCGAAAGCAACAAAACAGACGAAAGATTTACCATTGGGATTGAATCCTAAGAAGAATTGCAGCAGAGAGGCAGGATGAGAGTAGTATAAAACAGTATTTATGGGCAGCTAGGGTTTTTGATTAGGGGAATGACCGGGACGGAGCTTAATATTCTCCAGCCATAACCGAAAACATATTTTTAAATAATTTTTATTTTATTTTCCAATAAAAGAAATCTATTTAGGGGAAATGGCAAATAAAGACCTTTGAAAATATAAAATGGCAATTTGGGTACCTCAATTCACAAAATAGCTATCAGAGACCGGGTCCTAAATTGCAATTATGAAATGCAAGAGACCGGGTCCTAAATTGCAATTATGAAATGCAGGAGAAAAGTCAAAAATGTCATTCCCTTTCTCTTCTTTCCGTCTCATCCCCTCCCTCTTTTTCTTTCTTCTCTTTCTCTCTCTCTCTCTCTCTCTCGTCCTTCTCTTTACTGCTACTGAATCAAGCTCAAAGCATAGCACTCTAGTCCTCACCTCAGCCACGTCTCTCACTTCAGAATTTAGAGGGAGAGAAAGGCGATGCTATGTTCTGATTCTTCCACCATAGCTCAAAACCCTATCTCCATTTCCACCTTCCATAGCCACAAACCTGGTGCAGCGAAGAAGGATCTGTACCTTAGAATATTTGGTAAAGTTTCAACTTGTACTATTATCTCTTGTAACAAAATAATATTGCGATGGTTTGTTGGATTTTGAATAGAAAATCTACTTTGAAATTATTATTCCTTGTCTCGGAGAGAGAAGGAACAGTGTAGCAAAGCATGTTGGAGCATTGTTTTATGCTTGTTTAAGATTATGTGTAATGCTTACAGAGTGTGATATTCTGCCCCTGCTTGAACTAAGTACCAAATCTGCAACATTATTTGATTCATCTTTTATCGCCTTGGATATATCAGAACAGTTATGGAGGAAATCAAGAAATGAAAATTCATGATTAACTTTCATTAGTCAATTTATCAATTTCATGGAGAAAGTCAAAGGCTATTTTAATGTGTATGTGTCTTTTTATATATAGTTTGAACTTTTTTGTGTTTACATACCCAAAAAACATACCAAGATCATATTGGATTTTGTCTTGCATACAGGACAATTCTTCCAAATGGAACAAGGTGTCAAGAAATTCTTTGAGAACTATGGTTAGATTAGGAAATACATTTCAATTTGATGGTGACAAGTTCATAATCTACTCCTCCTTAAAGAATGAAAGCTTGGATGATTCATTGCATGTGAATGAGGAAGGGAAGTCAACTTTATGATGGAATGTAAGACTCAAGATTGCATGAGGTGTAGCTCGTAATTAGTTTCCTTGTACAAGGGGTTCAACTCACTGAACTTGTCATTAATCTTACTAAACTTGTCATTTACTGTTTATCAGAAGTAGTTGCTGTCAGAAATCTGCAAATTTTAATTTCAACAGATAAATTTGAAATTGTATGAAACCTTATGGGAACTTGTTATTTGCTATACTCAATTTGTCATTTGTCATAGTAAACTCGTTACTTCGTAAATCAATATGAAAATTCAGTCATTTTGACAGAGAAATTTGAAATTGTGTGAAGACCTGATGGAACTTGTCATTTGCCAAACTCAACTTATCATTTGCCATAGTAAACTTGTCACTTCATAAGTCAATATGAAAATTCAGTCATTTTAACGAAGAAATTTGAAATTGTATGAAAATCTCATAGGAAATTGTCATTTGCTATACTCAACTTGTTATTTGCCATAGTAAACTTGTCACTTCATAAATCAATGTGAAAATTCATTCATTTTTTTGAAATTATATGAAAACCTTATGGGGACTTGTCATTTGCCAAACTCAACTTGTTATTTGCCATAGTAAACTTGTCACTTCGTAAATCAATGTAGAAATTCAATCATTTTAATGGAGAAATTTGAAATTGTATGAAAACCTTATGGGAACTTGTCATTTGCCAAACTCAATTTGTTATTTGCTATAGTAAATTTGTCACTTCGTAAATCAACGTGAAAATTCTGTCATTTTGATAGAGAAATTTGAAATTGCATAAAAACCTTATGGAAACTTGTCATTTGCCAAATTCAACTTGTCATTTGTCATAGTTAACTTGTTACTTTATAAATCAATGTGGAAATTCAGTCATTTCAATAGAGAAATTTAAAATTGTATGAAATTCTTATGGGAACTTATCATTTGTCATATTCAACTTGTTATTTGTCATAGTAAACTTTTCACTTCGTAAATCAATATGAAAATTCAGTCATTTTAACAGAGAAATTTGAAATTGTATGAAAACCTTATGTGAACTTGTCATTTGTCAAACTCAACTTGTCATCTGCCATAGTAAACTTGTCATTTCATAAATCAATATGAAAATTTAGTCATTTTAACAGAGAAATTTGAAATTGTATGAAAACCTTATGAGAACTTGTTATTTATCATACTCAACTTATCATTTGTCATAGTGAACTTATCACTTCTGATAAGGTTTTTATACAAGTTTACATTTCTCTTCGTAAATGATAATTTCCAGAATTCTTTGACAACAACTAGTTTTTTACAATGAAAGGAGGTAACAGTTGTTAATTCGAGTATATCAGTAGGAGATGAGGTTGTAGAATAAAGAGAGATTATGGAGAATGAGAGCTTTTATATGAAGAGTACTATATTAGGCTATTAGCATTACATGTTTTGCAGAAAATTAAATATGGAAGCTACACGATTAACATGTTTTCATTTTTTCCATTGCAAATCAATGGGTTGGGAAACACATAGAAGAACGTCACGGTTCTAGAGAAGAAGAATGAAATCGAAGGAGAGTAGAAGAAGGAAAGAGAAGAAAGAGGGGGGAGAGAGAGAGAGAAAGGAAGTCAGAAATTTACGTTTCCAGAGAGGGAGAGTAGGACAAAGAGAGAGAGGAAGAGAAGAAGGAAAGAGAAAGAAATGAGGTGCTGGAAGAAAGAGAAAAGGAAGGGCATTTTAGTCATTTGGGCTTCATTTCATAATTGCAATCTAGGACCCGGTCTCTGATGGCAATTTTATGAATTGAAGTACCCAAATTGCCATTTTATATTTTCAAGGGTCTTTATTTGCCATTTCCCCATCTATTTATCTATTACTGTATAAAAGTAAAGTACAAAACATGACTTACTAACAGACTGCCACTTTAGTTTCACTAGAATATAGATAAATAGGTTTTTTTTTCTTTTTTTTAAAGCCAAAATTTAATGACCAACTCTTTATTTTTGTGTTATTCACCACCATAATGCATGTTCCTCCTTATTTCCACTACCTATCTCTTTTTGTAATAGAATCAGTTAGTTATCTCTCATAATGTAATATTTTTTATTTAAATGGTTTTAATTGAATTCTTGGGATGTATTGTTTATTTATATTTTAGTTGAATTGTTTGCAGATAAATTTTTTATTTTTATTTTTGTTAAAGCCACATTTTTACCCATGATCTCTCTATTTATGCATTTTTCTTGAGAAGTCGTTTGATCATATTCATTTGAGTACACGTTTTATGTCTTTCTATTTATTTTTGCAAAATAATGATTTTTGTTAATGGTAGATAAATCTACTTTTTTTTTTAATTTTTTATTAATGCAATTAATTCCGATTTATTATAGAATTTATTGCAATTATCTCCAATAATGAGTCTTATTTCTTCTACTTTTTGTAAAAACCAAAATACCCTTTATATGCAAATATTTTAAATTAAAAAAATAAATAAAATTATATAACTTCTCTTATCACGAAAATTGTGGCTTATATGCGAGGCATGATGTATGTTCAAAATTTGAAATTTGGTGGTATTATTTAGAATTAATTATGCTTGAAATTTAATTTCAGCTGATCTATTAGTATATTAAAAATAATACCCTACGCTCTAAATCTAAACTATTATTTATACCTGAAACATTTATTATTTTTTATTTATGAATTATTTTGAAATCTAATTCAAATGAAAGATTATTTTACTTCTACTATTTAGAATTAAAATTTATTTTAAAATAAAATAAAATATTAATTTTTAAGGAAAACAATCGATTTTAATGCAAGGAATAGTGCTGTATATTTATTATTTTTAGATGATAATTTTTTATAAATAAATAATGTGCATTCAATTTTCTGTGTTTAAAAAAACTAGTTCAGTGCTCGTGCAATGCACGGGGTATATTCAAGACAAATAAAAAGTTTTATAACTAACACTTTTTATCTTTTTTTTTTTTTTACATGCAATAATTGTTGGGACAAAGAAAAACCTAATAGATGGAAGGATCATAACTCAAGTAGAAAATCAGTTTAAGACCTTGATTTGATAATAATTAATTATATTTTCAGTTGGATCCGCACAAAACTAAATGGTTAGTTGTAACTCAGCCTTTAGCTCTAAGATGCTGAGAAAGACGCAGAATTATGATCAAGCAGCATACCATATTGATAACGACGTAAGTATGAAGTCATTTTCTAAGCTCAAAAACACCCATTTAGCCGCAACTTGAGATCAAAGCAAGCACAGTGACCAGATTAAGATCAAATTCAATAAATGTTTTTGCTTTAGACTTCATTCTCACAATACAGGCAGCTAGCATAGACCATATATATTTATTACTTGGGAAAAATACGGACTACTCTTTTTTGACCGTATTGAAGCCATTCAAAGACAAGCATTTATTTTCTTCTAGCAGTATATCCATAGCGACTTAAAATTTAATTCTCAGCTATTAAAAATCCATTTGTCATGAGCTGAAATACACTATTCACAAGATAAATCTAACCTGCCCAATATGGCTACTTTTGTTTTAGTACCTCAGGAGCCATATAATAAGAACTTCTGACTATGTCATTAAATCTTTTACCTATGGAAAATGACAAGCATCAGTAAATGAATCTTGGACAGAGGTAATTGATTGATAAAAGATAGATTTTTTGTAATTATAAAATGATTTAATTTGGGGGACGAACAACTACTTTTTATGAAGTATTAATTTTAATTTTAAAATATTAAGAGCCTTTTTTTTTTGAGATTATTGAATTTAATTTCAAACCAGAAATATCTCTTAATTAGAATAAAAAAATTGCCCATAACAAATCCATAAAATCCAGAACAACATGTTCTAGTGATCAAGATTCATATGTTAGCCTGTAACCAACTTTTATGTTGTAACCAACCACCAAATAATTGTGAGATAGATCATGTTTTAAATTTTAAATTTTATAAGTACCATTTTTTCTGCAAATAATTTAAAAAAAAAGACAAGAAAAGTGCATGAATAGGAGAACATGGGTAGAAATAAAAATTTAAAAGTGAGAACAATTTATCTACACATTGGTGACGCCACATGTCGAGTTGCCAACAACTCGATCTTGCTTTGTATTCAATTTTAAACATTAATAGATTAATAGATAGATTAATAATAAATAGGTGGTGAAAACGTGGGTAAAAACATGGATAAAACATGTGGCTTTTTATTTTTACAAAAAAAGAAAAGAAAAGAACATTTATCTGATCTTTAGTGATGCCACAGAAACATGCCTTCAAATGATACACAACCATGGGTGAAGATGCCCATGCTCTACGATTGTGCATTACTGGTATTTTTGGTCAATTAATAATTAATAAAAGATACAATTATATAAAAAAATTGCCCCACATTTCCAGATTTTGTGAATACACTTCTTCCTATAATTTATCCATTTATAAATCAATTTAATAATTAAGTGGCCAATTTAAATTTTAAGTGCCTTTACATTCCAAATACAAACTTTGAAAGTGTCTTTAGATAATATAAGATAATTTGAATACTCTTCATATCCTAGAAAAAATGTTTAAAATAAACTAACTATCCGATAAATATATAATTAAAAATTGCCACACGTTTCCATATTTTGGGAATATACTTATTCATATAATTTATTCATTTATAAATCAATTTAATTATTAAGTGGCCAATTTAAATTTTAAGTGGCATAACCATGTTTTACATTCCAAATACAAACTTTCAAAGTATCTTTAGATAATAAACTATTATTTGAATAATCGTTCATATCCTAGTATAGTGCCCGCGCAATGCACAGGTATGAATTGGTGGTTTCTTTTATATAAGATAAAAAGTTGAATTACCACAAAATAATTAATTGAATATTGCATTACTATTTCAAGTCATGATTTCAACTTAATTTAAAATAAAATATCATTAAGCTTTTGAAATCTGCAGTACAGGTAGATCCATTAACAACATTTTTATAAATATGTTATATATGTAGGTATATAAATGGATGTTCCTTTAAAAAGATTGAATTAATGGAGACAAAAGGGTTAATGGAGTGAAACTCAAATATTTAATTATATTCAATAATTGCACAGATAATGTCATGGTCAATAATATTATATTGGACAAATATGAAATCTGATTCTGTATTGTAAAAGTAGGCTATTTAATACGAGAAAAATGAATGGAAACAAAATAGTTGGTAAGATGATCTGCATACGTTGTGGAGTTAAGATTGAATTAGGTATTTAATAGAAAACATAAAATGTGTTGGTTATTGTAATGATAATTAGAAAATTGACTATTTGAGATCATTAATAATAGACGAACGTCAAATAAAATATAAAATAGATTCACTATTCAATAATTGAGTAGTTCGTATTGTTAAAATTACATATCAGCATTAAAGAAAATATCTCGACTAATATATTTAAGTTTGTGTTTCATTTTTTTTATTAAGCTAATCCATAAAAGACATCGATTGTTTTCCTTAAAAATTAATATTTTATTTTATTTTAAAATAAATTTTAATTCTAAATAGCAGAAGTAAAATAATCTTTCATTTGAATTAGATTTCAAAATAATTAACAAATAAAAAATAATAAATGTTTCAGGTATAAATAATAGTTTAGATTTAGAGCGTAGGATATTATTTTCAATATACTAATAGATCAGCTGAAATTAAATTTCAAGCACAATTAATTTTAAATAATACCACCGAATTTCAAATTTTGAACATACATCATGCCTCGCATATAAGCCACAATTTTCGTGATAAGGGAAGTTATATAATTTTATTTATTTTTTTAATTTAAAATATTTGCATATAAAGGGTATTTTGGTTTTTACAAAAAATAGAAAAAATAAGACTCATTATTGGAGACAATTGCAATAAATTCTATAATAAATCGAACATGCACATTATTTATTTATAAAAAAATATTATATAAAAATAATAAATATACAGCACTATTCCTTGCATTAAAATCGATGTTGAATAGTTTTGATATCATAAAGATATTAATTTTAAAATTGAATAATTATTATAAATATGAAAATTTTAATTTTAAACATTAAAATAAATATTAATATCAATAATCACTATGTCACTTATATAATATACTGCAATATTAATAAATAATCATTAATATAACTTACTTTTCAAATTCTGCATTTCATATCAAATGTGTCCATTTTTTTATATTATTTATCCATGTTCCTTTTTCATGAATGAATATTTATTAAACAGTAAAATGATATCAAAATATATTTTATAATTTAAAACAGGAAAAATTTAGATCAAATTGCTTATATCCATTAAGTCAAATTTTCTAATTACATTGTCATTTTTTTATTGTTATTTGTTAAAATACAAATATGCACTCGCAAATTCACTCATGAAAATTTGTAAATTTTTGTATTAGCTCTTATAATATAAATTAAGATTTGATAATTTTAATATGGATACCCCTTATTTTGTTATTATTAGTTGTTAAAATGCATGTGTATGTGTATTTTAAAATTCACCTACAAAATACAAACCTTGAACCTGACTCAATGCTATAAGCAATTTGACCTAAATTTTTTCCAGTTACAAACTATGTAACCTAAATTATTGATTATTGAGTTGTACAAGTATATTTTCCAAATTATAAGTTGACCCTATATTTGGATTGAAAAAATCATGGAGGAAATTAAGAATATTAGGATAGAAAACTCTTAAAAATAGTAAAAAAAATTTACTATTTTTAGAAAATTTTGTTCTCAATCCCCTTATTTTTCTTCCCACTTTTCACTCCATCTAAACATATACTAAAGCCCATTAAAGCTAAACAAATTGATTCATTAGCCTTCATATACACATAAACAAGATAGTTAACACATGGGCTAAGTTAAACTCATTACTACAGATTTATAAATATTTGACACCAAATACTTGACGGTTATTCTAAAAATCGTCAAATAAGAGCCACACGGGAAATACTTGATGGTTATTAATAATAACCATTAAGTATTGTGTTCAAATACCTGACGGTTCTAAGAAAAACTGTGAGGTATGGTTTGCGGAGGAATATTTGACGGTTTTTCATTAGAATTGTCAAGTATTTTAAGAGAAAACTTGACGGTCATGAGGAATAATTGTCAAGTATTCTTTTTTTAAAACCTCTAATTTGTTCATTTCACCTAGACTCGTTTGAAATTTTTACTATCATTTCTCTATTGCGCACTCTACTTTAGCCTTCGAAGATTCAATCTTTGTTCCCTACCTCAGTTTCGCCCTTTCCCCTCTGACTTTGTGCTTCTCCACCATCATTTTCCTGTTCTTCCCTTCATTGCCATCGAGTTCATTATTCACCATCTGTCGTTTACTATTGCCATCTTGCTTGCATTTTAGGACAATATAGGAGATGGTTCTACTTCGCATTCCAAGTTCTTCGCCTCTTTTCTTCTTCTATAGTATTTTAAAAATGTTCTAGCTTTATAGTGAATGCCATTTGCTTTAGTTCATCTCTTTTTCTTATTCTTATTCTTCTTCGCTTGAATGTTGATCGGCGGGTCTGTTAATTGTTCTTCATTTCAATTTTGGTTCATTTTTGTGGGTTATATGTTGTTTACAAGTTTTATATACTGGGTTACGTTATTCAAATTGTGGGTTATATGTTCTGATTATGGTTTGTAGGGTTTGACTTCTGGTTGAATGGAATCATTTCAATTCTGTTATAGCATTATTCCTAACAATTTAAATGATTGCATATTACATGAGATATTATTTAGACTAAAATTAACTTCCATGAATAATTGCCTTGCTGGTTTGGTATTGAAAGATTTATTTTTTTTATGTTAAAATAGCGGAAAGAGAAGGCACAATGCCTGGGAAGTGCTTATTCTAAGCTATTATGTTGCCAAATTTTTCTAATTTCAATGGGACATGATTAAATTTAGATGGCATTGTTTCTTTTTTTTCCTCTTTGGATACAAAGGGAAGAAAAAGGCAAGAAGACAAGAAAAGCTTAAGGAGAGACTAGTCTCCTGGGTCCTAGTGGATCAATTCTCTTAGCATTTCAGGATGGAAAACTTACAGTCTGATCATTTCGTGGAGTGCTTGTTTTGCCAAGATGTCTACAAATCTGGCGTGGCTTCGGTCAACTATTTCCAACTCCACTTGCTATGCCCATTCTAGCATGTGTTGTACTTTAGATATAACATGCCAATCAGAATGAAATTTCAATTTGTTGCTTTGAATCGTGTTAATTGCTTTGACCAAGTCATTCCTTAGAACAATAGCTCTCATGCTGTTATCCCAAGCTCATCTTAGCCTGATCAAGCTCATAGCAGAATAATAGATGGCATTGTTTCTAAATTCAATGAAATTTGTTTTTAGCTTGAAAAATTAAACTTTCATACCAGTTAGTTGGAGTTCAGTGGCTTTGTTTTTGTTTCATGAATGTTGTTATTAGTTATGATATTGTCCTATTGCTGGTTTGCCATTTAACAATTTTTTTTGAAGTTAATATGGTTCAAACAGAGGGTTTAAAGTGTGGTAAATGCTCATATTTAAGCATATAACTGTTGAATTTTTTTCAAATGGGATGGCATATGATTTAATTTATTTCAATTACTAGTTGTTAATGACTAGAATTACTAGTTGTTAATAGTTGGAATAGCATAATTAAAATTAAAGAGGGTAACATGTTATTAGTTGTGATTCACTGATCTCCTATCTTTGTTTAATTCGCTCAACATATGACTTGCTAATCACATTTTCCTCTAAACATTTAATGTTAGATGGGGACCATAGATAAAAAAAATAGATGTCTACCAACCGTATATCAAAGGATATTGGGATGGCATAGAATATTTCGTAAAGTTTATAGTTTGGCATGCCGATAATAGCAATAGCATTATTTGTCCTTGTGTTAAGTGTTGACTTCTCAAGAGGGTTCCACCATTTGTTTGTGAGAGTCACTTAGTTATTAATGGAATTGATCAAAGTTACAAGTGTTGGACAAAACATGGGGAGACAAGAGATGAGGGTAATAGTAATGGGGGAAAAGTGAAACATGTGGATCAACTAATTTTGACACAAGTACATATGAAGTTGATCATCTTAAAGATATGGCTAATGCAATTAAAGGGGAGCTCAAGGATTGTTTAGAAATGCTTGAGAGGTTGAAGAGTGATATGGAGACACCTTTGTATGAAGGCCATACTGAATTTACAAAATTGTTTGCAGTTCTGAAATTGTATAACTTGAAGGAAAAAATGGTTAGAGTGACACAAGCTTCATAGAATTGCTTTCACTTCTAAAACAAATGCTACTGAAGGAAAATGAGCTTCCAAGCAAAACATATAACGCAAAGTAGGTGTTGCACTCTATCGGCCTGAGCTACAAGAAGATACATACTTGCCCCAGTGATTGTATTTTGTTTAGGAAGGAATATAAGTCACTAATTGAGTATCCTAAGTATAATGCCTCATGTTACCAAGAGAACAGGAAGAGTCTGAAGAAAATGTTATGTTATTTTCCCATTGTACTAAGATTCAGATGCTTGTATAGCAGTGAAGAAAATACGAGAAATCTAAGGTGGCATGCGGATTAAAGGATTAAAGATGGTATACTTCGGCATCCTGCTAATTCTCCAAAATAGAAGAAGTTTGACATTAAGTATCTTGAATTTAGGAAAAAAGAGAAATCTATACCTTGCATTGGCTACTGACAGAATGAACCTGTATAGCATACAAGACAGTACCCATAATATACGGCCAATGATTTTGTTTATATATAACCTTCTTCTATGGCTATGCATGAAGCACAAGTATTTTATGATGTTTATGATAATCTCTAGGCCAAAGCAACCAGGGAATGACATAGATATATATCTAACTCCACTAATTGAAGACTTAAAGCTACTGTGAGAGATTGGGGTCGATATATATGATACGTATAAGAAAGAGACATTCAAGTTGAGAGCTATGTTGTTTGGCACAATCAACGACTTCCCAACGTATGGTAATTTGTTAGGGTATGGCATTAAAGGGCAGGTTGGATGTCCTATTTGTGAAAAAGGCACTAATTCAATAAGGTTGAAACATGGTATGAAAAATTCCTATATGGGACACCATAGATGGTTACATTGTGATAATTCTTACTAGCATTTTAAAAGTATTTTAATGGGAATTCAGAAGAAGGTAAGTCACCTATACCATTAACAAGAGAGGATGTTTTTCATAAGATGAAAGATATAGAGTGTCAATTTAGAAAACTTTTTGCAAGGCATATTGGGACAAGTGAGTGAAAGAAGAAGTCCATTTTCTTTGTATTGCTATATTATAAGACGCTATATGTGAGGCAGTTTCTTTATGTTATGCTTATTGAGAAAAATATATGTGAAACTCTTCTTGGCATATTACCCTATATTCTAAGGAAGACGAAGGATGGCATAAAAGCAAGGTTAGATATGATTGAGATGGGGATAAGGGAGGAATTAGCACTAGAGGATAGGGAACCCGTACACTTCTTTGTCTGGCTACTCACATACTATCCAAAAAGGAGAAAACTAGTTTTTTATGAGTTCTAGCTACAATAAAAGTGTCAGAAAGGTTACTCTTCTAACATTAGTAACCTTGTTTCATTTAGATATTTGAAGTTGAAAGGTTTAAATTTTCATAATTGCCATATGTTGATAGAAAACTTTATTCCAATGGCAATATAGGTTATTTTACCTGATAAGGTGTGAGCTACAACCATGAAGTCATGTTTCTTTTTTAAGTCTCTATACAGCAAAGTGATTGATCCTAATAAATTGTCGAGGTTGCAAACCCGAATCATAGTGATGTTGTGCGAACTTGAAATGTATTTTCTTCCTATATGTTTTGACATCATGGTCTACCTAATCGTTCACTTATTTAGAGAGGTGCAACTGTGTGGCCTAATTTATTTAAGATGGATACCTAGTTGAGCATTACATGAAGATATTGAAAGGGTATGTGAAAAATCAGAGTCGATTAGAGGGCTGTATCATAGAATGATATGTTTGTGAAGAGACTGGTGAATTTCCTACCCAATGCTTAAAAATACAAGTGATATTGGGATTCCAGCATCTCTTCATGAGGGAAGAATAGGTGGAGAACAGATTATAGGTAGAAGAGGCATTACTATCTTAAACTAACAGTGAAAGCAAGCACATGTATTTGTATTGTAGAACTTTGAAGAGATTAAGAACTATGTAGACAAGCATTTTTTATGAACTGAAGAGAGATAATCCCAATAAACTTGAAAGTTAGTATGTCAAAGCACATAATAGCCAATTTATATCATGGTTGAAAGAGCACGTGCACAACAATTATAATGTTGATCCTAGTTCAATTTTTGAGCAAATAAAGTTCTTGGAAAATGGATCGAGCAAACATGTAATAGCTTTGACAAGCTACCTTATCAATGGATTCACTTTCTATACTAAAAAGTAGGATGATTGGAGTAAAATGCAAAAATAGTAGTGTAACTGTTATAGCTAATACCATGCATATATCGAGTACCAAAGATACAAATCCTATCTTTGCAAGTATGTCGTAGTTTGGGGTGGTTGAGCATATTTGGGAGTTGGATTACATTGGATTTAGGGTTGCAATATTTAGCTACAAGTGGGTGGACAATAATGCATTGAGAATTGATGACTTAGGATTCATATAGTTGAACTTGAATAAGGAAGAGTATAAAGAAGAGTTTTTCATTTTGGCTTCTCAGGCTAGACAAGTGTTTTATGTTCTACATCCTACTACAAAAGGATGGTCTATTGTCTTGTTAATGAATAAGGAGATGAGATATGAAGACAATAAATTTGAAGATGATCCACTTTAAGGAATATCACCTAAAGATCTTTCGAATAAGGATGAATCCATATATGTCAAGCATGATCATAATAAAGGAATATGGATTTTAAAGAAAAAGAAAGTGTTGCTGAAGAAGATAAAAATAGTTCAAATTAAGAAGAACAAACAAAAAACTAATAGTAAAAAGAGGAAAAGGGCTAATTGATTATGTAAATTCTCTTTATTATTGTTTGAGTTAATATTTACTTGATTTGATTATGTTTGATTCATTCATGTTACTAATGATTTTATTTTATCCACTCATTTAATGCTATGTGCTTTAATTTATTACAAATAGATGATAGTGGATCTAATATTGATAATCCATCTTAGCCCACCAATGCCACTGAACAAGAGCAATACTTATAGGAAGAGGCACAACTACAGAGAGGGTTGTTTGTCATGAAAGAGGTGATTAAAGTGAGATCAAAGGGGATAGATGTAACATCCCGATTTATGGGCCTAGAAGTATCAGAAATAGCCTGAATGAGATAGGCTACCAGACCCCTTTTTAGTAGAGGTCTTAAAGATGAGAAAGAAAGTTAAAGCAGTTTTAGGGACTAAACTGCAAAGTGAATGTTTTAAGGGGCTAAAGGGTAATCAAAGTTAGAGGCTCCAGTAAAGTCTTAAAGGCCCAGAAAGAGAAAAGAGGCTAGATACAGACCAAAGGTTAAGTTAGAAGCCTCAAAGAGATTGTTTTATGAGGTTGAGCCTAAGCAGGGGTAAAACCGTAAATTCAGAAAGTTATGGTCATCAGGGGTAAAAATGAAAAGTACTTAGAAAATTTTAAGAAAATCTCAGAAAATAGAAAATAATATTCTAAGACTCTTTTGTGAAGAGAGATGATGAAAATACCCCTGAGGTAACTTAAAAGGAATTTATAAGTTTATGGCTCAATTTGAGATGTAGAGGTAGATTTAATTGTTTGAGTCATAAGGAAGCCTCAGAAAATTATGGTAAAATGGGGATGTATGATCTAAGAGACTATAGAAAATTATAAAATTAGTCTCATCCCCAGAAGACTAGCAAAATCGCTTTAAGAATACTTAAAATCCAGTTGTGCCGAAAAAAGGGCATTTTAAAGAATGATTTTTAAGTGGGGCTACAGGTTGAGTTATGACCTGAGAAAATTCACAGATTTTCTCTAGAATATGAGGAATTTTATGATATTTTTGGATGAATTTTTGGAGCTCTGGATTGAATTAAATGCTTCAGTCAAATATTAAATAATTTTGTCCCCTAAATAGGAGACAAAACCAAAGAAAATATCTAAGAGCCATCATGACGATGCTGAGTCAGCATGCTGAGTCATCAAGCGTAATCATGACACCGACGAGTCATCATACTGAGTCACCAGAAGATATTTATGGACAGCATAAAAATCAGAACGCAGTATGGGAATATTTTAGACAGTCTTTTGTCTACCCGTTATAGTGAAATCTCTACTGCATGACTCAGTAAGGTTAAGTAGCCTATCAGTAGAGCTAATTATTTTCATCTATGCTCCTCTAAGATGGCACCATATATGTACCTTTTATTGGCCAGAATTTTAAGAAAAAGTTGTCCCAACGGTACAGGGTAAGTCAAGACTCGAAAAGTATCTGATATGGTGCAAGATTGGCTTGATAGGTGGAGAAATAATTAAGAAAATATTTTTGCACGAATTTTCCATTTATTTTCTCCCTATTTTAATGCCATAAATGATGAAAGGACATGAAAGTGACAAGTGTACGGTTAGATGAGAAAAAGAAAATATTACGTGTACGGCTAGATGGAAGACACATGTACAGTCGGATGCAAGACACATGTGTGGTTGGATTAAAGACATGTGGCTTGATGATGTAAGCATGATATCATCATGATGAGGTAAGCATGATGTCATAGGACACTTGTCACCGTAAGATCAAAAGAGAAAATGGACGGTCCAGATCGAGCCACGTATTTTTAAGATCAACGGTCCAGATTCAGTCTGTTTTTCTATAAATACCCCCTCCCCTCCCTACCATTTCGTCCAAGCATAAGGAATCCATAGGGAAGCTCTTGCAAAATGGTTTCTAGAGAGAGAAAAAAGAGGGAGAATGAAAGGCCAAGTGGTTCCAAGCCAGATCAAACTCTAAAACAAGGTATGTGATGGTTATAGCACCTGATTTCATGCCTATTTCGGATTAGTTACTGTGTATATCTGATTCTGAAATTTTTCATGCTTAAAGTACACTCTGTGAGATTTAAATCCATAGGTAGAACACTTCATTTGGGTATGTGTACGATTTATGGTGATTTTTCAAAGTTAGGGTTTGAAATCTGGAAACAGTGTTGAACTTTTGGAAGAGTTTCGAGTTCCGTACAGTTCCGGTACTGTTAGGTGTAGAATTGGTTCCTGCAACTATTTTTTCCTTAAAGTTAACTTAAGGAGCTTTCAGTGAGACTTGGAACCACTCAATTTGGATTTTTCTAGAATTAATTATGAATTTCCAAAGTTGAGCAAAAATTCTGGAAATTCTGTGTGAACAGTACCCACGAAGCAAAATTTCCAGATTTGGTATTCTTGAATCTAAGGTCATCTAAAGTGGTCCTAATTGACAAGAAATGGATCTTAAGGATGGGAAATGATAATATTTATGTTAGAAAAGTTAGAAAGAAAACCCTAAGACTAAGAGAAAGGGTTGAGGTTCAAGAAAGCTAGTCTTGAACTTTATGTAATCTAGTGGTCCTAATGGATTGTATGATCAATGTGACTATGTTTAGGACCTTTGGAACATCCAAGAGGATGTTTGGTGATGTTGACCGAATGTCCACATGGTTGGAAAGACAAGGGAATCAAAGGAAAAGCAAGGGGAAAGCCATGTTACAAGGTAGTGAACTTACCTATACTGTGTGTTTGATATGTATGCTTGCATGATGTGATTGTGTTGCCATGATGTGACTAAGCTATAATGAAATGTTTACAAAGTTATGTTTGCAAGTTTATGTTATATTTTGCCTTGGCAATATGTTATGGAAGCATGAAATGCTTTAGCTTACTTTCCATGGCATTCATGTGTTAATGTTATAACATGTCATGCATGTGCATTATGTCTTGCATGCTTATGGGTAGTGTTTGCTACTGAGATTCCCCCGAATCTTACCCCTCCCTAACCAACCATTTAAGTCAATCAATGATGGGCAATAATGGCATGAGAAGCAAGGAGAAGTAAGCGGAGAATTATTCTTGTTAATGGATGAGATTGTTGATAAATGTATAATTCTACTATTTTGTGAACTATGTTATGGATGCCAATGATGCCATGTATTTAACTATAATATTTATGGCATGAATGAAAGTGTATGAGCATGAACGGGAAAGAGTAAGGCCATGTTATGTATGCCAAAGAAATAAAAAGAATTAAAGAGATGTTAAGGGATAAAACGTAAGTCCTGGAGCAGTGAGTTTGTAGCTCCGGTTTGACCTATCAAACGAGTGAGTTAAGTCATAAGATTTGGCAAGCAAAGAGATCTGATGTTTCTCTTTAAAATGAGGGGTAGTTTGCCCGATTCTGATAACCGAGCAGAAAGTTATGCCTTTCCAAAGTTAGGCAAAAATACAGTAAAATCCGAAAATGACCAAATGAACAGTAACTTTTTCAAAGAAAATTCAGCTCGAATTTCAAGGAAATCAGTTCAGAAACTATTTTTCCTCAAAAGTTTATCCAAAGAGCTTACTGTAGAACTTGGAATCACTCAATTTCAATTTTTCTACAATTAGTTATGAATTTTCGAAGTTCGTCACATTTTAAGGTGACAATGAATAGTAACCCGTAAATGAAAATTTTCAAACTTGATTTTTCATCAATTGTAGCCTTCAAAAGTGATTCCAAATGCTTCCGCAAGGAAAGTTAATTGATTTAAACATGAGGTGTTACAAGAAAGTTTGTTGTGTAGTGGAATAAAAAAGGACAAGCTATGAAATCAAATGAGTTCATTAGCTATATTGGCAGTGTGGCAAGAAGCAGTGTGATGATCACTAGGTAGTACTAGAGAAAGATCGATTGTATCGGACGGGATGCTATTTGGCATGATATATTGGTAAGATATTATTATGATAGCCTTAGTTATTAATCCTAAGTTAACTAGATATCATAAAAATGTAAATTGGTGAGGGAGAGTAAGAGAGGACAAATAGAAAAGCTTGTGGATAAGTGGATGCTGTGTTTTGTCAAAAATAGGATTTCTAAGGGTTTAAGGGACCACAATGGGTTGGATTTAGTGAGTGGGTGCTCTAATTTCATGATTAGGGTCCAAATCTGGTTTGCTAATTAGAGGCCTTCACCACAGCGAAGAGGAATGTTTACCATAATGACACTATTTTGAGATGATCATGGGTTTAGAACTTCAGATTATGCCATGATGATAGCAGAATTTGGCCACAGCAAAGCTTTCCAAAGATGAATTGTGGCTACAGTGAAGATATCTCGAATAGACACTGATACACATCTTTACACTTGCCCTGCATTGCAAAATTTTCTTATTCATGTTGAAGATATCTGGAATAGACACAAATACACATCTTCAAACTTGTGCCTCGGTGTAAAATTTTCTTAGTTGCGATGAAGTTTCCAAGACAAATATTCTGGGTCTTGTGTTGGATAATCTCTTGGTCTTCAATCTTGGCTATAGTTTGTCAGTGTCCTATGATGGAAAGCAATAATTTGAAGCATAATTGTCCAAGAAATTAATTAAATATAATTAATAACCAATTATGATAATTTTATCCTTAAAAAAACACTAATTCAAAGCAAAGACTCTTAATCTACTTTAAGCACAATTATCACTAAAAGAGCCACTAACCTGTGATAAAAGCCTTGAAAATAATATAAAATAACATAGAAGAATTGGGCTTAATCAATAGCTCAAATTTACTTTTCCACAAGATACTTCAAACTAATGTTTTGGTTTCTATGTTTTACTATCGAGATTTGACATTGATAAGAGCAAAAAGAAGTATGTTTTGGGGAAGGCTGGGATAGTACTGCCTTCGTTTCAATATTTCATTACAAAGAAACACTTGAAGGATCCTTTCTCAGTTGACGAGTCCAAGGTTCCTCTCCTGATACGGGAAGTGGTTAAATAAGAGGATTAGGTAGCTTTTGTTAAGTCATGTCATGAAAAGTAATTTTACATAACATTTATTCTATATTCTAAAGTGAATTGCATTTACTATTTAATGTGTTCACCTAAATTTTCTTTGTTTTCATAGGAATTAAGCACCTAAAATAAGAAGAGGGTGAAGAAGAATGAATATCCCTATCAGAAAGGGCACTTTGGGTATACCAAACTCAAGAGAGAAGTAACAAAAAAGGAGGGACCAAATGTTACTGTATCCCATCAAATGCTATGGCATTGGCTAGGCAAAATAAAGACAAAAAATTGATAATCATTGATAGAATCCCAATTCTTCTATGTCTTTTGATATCATTTCAGGGTTTTTATTAGAGTTTTTGGCTCTTTTGGGTGTTATTTTTGCTTAATTAAGATTAAGAGTATTCATTTTGAATTAGTGTTGTTTGAGGGTAAATTTGTCATAATTAGTTATTAATTGCATTTAATTGATTTTTAGGACAATTGATACTTCAAACCATTGCTTTTCATTGCAGGATACTCAAAAGCTAAAGCCAAGATTAAAGACCAAGAGATTGAAACACACAAGATCAAGAGTATCAGTACTGGAAGAGTTTGCCACAGCGAATGCTATGCTTCGCCATGGAGCAACATGTCAATTTCACTAGGGACCTCTCTGAAATGTTCGTTTCGTCGCGACGAATACATTATTTTATCACGACGAAATGCCTTGTATCAGTAACGTCAAATTTGGGTCAGAATGCAAAAATGGAGTATCTACTCAAATGATCGACCCAGGTGGACCCCTTAAACCCTTAGAAACCCTACTTTTGTCCCATCATTCCATTCTCTCATTTTCTTGCCTCTCTATCTCTACTTTCTTCCCCATCTATTTCCTTCATCTTCTCTTTGTCCTATCTTATCTTTCTCTGTTCCCAGCTGTAATGGTTAGCGAATTCACTTTGGCTGGAGCTGTTTCTAAGGCTGTGATGGGCTAGGGTTTTTTAACTCTTGAAGATGGTGGAGTGGCATGAGTTTCCAAGCTTCAAAGGGGAATTCAGTGTCAATCTTTAGCTTTTAGTCATGAATTTATGGTTCCTTAGGTTTAAGAATTGTAATTCTTAGTTGGACACTTGGATTGTTGCTATAATCATTGTTTAATGATTTATAATTGTACTTTGGATTGGTTAATATAGAATTTTATGCTTTAATATATGTGGTTGCATTATATGTCTCATGTAATCCTCTTGATTCTCTCTTGTCTTGCATGGTTATGTTTTAATATTGTGTTGATTTTGGGTTGCATTGAGCTAATTGCATTGATCATTCCCAAATTGCACATTAGGAGAGCTTGACAATGTTTTTATTAATGAAGTTTATTGATTTAAATATTGGACTCAATGTGTAATTGAGATTGTTATTCAAGAAAACCTAATGACTCTATGGAACTCCTAATATCTTAAGTAAGCCATGATTGTCATTAAAACTATTTTCAAGAGGTTTCCTATCATCCATTTCCATTCCATCAACACTTTATCTAAAAATACCAAACATATAGTAGGTTAGGTTTATTTTCAATGCATTCATATAGTTATAGTTCAAGTTGATTTTCTAAACTAAAAACCCTTTGATCCCTTCTCAATTACATGTTTTCATTGTATTTAGCTGGCTTAGGTCATCAATAAAGGCTCCCAAAAATGGACATGACCTGGATTGCATTGCTATACTGCGTTTCTTAGATCTGGTTATAAATTTATTGTATTCGACCCTAAGGCATAACTACACAGTTAAATCAATTATCATGTGAACGAGATCATTAATCGGATGGTAAGTTTTAATATGTGTTCTTGTTTAATTAATATCTTAAAGTAGCAATACTAACAATGTTTGCTACATAGGAAATTATGTCCTAAGAGGTTTTCCAAGAAAGAAGCAATCCATCAAATGATCAAGATATATTGAGGATGGCACTGGGGACTTTTGATCACCCCGGTTATCTTAAGGGTATTGGCTTCAGAGTCACGAAGCAATCTTATTTTTAGGCTAGGCAAAAGGCCTCAACATCAAATGTCCATTCTTTAGTTGAGTTTATGGAGTTGAAGGAGGAAATGTGTTAGTTAAAGGAGCAGGTCAAAGTCCAAGCACTCCTTATTGAGCAATTGATTAAGGGCCAAGCACCATAGCCGACTTTGAATCTTAGCCCTAGCAGAAAGACAGCTACACATTCCCCTCTCTACTTGACGTATAATATTGCTTATCTTTATATTATCACATTTAATTATTTTCAAAACAAACTAAATAGCATATGTATATTTGCTTAGGATGAAGCGAATGTCCAGTGTATGGCAGATAGCCCTAATCATCACATCATAGCCATGGGTGACATGTTCAACTTGTCGAGAGAGACAATGACTCATAATGTGCCTCTCCTTGCTAATCATGTAAGGGTACAGTTGAATACTGCTATAGATGGCAACTATGCCCTTCTTGTGCCCAACCCAGATACAAAGAGAGTGGTCCAAGTGGTAGGTAGCTTTGTTGTTTAGCCTGGATCTTTTATTTCATTAGAACTGTGTCAAAAGGTATATATATATATTGAAATCTTTAGCTAATTTAAAATAATGTATAAATTTTGTTTTGATTGCTAACTACATGTTTGTTAGTCTAAGGGGAAGAAGAGCCTGTTAGGAGATCAGTTATTGTCGTGTTCACAGAAGAAGCCCTCTAAGCCTTCTCCTGTAGTGTCATCAATATATAGAATATGTCTTGAGGAATATGCAATTAGGGCAAGATTAGAACACAGCCACAACTTGATGATTCCTCCCAACTTTGAGCTAATCAAAATATGTGACAAATGATGTACTGAAAGAAATTTTGGCTTATGAAATGGCTAGCATGAATGCCTATAACTTTTATACAAGGTATTTCTTAAACCATGATTAAATACTTAATTACTTAGAACATTTATTGTATTGATATTTTTGCTTGGGCAATTAGGTACCTTTATAAGAATTTCAGTGTTCCTAGTAGCCTTGAAGAAAAGTTCCAATTCATCAGTCTATATACCTTTGCCAGCAATAACCCTAATATGAAGCAAGACGTCAAGGGATTTGGCAGATATCTTCATTTCAAGGGTAGTAAAGGATAGGGACACTTTCTTTTTAGCACCTTACTACCAAGGGTAAGTATACTAAATTTTCTTTAATTTTTTTATTTTATAATAGTTTCTAATTGTTCTCATTGTCTTTATTGTACTTAAGGGATACTGGATGCTGATTGTGGTCAACCCTTTTGAGGCAAAAATTTGGTATTTTGATTCTCTTAATAGGGATCCGGCCAATTGACCATTTATGCAATCACTGTTTAACAGATATCTTAAATGTGCTTTATCACATTGAATTTAATTTCTTTTTTATCTAATTTTTAATAATTATTAACATTTAATTTCATTGTATTCTCAGAGCCTTGTGGCTATTACATATGGATTAAGGCTTAGCATACCCCTCGGTTAAAGGTAGCCTATTTGATTCTGTGTTCCTATAGAAAAAAGTGAAGGTATTCATCACCATTAACTATTTAACTAAATATAGTTTATCATTATATCATCATTAATATATTTTCCTTCCCCTTCCTTTACAGTGCCCACTGCAACCTAACTAGAGCTTGAATTGTGGATATTGTGTCATGAAGTTCATGAAATAGATACTTATGTACAATGCTAACATAATTCTTATTAAGGTAATATGTATTTATTCAAAGTTCAATTTATACTTAACGTTAATTATACATTATACCTAACATTATCAATTTCTTTGTTTTTTGCATATAGTACTTGTGGATTAATATTGCACATGATATTCATCCAGTCAAATGGAAGAAATTGTGGAGGAATTAGCAATAGCATTGTACCACCAATGGGCACAGAATATATAGACAAGAAGATTGATATTTGTCTTCTTTTTTTTTAATATTTGTCGCGGTTCAATGGTGCTTTTGGTTTTGGTACTTGTACAATTTTGTTATGGTTTTTGTAATTAGCCAATTTTGGTTTTGGTTTAGTACTTGACAAGTTTTGTTTTGCTTTCTCTTGTCCAAGTTTCCTTTTGTATAGTACATACGGCTTTTGTTTTCTTCAAATACAATGTCAAATTTTATTTCTAATTTACTAGCCGGATTGATATATATATATGTGTGTGTGTGTGTTTTTTACTTTGTTGCTGCCTTTTGTATTCAAAACACAACGAGCATGCTAAAAAGAAGCCGCCTTATTTTTTTTTAAAGTCTATAATACTTGATAGTTATAGATAATAACCATTCGATATATTTAATACATACTTGACAGTTATTATTAATAACTGTAAAGTATTTGGAATAATACTTGACCATTTTTAACTAAAAACCATCAAGTATTTGTCAAATATTTGACAGTTATTAACCGTCAAATATTAGGAGGCAAATATTGGACGCCTCCATATTTGACGGTTATAAACCGTCAAGTATGACCAAAAATAATCGTCAAATATTTATATTTTTATAGCAGTGACTCATATTAATATTGATATTAATAACCAATATATATTTTTTAAAATATCACTTTCTTTTCATACGTATTTTCTTTTGCTATCCTTGTATAGCTTAAATTATGGCAAGAAAAAGAAAAAAACAACAATATGTAGTTAACTCATAATACTAAGAAGCCACATTGTTTATCTTCCTAAAAGGTAACATAAACATCACTTCCACCACTCTCTTGCCAAGAAAACTTAAGAGTGAAAAAGCATAGCCTTTGTAAAGGGGGAAAAAAACATGAAAGGGGAAACTTGCAAGAAAAGAAATGACATAGGGAGGTATGGTCCTCCTAGCTCAATGCTCCTCTCCCTCTATTAAAAAAAAAACTCTTCATCCCTCTTTTACATACTACTTACTATTTTTAGGAAAAAAAGGTCAAAATGATAACATATTAAAAATGAAAGAGTTACAAACTAGACCTAATAGAAGGATGAGACTTAAAGAGTTCAAACATACAAGGGGGAAAACTCTTAGTAAATCCTATTATGATGTAAACAAAAAGAATTGAGGAAGTAAGCAAGACCCTGCCTAATGATGTTACTCATCCAACATTCGTTAATAGAGATTGATCCTCTTTTTCAATGACCAAATATGGAGTGAGGTTGTTGTATGTGAGAACAAGAATGAATGAATTATCCAACACAAGCTAGCTCTCAAACATTTAAGAACAAAGAAAGAATCTCCTTGGTGCAATCTATATATATATAATAAATAAAAATCAAAGTCAAGCTGACCTATTTTTCTATCCATACCAACTCCTCACTCATGTTATGAAGAGTATCGGTTGTGTGAATAGTATTGGCTCATTATTTAGGCTACATGCATTTTTTCAGTGTGCAACAAAGTAAACAGGTCTTTTTGTTTGTCATATTTTTCAACTTCCATGATTTAAGAGCAATGTTTTTTTGTTGTTTGTCATTTTTTTATTATATTTGTCATGGTTCAATGCCTTGTCTTATTAGTTTTGGTACTTGAACAATTTTGTTGTGGTTTTGATAAGTGGCCAATTTTGGTTTTGGTTTACGGTACTTGGCCAATTTGGTTTTGGTTTCTCTTGTCCAATTTTCCTCTTGGTTTAGAGTACATTATTTATGACTTTTAGTTTGTTAAAGTATAATTTAAATTTTGGTTCCTAATTTGCTGGCTAGATCAATATCTATTCTTGGTTCTCTATTACTGCCTTTTATTTTTGAAATTCAGGAGGCTACTTAAAAAGCAATCCCCTTATTTTAAAAAAAAAATGTCAGCATAACCGTCAAGTATCATATCAAAAGTAATTGATAGTTATTGGTAATAACTATCAAGTTTTTGTTATAACAATTGACGGTTATAACCATCAAGTAAAGGATACTAGAAGACAATAAATGGACACATAATACTTGATGTTTTAATGGTAAAATAGTTAAGTATTTTCACAAATATTTGACATTTATTAACCTTGATGCCTTCATAGTTGACAATTTGTAACTGTCAAGTATGAAAAAAACAATTTGTCAAGTATTTACATTTTTTTAGTAGTGCTAATTCCTTCATTCTATTTCCATCTCTAGTTTCTCCACTCGGTTTTCCCTTCTCTATTCATTTCTTCCACTTCTTTTCATCTTTCCATCTTCTTCCACCCTCTTTTCCATAGTTAGGTGTGTAACTACTATAGGGAGTCATGATTGAAGCTATGTGTAGCTAAGGTTTATTATCTCTTGAGGATGGTTGGTCGTTAGGGCTCTTGGATCTTCATTAGTAGAGTTTACTTGGTTCTTTTAATGTTTTATTCTCCACTATGTATTCAGATTTTACCTAGGTTTAGATGTATTTAAATATTAATGTTGAGATTGAAATATGGACTCCATTGATATTGAGTAAGTTAATTGTGATTAGGATTTGAATTATTATTGTTAAGTATTTTGTTATATTAATGCATATGCCAATTGAGCTAATTTGTGTTGAGTCTCTTAGCATGATTGTCTTGCTTGATTCTGCACTTTTGCTTGTTTAGAGTTATGCATTAACAGTTATTTCATTAATTAAGGTGATTGAAAGTTAAGTGCGTAGCATGATGGTGCTAGGTGCATTTCATTAATCAGACCTCAATTAAAGGAAAGTGCAATAATTCATCCCCTTATCAATTTTGTATTTCATAGCATTTATGTTAGTCTAGGAATTAATGAAGGCTCCTCGAGAAAGAAAATGATGTCATACCTTACTTTTAAACTCATTTTATCTCAGTTGGAACCATTTAGAATCATATCTTATGGCCTTAAGTTGGAAAAATTTGAACTTTAAAATTTCTTAAATTCAATTTACTATTCATTGTAACCCTTACAAAGGCCAAATTTTGAAAATTAATAACTAATTCCAGAAAAATTGAATTGAAGTGGTTCTAAGTTCTATAGAAAGCTCTTGACATGCTCTTTAAAGAAAAAAAAATGCTCATTGGCATTCATAATTCACCAATTATTCCCAGAATTTGTGCAACGTGATACTATTCATTTGGTAAATTTTCAATTTTCCAGAATTTATCCTAACTTTGGAAGGGCATAACTTTTTGTACAAAAATCCAAATTAAATGAAATACCACTTGTTTTGAAGCTAAAGATATGATGTATAAGTCTACCAAGTTTCAACTCAAAACTCATCTAGTTGGACAAAATTTCATCAGTTAAACTTTATCCTTAAAAAGTCAACTTTTATCCTCTTTGCATGTAATTCTTGCCTTTTCTTTTCTGTTCCTTCCATATGACGATTTCAATTACATAACTCATGCTTGAACATGATTCTTTAGTCAAATGCTCACATGTAAAGCATCCTTGATCATTAATACAATATTCCAACATAGTTCACAATAATACACAACAATTCATAATAATTACAAAACATATACATAAGGTTCAAATAACTTCTATATATAATTCCATAACCTAATTTATTCATGGAATTACCATCTCCTTGTCCTTGGACACACCACTTGAGATTCCTATTAATTGTTTATACATTGAGAGGAATGAGATTTCACAGAAATCTCAGAACTAGGAATTATAATAATAATGTCAAACATGCAAGGTAGGTTACATATAGATTTATGAACATTCTATGCTATGCAAGTATCATCACAATGCAATCAACTAACATGTCATTTTCATCAAATAATCTCAAAAATATTCAAGTAATCATATCATGTAACAACTAAGCAAGTTAACATTACACATTATGAGTTTCTTGCTACTTTTTTTTTAATGCAAAATTTCTTCCTCCTTGGCTTCTTTAGTTTCTCCTTGTTCTCTTACACAATACCTATCAATTCGTACATAAAAACATTCCAAATTACCAATAATCTAAGCATAAACAATAATGTTCCACCTTGAATTCAATTAAACCTCTTTTTCTTTGATTTTTGACATAATTATTTCTTCTTTGTTTCCATCAATTTCTTAGGCCATTCCTATGCAATTCTTCATATAGAATCCAAATATCAAATCAGATTTTACCAAATCACATTCCTTCCCCTTCAATTCAATTTGGTCGAATAGGGTGATATAATTTTCAAAATTTTTATTTTTGATTCCAATGATTTTAAACACTTTTCCTTGGTGTTTCCCTACACAAAAATACCTTTTAAACTTATTAGAATCATTAAGTCATATTGAAACAATCTCTGACCCCAATTTTGTATAGTGGCCGAATAGGGTATTGTAAACCCTAACTTTGATTTTCTTCCAAAACTCAATTCAAACACCCTTTAAGCATGTCAATTCAAGCTTATATTCAAAGCTTCTATCCTTCCCTAACCCATAATCAATTCAGCCAAAATAGACAGCATAGCAACCTTAGGTTACAAC